>NW_013952404.1:2726188-2749667 GCF_001266775.1 Austrofundulus limnaeus | reverse complement strand
GTAAAACATGTAGGGCTGCGGCCCTCGAGGACCAAGATTGCCCACCCCTGATCTAAACTGAAAAGAAAAATATAGAAATAAATAAAGTACAAAAAAAGATGCAGCTGCATTTAAACAAAGCATGTGCATTTTAATGTGCAACTTAGGCAGGATTGTTACTGTAACTGGTGGAGAAACAAGTTATTGTTGCTATTGCAACTCTTTTCTTCAAAGGAAATTAGATGATGTTTGTTCATAACTTGGCAATGTTTGATTTTTTTTCCCATTATTATTAAAGTTGTAAATTATTATATTTTAACTCTGGCTATGCTCTCAGTTACTGAAAACCTTTGAACAACTCTATAGATCAGGTTTTCCTGGGCTTTAAGAGGGAGTAGTAGTTTCAAATAGGTATTATGAGGACATTGACCCCCATAAAGTGTCACTCATTGTTTATATTTGGGTAAAACATATTCGGTACTTGAGTTATCTAAAAAGATTGCAACAGTAAAATGTTATCGTTGTAAACTGACATAATGAAAACAATGTGGAAGTTGTTAATATGTAAGTTAATGATGCTAAGAGCAACGTTGGGTTTGGGTAAAATGGCTCCTCGTCTCGCTATAAAATATTTGACATTTAAACAACTATCACCTAATAACTTCAAGTCTTCTGTAAATATAAAAAATATTCTTAGACAAGCTCTGTGCTCTTTTCATTTCTGTATTTTAATTCAAGCTATATTAGAGTAAGACTACATCTTAAGCTCTTTTTGTAAATCTAGTTAAACACCTGTTGCATACAGGTACAGACAGACTACTTGTGAGGCTGAGATTGTGTGCATTAATGGATTTAATCTATATCATTTGTTTGATTTGCTCTCTTCAATATACAAAGACTTCAATGCAGCGTCATTGAATTGACCCAGTGGCATTTAAATATCTTTGCGAACGTTTACTAGTTGCGTTCAAAATTGTGGTAAATAATCAGAAGTAAGCAAAACCAGTAAAATACATTTTTTYCTCAATTTCATGTATGTAGATTGTCATTTGTTCATCAGGATTTTGTAAATCGCGTATTAAAGCTTATTATTAAAAATAAAACTTATCGGTTACCAACCCAGTGGTTATTTTCTCAGTACAATAAATGCAAAACCTATGGAAATACTGTATGCCTGAGAGATAAGAACAATATATTCTTACTAAATGTCAGATTTCTTTCATCAGTAATTCTATTATTATTTGTGCCTTTAATTATTGACATAAATTGACATAATCTTAGTATGCAACTAGCAAAAATACATTTTCATATCACGTATTTGTCATTTTTCTTTCTTATTTTTAGTGTTTCTGTGTTTTGTGTTGCCTGTGTATAACACCCGTTTCCCCTTCCCTCAGCAGCTCTCCCAGCTCCCCCAAAGCACTGAAAGTGAAGCAGGAGGATGGGGTGGAGAGAGTTACAAAGAGATAAGAGAATCCCTTACCAGCTTAGGTAGGAGTATGGGTTGTTTCACAAGAAGGATGATAGCAGACTAAAATCACTATAACTTAATTTGTTCCCACACACCAGGAGAGGCAGGGTTTTTGCTGTTCTAGTTGTCATGCGTTGGCTGGTGTTGAGCTATTGATGGTTAAAATTGAAGCTGCACTCTTGATCATTTTTCTTAGTTAATACATGAACATGGGCGTCGTGTTTTATGTGGATAATGTTTGATTTTTTTAAGCTCATACTGAATATAATTGCAGCTGAAGCAGTCGCTTGAATGTGTGGATTTTACTTTGGGACTTAGAAGGTGAATTGAAAAGTTACTGGTCTTAATTTAAAAAAATATTGACCTTAAGTATTTGGTCATGCAAATTTCATTGGTGCCTAAATTTTAAATGTATATTTTCCAGTTAATCACATTTGCATTTGTCTGTAGCTAAGCAGGTGACTCGTATATGCACTTGAGTTTGCACAATAGGGAATGAGCAGGGCAAGATGGACTTGTTTTTATGTAGATAATTTATCAAATGCTCTTAATATTATATCATAAGTTGGCTCCCCCCCAGTTCTTTGCACTGAAAAGTTAGCCAGACACAGATCCTATGTTAGTTGGTGGTGGTTGTATTTTCTGTGCCCAGAAGGCAACATGACACACAGCAAGCATCCTTTCCTTTGAACATAGAAATTGGAGAACAAAGAACAAGCTCAATGAGTAGCCTAAAGCAACATCAGCATCTGTTTCAGTGACCACTAGCATCTAAAAAATAAATATTTTAGAAGTTTTAGGGTTTCCATTTTCACACATGTTGGCTTGTGTCAGTGTGTATCGACTTGGCATATCCCACTAACGGCTTTCAGGTGTTTGTGCATCACCTGAATTCTTCTTAGCTTTTATATCGATAGAAAACAACTCCTGAAATCAAATAATATTTAGTTCTTAAGAGAATGCATGACCCCTGTGAATGTTTTTGACTTAAACAGGGTTCTAGAGTATTTAAAATTCCAGTCACTGGCACTGGTGCGACCAGTCATTTGAGGAGGGGGGGTAGCGGTCGCCCGCTGTCACAGAAAGTCTTCATGTCCCGTAATAAATCAATCTAGCAGTATCAACACAGCGCTCAGCTCAAACACTACCTCCCACACACCCCCACACCCTGCATACATGTTATGCATAGCAAAGCAACTGTGTTTTAAAAAAATTTAAAAACCAGTTCAAAAAAACATTTTATTTTGTTAACTGCGGAGATAAAAAGAAGATGCAGATGTTCGCCTGCTCTTAAGTCCATCTTGTAGATTTAACATTTGGCTTCTGCTSTAGGAGTGCAGCAGATCATTTCAGCAGCATGTGGAAGCTCATCAGGGGTAGACAATTAGGATTTTTTTCCAGGTTGTCCAGCAGACAACCTGTTGACAAAATCTGGTTGTCCGCCAAAAWTTTTTGTTGTCCTTTCGAAAAATGGCAAATTTTATTGAATATAACAACAGAAGGTAACAGAAACATTACAAATGTGCAATTTTCATAYGCTCAAAAGGAGTGGGCAGATGTATACTTTCACCTCTTCTCCTGCAACCTTGTTCCCATCACTTCTTGTTCAAACAAATTATTCTTAATGTCTTCAAAATTAATGCATCCAACAACAGTGTCACCTGCAATTACATTTTAATTAAAAACCTTTGAAACTTGTGACCATTTTATTTGAAGATTAAACTGTTTAATTTACAAGTTTGCCCCTAAAACCAGTTTTTTATGGTGAAGAGAAAAAATCAAGGGGATTTGTATTTTGCAACGCAGTTTAACCATTTTCATTATTTAAGAGCAGGTTGATTTTAAATGAATCAAATTGATTTAGAGAATTTGCCACGATACCCAGCCCAACTGATGACATTCTGCAGGAAGAGAGATGATTTAAACAGCTTTATTCTAATTTACTTGTATGTAATTTATTGTTTTCAGCTGAGGACTTGTCTGATATATTTAGTTTAAAACCTCTCAGTATGGTTCTAAATAAGTTCAGCACAAAACAGCCACAGCACCTTGTTGCTAAAACACCTGATAGAATTAAATTTAGCAGATATTTATGATAAACATCTGAAGCTGACTCACAGAGAACTCTGTGATTTTAGGGCAAAATAAAAGTCAAACGAAGACACGTCTGTGTTATAAYGTGGAGCGTATAATTATTCTTTAATATTATATTGTTTATAAGAACATGCACTCCTGCGGCAGCGCTGCTCCTTTGAGAATCAGGAGTTCACGTCCAGGTTGTACATGTGTGTAAAATGACGACGCTCCTACACATTAACGTAGGGCTGGGCGATAAATTGATTTAATCGATAAATTTGAATTTGCCATTTATAAAGATTTAATTTTGGGAAAATCGAGATTGTTTTCCCACCAATGAACTCTTTTGGGCTTCTGTGGTTCAGATGTCACCCCACCTGTCCCTCAAGACGTTTGGTGCATGACATGACAATATGGCAGCTAGCAAAGAGGATCTGCTTCTCAAAAAAGGCACTGTTTCTTCAGTTAACTGGAACTGGTTTGGTTTTGCAACCTCGGACTTTGAGCAACGAACACCTCACTGCAAAATCTGTTTGAAAGCTCTTGCTACAAAAAGCAGGAGTACAACAAATTTGTTTYGACACCTGAGACAGAGGCACGCCATTAAGTGGGAAGCAAAATCGATTAAAATCAAAAAATAAATTTCGGATGAAGAAAAAAAATGGGATAATTTTTTTGAGGGCCATATTGCCCAGTCCTAGTTCAAGTGTTATTTTACTGAAATACTTAAAACACCCTTGAAAAAATACAAACTTTTTTAAACTGGACTTTAGGCAGTGCTCACAGCAGAGCAAAAAAGGATAGTGGCTGATTTTCAGACCTTTGTGGGGTAGAAAGGCCTATCTTTTCTGCCGATCTTCTCCACCAATCTGATCTAAGGACCGGCCTATCTCCCATCTCCCAAAAGTAAGGAAATCGGCGCAGATACATCGGTGCACCCCTACTTYAGACTTGTGAATTAAATTGAATCAAAATCCCATCATGACAGACTTTGTGATATTTTTTGAAACATCACATCACATCGAATGACAAAAAGCAGCAAAYATTTAAATATAAAATCTGAGGGGCTTTTAGAAAAATGGGAGAAATGTAGTTGTAGAACACATTAAACATATAAAAAAGTGGTTCCTTTTAAGCACTATATTAAGAAGTTGTTGGTGGCCAGTTTTAAATAGGATGTGGGGTTGAACGATATTGGCAAAAAAGAGAAAATAAACACAGTTGTGGCATTTAGCCAGTAACGGTTAATATGAAAATTAGGGCTGGACAATATGGCTAAAATTTAGATCATGACATAACCCCTAATCTCAGTCRATACAAAATAATTTTGATATGAATAATAAAAATGTCATAAAAATTGCCAAGAACACCAATATTTACTGTACCTACACACCTGATGTGATTCAAAACATCTTTTAAAGTCATGACTAGTTAGAACAAAAAGCGAGATATCTCAAATTTATGTTAAGACTAGTCATAACTTAATTGTTTATATCTGAAATATGTTTCAGGTAGTAATTAATTGCAGCTATCTCGAATTGGAGCCTCCATACAGCTTAATGATGAATCTCACATTTATACTGAATGTAATTAGAGATATCTCAATTAACTGTCTAGTCATAAATCGATTTCAGATATTTGGAATGTAAGTGTGGTGAAGCCGATTTTATGTCAAATCAGCCTTCCATCCCCATCTATGTTTGCTGTGTTGGTTGCACTTTGCTCAACGCAGCTGCTGACGAGGAGGAGGGGATGTTTTAGGAAGAGGGCTTAAACTTTTAGAGGGGTGGGGTGAGCTCTGAACTACAGAAGCCCCAAAGAGTGCAATAGAGGGGGAAAAAAATCTAAATTTTCCCAAAATTAAATCTTTATAAATGGCGAATTTGAATTAATCKATTAAAATGATTTATCGCCCAGCCCTAATTTGAACATTGAAGTTTTAATTGTGACTTTATAACAAATGTCAGTGTCAATTATTTAAAAAATCAGTATCGGCCAAAATCGGAATCGGCGGGTCAGACCTTTTAAAGATTGGAGATCGGCAAGAAATCTGTAATCTGTGCACCCCTAGTCTGCAATCAATATGATGCAATTTCATATGCCCATCTAACACAATCATTTAAATAATTGTGTTAGATGGGCTTATGATATCGATCCACATTGGGCATTAGATGACAACGTGGATCAGGGTTTGACAAGATTTATTTATTTTTTATTTATTTATTTTATTTACCTGCCCTGTTGGGAAGGTGACGAAAAATGTTACCTGCCTAACAAAAATGTTCAAAATTTGATCAAATATAAGAAAAACGTGTACTGTATTTGTACTACCAAAATATTAACATTGTTACAGAGGTAAATAATATCTGATTAAACAGATGCAAACATTTCAGACTTTGTTAACTTGACTGACTGAGTCACCCACAGTCAGTCAATGGTTTTATCAAAAACATCTTCAATAAACTTTTTAGACCTTTCCAGTGTTTCCCTGGAGTATTGGCCTTGAGAGGGCTGCTTACATCAACAGCAGCAGCGTTGTTTTAAATACAATTTACAGAACATGAAAAAGTCTGATATTTGCAGTAATTGAATCTTGTATGTATCTCGTATCTAAAGATACATTTAAGATATCTTTTTGTCGTCTCTATGGGTAATAATACATAAAAAACACGTTTTTTTTTTTCCTCCAACAACTTGGGTGTGAAAAAGCTACGGTTGTTAAAGCTTCGCTCTACGCGACGTGCAACGGGAGGGAGGGAGGAAATGAACCCGTGACACGACATAACTTTTCTACAGGGGAGGGGGAAATTTTGAGGATTTATTCTTTCTATGCGTGTTTTAAAATGCTATATTTCTTCATTTATTTTCAGAATATTTTGAATAAATGACCATATAAATTAGGGTTGGGCGATATTGGCAAAAAAATTAATCACGATTAATTGTGGTGTTTAGCCGATAACGATTAATATGACAATTAATCCCCTGGAGTCCCTGGACACCCTTATGTCCAAGTCACAYGACCAATTTAGTGGGAAAGATTTGCTCTTTGTAAAAATCTTTTTCAATCTTTGTCAAAATTACAGACTTCAGGCTGTACTTCAAATTTTAAATTGTGTTGATAAATAAGTTACAGAACTTTTGTTTAAATGTTCGTCATATTTGAAGCAGAGAGGGGCACTGAGCGGACTGACCGGGGAAATATCCAGTCAGTCTGCCTGGTGGCATTAATCGTATTAATCGTCAAGTGCCAAAAACTAATCGATTAATGTTTTTCTGACGATTAATTGCAGACGATACGATTATGCCCAACCCTAATATAAATCAATAAAAGAAATWGTTTACCTGCCTGGTCAGGCAGGCATCKGGACACACCCACCTGCCTGAATATGAGTTTTACCTGTGGTCGGGCAATAGGATTTGTCAAACCCTGATATGGATCAATGTTTTCATTTTGCCTCAATGTTATTGATTTATTTAATCGATTTATAGATATGAATACATGTAATGTTACACCCCAAATTAGTATATTAAGAAAGAAACAGTTAACACTTGACATGGTTTGGGAGATGCATSATCTTTCACTTCCACAGTTTAAAAAAAAATCAAATTGAGTGTAATAGGTGGGTCTAGGTGCATGCTTCGATTTAATTATTATTATTTTTTAATTGAAGTAAATAGTGAAATTTCTCAGCCAGTTTTCTAAGATTTTAAACCACCTTTCAGTCTTTTATTCTACACAAATATAGATCCAGTCTTCCTCAMTATTACAGCAGCAGTTCTTGGATCAGTAACGATAACTTAATCAGAGGAATCCAATCGATCATCTGACAACATCACCAACAGCACTGTCCAAACCTTTCTCCTCTGTAGTTTTACCCATGGACTGTTTTTTGTTTGTTTGTTTTTTGTTTGTTTGTTTGTTTCTCAGCATCTGTGCCAAATGGAGAGAAAACTGATTTTGAGCTTTAGCCTGTTTATATACATCAGTTCAGTTGCTGGTAACAAGTGTGTTTCGTTTTACGTTTAGAGCAGTTTGTTTAAAAGCTCGAAATAAAACTTCTATGTAAAATGGCATGAGAAAAATGTAGGTGAACGTGCAGAGTTTTATCATGAGCTTCAGTGTTCTTGCATTATTTTTCTGGTGTTGATAAATAATTACTGTTGTGTAATTAAATTCTAACATTATAATGCTAACTGATCAATATGGTTATAGGTTTTGTAGGTTTATTGCATGCTTTAATTTAMCTTWRSYKKTTTTTKRMSAMYKSYTTWRKWSYKSMMYTTYAAACACATTTGTTGAATTCCGTTGCATMGTTGCTGCACTAATCTGCGAGGTCACAGTCAAATCTGTTTTTGCTTTAAAATGAATTCTGAAATGAATGTGGAAGTAGATGTACATATTATGTACTGCTGAATGGGCTTCAAATGCTCCAAACTCTTAGAATTTTATGCTTGATGATCCCACCGATAAATTTAAACCCAGGGCTTTTTTTGTTTCTTTTAGTAAACTTCCAACAACATTTTCTTAAATGTTTTATTATACCATTATTACATAAAAATATATTTTTTTTAGTAATTTGATAGGTTAATTTGCAGAAAAATAGTCTATCTGGGGGAGTGCAGCACTTGTGAAGTATTTCTAATTTGACTATTACTGTGGACATAGCAGTAGCACTGTATTGAGTATCGATTAATGAATGAATCTAAAGTTGATTGATCTTATCGATTGACTMACAATTCATTTATAAGTGGCCATTTTCTTAAAAACCTGACTTTTCT
The DNA here is from genome assembly GCF_001266775.1 of Austrofundulus limnaeus. Classification (NCBI taxonomy): domain Eukaryota; kingdom Metazoa; phylum Chordata; class Actinopteri; order Cyprinodontiformes; family Rivulidae; genus Austrofundulus; species Austrofundulus limnaeus. The sequence continues at coordinate 2,741,362 of NW_013952404.1, read as the reverse complement.
CTTGTATCAAGAAGGTCTTTCCATAACATGAAGGGATGATTTTATTTTAAAATATGCTGAATTTGAAAAATGAAACACTTTATTATATTTTAACAATTTATTGTTCCACCTGTATTACCGAGAAAAAAAAAAGAAAATTGTGGCACTATGTCCGTTTAAAATTTACTAAAATCTAACAAAATAGAATCGCCGCCACATTTCATTCAGCTTCTGCATCTTTTTATTTTCTTTGTCCTGTTGATTTTCTGCTGCTTGACAAATAACTTTAGATCTGAACAAAGATCTTTTTTTTCTCGAGAGAAAAATGAAATTAATTGTGAACTGCACTGTTTTTCCATGGGACTGGTTCCTGCTTGCGATGCAACGTGCATCAAATTGGACAGTCATTAAAAAAAAGTGGCGTATATATTATTTATAATAACTCAGATTTTACTTGGCCTATCCACAAAATTTTAAAATTKATTTTAAGTTTGAAGTCTACTGGCTCTTTCAGAAGACAGTACTGATTGTTGACACTCACCTTGGCAGTTCAGAAGTCACAGACAGACGCTCTGTTACTGCGCTCAAACAGGCTTTCAAAGAACATTACCCAGTGTGGGATTGCGTGGACAAAAACACGGCTGCCCTGGTGTGCTGCTGTCACTCAGGACTCTTGTCCCTTATTATATTGCAGAGAACAAAAATTCAACCATKTACGTCTTTTAAAGGTTTAAGTTTCAAAATATTCTGAGTCTTAAGGTTGTATTCATGTGTTGGATAATTTTAGTCTGTATTTTAGTCGGTATTTGTGCCAATAAAGTTTTATTTCCTCTGCACATATGTAAGTGCAGCTCAGGGGGATTAGGGGAAAAAACACCGAAAGTTTAAATCTGGTGTTTTGATTTAAGAAACCCACAGCTTACGGTTGTATTTCTAGTTGCTGGATAATTTTATTTTATTCAGTATTTGTGCCAATAAAGTCTGTTCATTTCCTCCTCTGCAYGTATATGAAGTGGAACTCGTCAGGCTTAAAAAAACAAACAAAAGAAAAACAGCAATCTGATGTTTGATTTAAGAAACCAGAGGCTGGTTCGTTCCAGAAGGTGTCAGTCAGAACTACGCCGGCCCACATTCTCAGGAGTCTGATGTAACATGTCTGTCACTACCTCGCTTGGAGGTTCAGAGACAGACGTGGATATTTCTGTCACCCCACTCCGCTTCCGAATGAGCCAAGGGATCAGAACATACATCGGTAACGGTAGCCTTACTTTTGACTCAAATTTAAACAGAATCGGAGAGTAGGTGTATCTCCGTCTAAGCGGACATTATCAGTTAATCGAATGGAACAAGTTTTAATCTAATAAACTATTATTCGGTTAATTGTGTCGTGACTCATTATCAGTTGCTTTTATACATCTACATAAAATTAATTAAAAAAAAGTTAATTGTTGTTTGTCACTGCGCATACGTTGGAAAGACTTTGAACTGAAAACAAACACATGTAGTGCAGCTAACTTAGGTTTAACAGACTAGTGTTTAATTTGCACTTATATGCATATGAAAGCATTTGAATTAAGCTCTGATATAAGTTTTTTTTAGCAATGTAAGTATTTCTTAGAACATTTTAATAATTTAGCATAATTTGCTGAATTTTAAACTTGTGCTAAAAATCAGTTCAYCTTTTTATATTTAAAAAGCAGTCCATAGTTGCAAAAGAGATAACAACTATTTACACTTACTGCTTTACCTGTTTGTTCTTGTTCGACTTGTTTGGCCTTTCTACAGTTAGTATCAGAAATATATAAATATTGCCTGTATAATAAACATTTAATGTTAATTAGACAAACACCAACATAAACAATTTGCTAAAAAGCAGACTTGGATAAACTGTGATCTAAATCAGTAGTTCCTAAAGTTGGGATTGGGACCCCTTTTGTGGGTCACGAAACATCAAGTAAGGGTCCCCAGATGATTTCCAGACATCAGTTTCAATGCAAATAAATTGATAATGGAATATTTTCACCATGATTATTGCAATTTATTTTATAATAATCATAAATGAATAAAATATAGTATCATACTTATTAGGTTTGTTTATATTGTTATTATTCCCATGTGTAACAGAGGTATTATCAAAGTTTGCATACAGAAACAGGTAATATCTGGGGTCACGAATTTCTGCAACTATTATTTGGTGGGCCGGAAGATAACAAATTTGAAAACCATTGATCTAAATCATAGTAATCATAAGTGCTTTAATAAAAGAAAAGTTTACTCTTTTTCTTGCCTTTCCCATTCATTTCTTATCAATTCAATTTCAGAATAAAAAATAACAATCTTTTAGAAAATAACTCAGTTGGTAGAGTGACGTTTCARTTACTGGGTTAATATGGGAAAATGTTTCTTTGTCGGTTCACATGTGGAACTTGGATGAAAATACCAACACCAAATTGTCACCAGTGTCGTTTTCACTTGTGTTTTGAGTAAACATGTTTATTAAATGAGTATAATATAAAGTAAAAATATGAGCTAATCGGTTGGATGCACATGTACCTTCATTTATCTTGTCATTACTTGAYTTGAGTCATGCATCACTAAGTCAGTGTCCAATAAAACAAGCAAATTAAGTGTGGAGCCAGGCAGGACAGATACAAAGTATAATTTGTCACTCTTATTTTTAAAGAGAGAGCCTTCCTGATGTGGATCATGCACTACCAGTCATAATTGCTGCTAGCAATAATCTCACATTATAGCTATATTTACAACATCTGGCTTAAAACTGGATCTAATGTAAAAMTGCTCTGATCATTCTTGCTTTAATGCTCATTTAATACATTTTACTCTTTAGTGTTTGTTTATTGTTGTAGTTGTAAATTAAAATCAATAACAGATAAAGAGCCAAAAAGCTTGTTAAGGATTTTGCACATTCTATAATTTGAAATCTTGAAGGATACAGGCATATTCACTCTAACAGTTTATTCTCTCACATTCAGTGCAAAACTATGGATTTTTCTCAACTCTAAAATCATATTCCTTTTTGACCTACATTCAAAAATGTGTATACTATTTTTTGTTACAGTAATTTATGAATGCATTTGTTGATTATGTCGTCATGACATTGTATCTCAATCTCAAAAGATACTGCTGCCACAATTTATATTAACTTTAAGAACACCAGGACTGTTTGCAGTATATTGCCAATAGATGGGATGTTTTAAAACATCCCATCCCATCATGGACTTATACGTTTGAGCCATTGATTTTATATAAAAATACTGGAGCAGGATCCCAGGAGTGAAAGCCAAAATTGACACAACATCCCCAAAGACTACTAGCTTTAGGTCCCAGCCCACTGACTCTCTGCGTGGTTCTTACTTTGCTGCTACTGTTTTTTTTAAATATTCATTTTTTAAGTAAAGTCCTTGTAACACCATTGTGAACAGGGAAGTGGTGTTATTGTTACTATGTCATTAGTTTAAAAACTATTGTGTATTTTGTTGTAAATAGTCGAAACTTTTCAAATAGTTAATTCCACTGGTACAGGAGACAGGGTGCTATGTTAAAAACTGTAAAACTAGCATTAAGTTCCCCTGATTTTTATTTTTATGTGAAAAACACCATACAACAAATGAACAGTTTCATCAATGTGTGTGATCAAGAGACTTTTGGGGGTCTTTGTAACTACTGATTTAGGTCAAATCAATTTTTCACATGCACATTGTGTCTATATAGCTGGGACCATGTCTTTTTTAAAGTTGAAATTTGGTTTTGTCTCCCACCTGACAGAACTCATTTTAATTTCATTTACCATGGTCCTGAACAACCGTTTTTAGCCAGATTATATCCAGATCATCTTCTGTACTTTACCTCCACCTACTGGCTGGTTGTGTAACTTCATAAAAATGGAAAATGTTTTTATTATAATCGTTCAGCAGGCATTAACTTGACAAACACAGCATTCCAATTGTGACAAATATTAATGAATAAGACCTGAGCAATAATGTCACAATAGAATTTTGTGTGTWTGATAAGATTTTAAAAGAATCCTGGGACTTAATGCAGGTTTGTTTCCTATTCATAAATTCAGTCTGTGTTTAGTTTGCCAGACTGTATCATTGCTGTTATTTAGGAAAACGAGATACTTCTGTTGCAGTTAAAAGTGAYGTTATTCATATTCTCTTCCAGTTCGTTCCGGGACGTTGTGCTACTAAGCATTACATTTTTTTAAAATGGAAAAATCTGTGTTGAAATGTAATAAATTTAAAACATGCTATGTCATGTCATGGAATTGAAAATGTTGTAGYCAAAGCCCTTTCTGCAACACCTGATGGATATAAGAGATGTATCTAACTTGACTTCGGAAGCCGTTTAAAAGGACAAGATATGAGCTGCAGATGGTAGAGACCAGCACTAATAAGACAGTCTGCAAATGGAGCATTGATGTTCTGGTGCAGTATTTAATGCCATTTCTTTCTCAATGCAAATAGTGACCAAAGTTTTCACAACTTGGTACCAGTGGTTAGTTAATGCACAACTATGGAGTTAAAGACGTTACTTGCTTCTGCTGGCTAACATAAAAAGTAATTTTTTTTAAAGTTCGGAATTCAAGATGAGTCCCGAGACTTATACAACTGATTTAATTGGCTTGTATTATGTCAGTATATATATGTATTTTTTTCTGAAGATGTTATTCTTCATTAACCCATATTCGTTGGTAGTTACTTGCACACAAAGGAGGTCTGTAAATGTCATCCTGTGTTTGGAAAAAATGTTTATCATTTTCTTTCAGTGTTATTAGACAAGGTAAAACAATTAGTTTCAGTTGAGAAGTTGCATCAAATATTCTCTAAATTCCATAAATCACATACTGTATATACTGATAGTTGGGGAATTTTTTTTGAAAAAGACAGAATAAAATCTCTTTAATATTTAGCATAATTAAAGTTCAAACTTTGAGATTCCTAACGTGATTTTCGATTGAGTTACATGAGTGTTGTTTGTAAAAATGAAGTATTTGCTGGTCTTTTGACTAAATTAATTTGCTTTGACATCACCACCACTTTTACCAGTACATTGAAAAAAGTTGTTTTAACCTATTGTCTTTTTTTCTTGCTTGTAATAAGTCTAGGAATAAACAAAATTACAGTTTCATACAATCTGTTTTCTATCGAAGGATGCACTTGCTGTGAAGACATTTTTCCTCTTGTTTTAAGTTTTGATCATCCTGAGATGCTGCATTTTTCTTTCAGCTGCTGTTACTGCAATATTTCTTTTTAGAAATGAATATTAAAATTACTGACAATGTGTTCTTTCTTTCTTTTTCTTTTCTTTCAGTTTTACAAGCATGTTGTCCAGAGTGTAGAGAAGTTCATACAAAAGGTAAAGTACACCCAATTTGTCACATTCAATCAAATGCTGCATAAATTTTCAGTAAACATTATATTCAACTCTATTTTATGGCTAATGTTGGATGTAACGTTTAATAATAAACTTTAGTAGCTGCAAGTTTTGGGCTCCTGTTTCTGACACTAGGTGCCCTRATTTAGTCAGCTAATTCAAAGACAAGATGTCTGTGTAGTTGTTTGTTTAAATAACTACAGCTGTATATTTCTTCCGCAGTGCAAGCCAGAATACAAAGTCCCGGGGCTGTATGTCATCGATTCCATAGTCAGACAGTCACGCCACCAGTTTGGCACAGAGAAAGATGTGTTTGCTCCGCGCTTCAGCAAGAATATCATAGCAACCTTCCAGCACCTCTACCGCTGCCCTCCAGATGAAAAGGTCAGTTTGTATTAGTTTCTCTGCTGTTTTGCTTCTGTGGGTTGTGTTTGTGGTTTATCGTTTTACAACAGCAGTTTATAAGACAAGAGTTGGAATATAATAGAACACAGATTTCACTTACATATTGTTTRTATATCCGTCMATCCATTCATCCATTTTCTTCCCCTTATCCGGGGTCGGATCGYKGGGGCAGCAGCCCAAGCAGAGAAACCCAGACTTCCCTTTGCCCAGCMACTTGGACCAGCYCCTCTGGGGGAATCCCAAGGCGTTCCCAGGCCAGCTGAGAAACCAGCGTCCTGGGTCTTCCTCTGGGTCTCCTCCCAGTGGGACGTGTCCAGAACACCTCACAAGAGAGGCATCCAGGAGGCATCCTAACCAGATGCTCGAGCCACCTCAACTGGCTCCTCTCAACGTGGAGGAGCAGCGGCTCTACTCTGAGTCCCTCCCGAATGACCGAGCTTCTCACCCTATCTCTAAGGGAGAGCCCAGACACCCTGCAGAGGAAATTATAAATTTATAATTATAATTTATAATTTTAAATTTATATATTTATTTATTTATATTTCCATTTGTACCTAATTGAAGTATTAGGTTTTTGTAAGAAAAACATCAAATTGTATTGTATAGACCCTTCGTCCAACTGTGTCCTGGCATTTTGCTGCTTTGTCACAATTGTCATATGTTTTGTTGTGTTCAGAGTAAGATCGTGCGTGTCCTGAATCTGTGGCAGAAGAATTCGGTCTTTAAGAGTGACATCATTCAGCCTCTGTTGGACATGGCTGCGGGGATTCCTCCTCCCAGCACTACGCCTGTCCTGCCCAGCAGTGCTGCTCCAATAAATAACACTACACCTGGTAGGAAAGGGCACGTGCATGAAATAAGCGTGACATTATTTACTTTGGAATTTGATGTTATAATTGTCACTTTCTGTTTTTTTCAGGCACTCCAGCTACACCTGCCACTCCGGCAAACATTGTCCCAGGTCTGCCTGAGTGGGCATCCCAGATTACAAACACGGACACTGTTGCTGCTGTTGCACAGATCTTACAGAGTCCCCAAGGACAACAGGTTAGTGGGAAGCCTCCTAATTAAAAGTAAAAGTTGCTTTAGTTAAAGAAAATAAAGACTACAAAAAATAGAAAGAAGCAAAGAAGATGCTTTGTTTCTGTTAATAAGCAACATCAAGTTTTATTAAACTGCTAGTTTTTGATCATTGTTAATAAATTATAAATATTCTAGTTTTTATTGGTTGCCTCTGAACGATTTTTAAATTTTGCATACATGTCATTGTTAAAATGTGCTGAATACTCTGCATTGTGTTGTGTTGCAGCTTCAACAGTTGGTACAGAGTCTGCAGATGCAGCAGCAGAAGCCCCAGCCATCCTTGCTGCAGGCCTTGGATGCCGGCCTGGTGGTGCAGTTGCAAGCTTTGACAGCTCAGCTCACTGCCGCAGCCACTGCCAACAGCCTCAACCCTCTTGAGCAGAGAGTTTCCTCTTTTAATAAGGTAACACTGCCAGAAGCAGCTATTATACTGTATAATGATTTATTTCTTAGGTTTTATGGAGTTTCCTAATGTGATTGTTTTCTGTTTGCTGTAGAAACTTTTGGGTCCGTTTGACTTTGGGGGTGATTCTGAACGCAGTGAAGAATCTAAAAAAGACACCTCATCTTCTCAACTGTAAGCTTAGTTTATTATTTTTATAAAAAACATTTCAGTAGTGATTCGGAGTTTGTGTTACTTCATTGCTTCTGTCAGTTCCACTCAGTGCTAGTATCTAATTAAGCTGCTGACCACTTCTTAGGCCCATGGTGTCAGAGCCTATTAACAGCTCACTCTTTCATCAACTGGCTGAGCAACTGCAGCAGCAGAACCTGGAACAGTTTCAGAAGCAGCTGCTGGAGCACCAGCAGAAGGTAAAAGACATACACATAAAAAAACAGCATTGATTTTATTAATAAATATGCTTTTTCAGTTAATGCCTGTGATTATTGAGAAAATGTGCCATTTGTTTTCTGATGATGCTAAGCTAGTTCAGCTTTTCTTTTAAAGTTATTTGCTTTAAAGTTTGTGTGTTCTTAGTTTCTTTGTAGTCTCTAAGTTTAGGGAAATGATTCGGTTCTATATAACAAGTAGTTCTGTATTTTAATAGAGCTGTTATAAATAATGACCCGTGTCTATTAAAACTTTTTACAAGACCAACTAGCARCTACTGTTTCTACTCTTAGATCTACCTTTTAGAATCTTCACCAAAAATCCATTTTAAATATTGGCTGATGTTTTGTTTTCTCCAGGCAATGAATATAGAGAGCCAAGACTCAATCTTTGGGCAGGAAAACTCTGTTAGAACTGCACAGAACAGCAGCCAGCCGCAGCTTCCTGAGCCRGAGAGCAAGATGGATGACTCCATAGACAACCAACAGCAGGTATTTGTAGAAACTTGCTTCACACTGCATGTTATTTTTAAGCAACATTACTGCTGCTGGATTTAATTTTCCTGAAATTAACATTGACAATTTCTAGGATATGGACCTGGACGAGGGTCCTGATGGAATGGAGGAGGAGGAGGAGGAGATCTTTGAACCAGAGGAGAAGAAAACGACAAGTACACGGTCCAGAACACGTTCCAGGTCACGCTCGAGGTTTGTTCATTTTATTTTGTTTCTTACTCAACATGAATCAGTCTTTTTTTTATTATAAATTATTTAATTTACTTATTCATTTTTTTTGGATTGTGTCAAAAAATGTGGCTAAACTCAGAACTATAAACTGAATCACTTTCAAGCGTGAACTTTTAGATTGGTGATGCTTTAAGTATTAAGCAGTCATTCAAGCTGATTTGAAAGAAGCTGACTGGCTAATTGTAACGGTAACAAAAAGTCAGTATTAAGAAAAGTTTCCTAAGATGTTGTTCATTTTGTAGATCTCCTAAACGAAGAAGGTCSAGGTCCCGTTCTGGCTCTCGGAAACGCAAGCATCGCAAGCGGTCACGCTCGCGCTCCAGAGATCGCAAGAGGAAGTCTTCACGGTCTTACTCGAGTGAAAGGCGTGCCAGGGAACGAGAGAAGGAGCGTCAGAAGAAAGGATTACCTCCTATACGATCCAAGACTCTAAGTGGTAAGAGGAAGTCACTTTGGCTCGTTGTTAGATTTTATCACTTTTATTTTGTGCCAGTGATTTTACTGATGGATTGTGTTTTTCATCTTGTTTTTTTTTCTCCTTGCATAGTGTGCAGCACAACTCTGTGGGTGGGACAGGTGGACAAAAAGGCCACTCAGCAAGACCTCACAAATCTGTTTGARGAATTTGGCCAGATCGAGTCCATCAATGTAAGCAGACCTTGGTCCATGATAACACTGGTGTAATTGCATGTATCAGCCTGGTCTTTGATGTCCATCTGTTTGAWGAAACTTTTTTGATTTTCCCTCATTTTATTACTAACATTTTATTACTACAGTCTAACTTTGTTTTCTTTAGTTCACATGTTCTTTTCTCACCAGTAATACAAACCTGTTGGTGTTTTGTAGTATGGTTATATTTTGCTGCCCAACCTATGTAATATGAATTGTCTGTTTGCAGATGATCCCTCCCAGAGGCTGYGCCTACATCTGTATGGTCCACAGACAGGATGCATACCGTGCCCTCCAGAAGCTTAGTACTGGCTCTTTTAAGATTGGATCCAAGATCATCAAGGTCCCCTTTACTTTCTAATTTAATTCACGTTTACTCTATCTCTTTAATGTATTTTCTAATTTAATTTTGTCGTTGACCTCGAGTGGCAAAAGGTCTAACTTCCTGAACGCATGTTTTTATGCTGAAAGGAAATTGATTAAAAAGRGGCTGTGTTGTGATCTTTGTGTATCTGTTGATTTAGATTGCATGGGCTTTGAACAAAGGTGTAAAGCAAGAGTACAAGCAGTTTTGGGATGCAGACCTTGGTGTCACCTACATACCATGGGAGAAGGTCAAAGTAGATGACCTGGATGGCTTTGCTGAAGGGGGGATCATCGATCAGGAAACAGTCAATGATGGTATAATAACACACTTTTTCTTTCCATCCACGCTTCTTCCTTTTCTTTCCTTGTCCTTTTATTTTGTTGCATCAACAAAAGTCGGTTGATTTGGTAGCAGTCTTTATTCAAACTTACATATCATGAAAGCACAACTATCCTATCAAGCACTTTGTGGGATTTTACTTAAAGGATTTACAGGGAAAAAAAATCAAAACAAATAACTGAAWGTGACTGAGTTTATTTTTCTCCACAACTGCAGAGTGGGAAATTGTTAAGAGCACTGATCCAGCCAAGGAAGTTACAAGTCAACCAGTAAGCACCGAGGCAACAGTGGTATCCAATACACAAACTGAGACCTACAGCCAGCAGGTTACCATGATGCCTGTACAGGTACAGAAGAACTCTGTAAATAACAAGGCTCATTGAATGTTACATTGCACGAGTAGCTGTAATGTAAAAGATTCTAGTTTTTTAGAAATAATTTTATGTGTGTTTCCACGTTTTGTTTTGATTGCCTTACTTGTACATTGAAGTTTAAGTCTTAACCTTAAAGAGTTTTTTCTCCCACACTGTTATTCAGCTACCAGTGCCTCAGGCAGTTCCCAGTGCAGTAGGTTTGGTACCTCCTACTTTTCCTGTTGCGATGAGCATACCTCCACCAGGCTATGGGCCACCACCACCATTTATAAGGCCTAGCTTTAATGCCACACAGCCTCCACCAGGTTAGTACCCAAACTGTTGGCGTAAAATCTGATTTGCATACATTTTCAGTCTCACTGAGTTATTTTTCTCTGTTCGATAGGTTTTTTGCAGGCCCCGCACACAGCAGGAATGGCCCCAGTTACTACGTGTAAGATTTTTGGCAGCTCACTTTGATTATTTTCTATGTTTTTGAAATCTCCTTGTACGTGGTGATATATATATATATTTTTTGGTCATCCGTAGCTTTATTGCAGCCATCTGTGGCCACCAGTCAAGAAGCTGTCAAAGAGACACCCTTCAGCACTATGATCCCTCCAACCAGCACTATCCCTGGCAGCTTCATGCCCTCAGCCATCCCAGGACCTGGTATTTTTCCTCCAGTGGGAGTCCAAACTCAGCAGGCTAACAATGAGAAAATGCCACAGTCTGCAGAGGCAATGGGTGCTGCAGCAGATCTCGCTCTACAAGGTGAGTCATACTTTCGGTAAACGCTTTATTTGACTAAGAGGACTTTTAGCATTAAGTTACGTGATGTTCTCTTCTCAGGCATGCAGAATGCAGTCCGCAGTGGGATGGGTCTACTTGGCATGCACCCTACAGCTTCCCTCACCCATCCGCTGCATCAGTCCGGGTTGAGTGGTCAGAGAATGCCTGGGCTGTTGCCTATGGATGTTCGACCGAATCTCCTTCAACCAGGGCCTGCTGCTCGCTTCCCACTCCTTCTGCAGCAGGGTCATGCCCAGCAAGCAGCTGGCCTTCTTGACGGTTCTCTCCAGGCCCGCCCCCGGGCCCCCTTTCCTCATATGGACATCTTCAACAGGGCCCCAAACCTCACCAGTGAAAATGTGTCCAAAACAGAAGATGAGTCCTGCTCTAGAGCCGATGAGGGGAAAGACCAAGACTACCGCTTCCCACCTGTAGAAAAGCAGAGTACAGGCTTACTGCGGACCCCTCCACCAGAGCACAGAGAGACCCTTGGAGGTGGTGGAGGTCCAGGAGGAGGAGGAGGAAGGCCGCCTTTGCTTCAGACCCCTGGAACTCAGCCAGTAAGATCCAGCTTGGTGGGACGTTTGCAGGCACTTGCAGGCTTCACTCCTGATAACCGCTGGAACCAATCCAAAGGGGACTTTGATGAGCGAGATGGCATGCGAGGAGGACCACCGGCCCCAGGTGGTCCAAAAGGTTTTCAGGATGAACGCCCTCCCTCTGGGCCAAACTTCCCCAGTCGTTTTGACAGCCGTCCTGGAGCAGCAGGTGGAGCGGGACCTGGTGGGGGTCCGCAGCCCTGGAGCCGTGGAGGTGGTGCTACCTTCAGCAATGAACTTCATAAAGACCTAGATGACCGAAGACGTCCATGGGAGAGACAAAGAGACAGAGATGAAAGAGATGTTGACTTTAGGAGAGACATGAACGGTAATCGCCACAACCGTGAGCGAGAGCGCGAGCGGGATCGAGGACGAGAACGCACCAGAGAACACGAGCGCGATCGAGATAGCGACAAAGAGAAGGAGCGTGAACGTGGAGGCTGGACACCTCTCCTTCCTCTGCCTACTCCGCTCCTTCCCACCCCTCCTCTTAATCCCAACCTGACGCTGAATCAAGGCAAACTTCTGGTTCCTCTCAAATTAAACCCCCAGGTTCAGCCACGATTCCAGTCTCCACTTTTCCCTCAAAGTCAGGCCAAACCTCCCCTCCTGGGTCTGAAACAACCACTCCCTCTGGCTCAAATTAGGTCTCCTCCTCCATYGCAGACCCAAGCACCTGTTTCTAAGCCTCAGTCTGAAACTCCAGATCCTGATGAAACCCCTCCAGCACAGTCAGCTGGTTCACCCCATCCGTCATCTGACACCCAGGGTCAGAGTACATTAACCGAGCCTCCCTCTCAGCCTGAGCCATCACCACAACCAGAAACCCCATCACAAAAGAAATCACCACCTCAGACAACTGCTTCTCCAGACACTAAGTACCCAAGCCATCACTCCCCTTTGGCCCTCACACAAGCTGATAGCCCCCCTGAGGACCCCACTTCCTCTGTGGAAAAGCAGGAAGAGCCACAGAAGGCGTCCCAAGAAGAGAGATTCTCTATGCCACAACCTGAGTGGGTCAATGGACCCGAGAAGGACCATGTCAATGTGGCTGAGCCTACACCAGAACCTGAACATCATTCTTTGCTCATTGAAACTGAAACTGAGCCGAAGCAGGAGCAATTATCATCTCCTAGGGACCTAAACAATGAACAGAAGGAGCCCCTGGAGGAAGCTCTGAGTCAGCCAGTGGTAGACACTGTCACAGACACTGAGGGGACATAATCATCACTCAGTAGGTAAAAGATCATTTTGTAAAGTTGTCTCTTCTTCTCTGTACTCATGTCAGCAAAATACCACCACAACACGGGACATGACGAACATTGACTCACACCAGTTGTTGTCTGATAACCAACAACAAATGATTTTATCTCTTACAAATCCCAGTGTACTTAAATAGAAGGGTTTATTAATAGAATATTTTGTTTGTGTTTTATTTCCTTTTTCCTTTTTTTAAGTTGTGAAACCACACCACCCCTTTTAATTAATATAAGCTTTTGAAATTTTATTGAACTGTCTGCCATAATGTTTCAATTGTATATTGGGAAATTTAGCTTTGACCTTCCTATGGAAGAAAGCGAGAAATCCTGGCTGTTCAACAACGAATTGACTGCAGAAAATGTGATACTTGAAAACAGCAGCTGCTTGCCAATTTCGTCTGTCTTCTCTTCTTTTTAAAAATATGCTGCAAAGTTTTGCAGCAAAYGCTTTTATTCTGTTTCCAAGCAGAACAAATGTCCTACATGCAGTCAGACCAGAACAGCTGCTTTAAATTGGAAAATAACATTTAATTCAAATAAAAGTCAAACTGTTGTATCTACTAAAATAAGAAAGATCTGTAATTTGTTTCTAGTAATACCATGAACGCAAAAATAAAAGTAAATGCGAGATTTAAAAAAAAAATTCAGAAAATGAAGAGTAGGATGTTCTGATGTTGGGTACATAATGTTTTAGGTTGAAATAAACATGCTTTGTCTGTTTAAAACACATGCTTTAGGACTGTTTTCAGACCCAGGACCAGTGGGGGGTKGGGGGGAGACCACTTTACTTTTCAGATTTGTACACACTGTGTGCCGTCACTTCAGTCGATTTGATGATCTCAAGTTGCTGCTATACCATCTATCCACAGAGCACTTTGTTGGATGCAACCATGGGACTTGTAGTTTCTAGCTTCTGATGACTTCAGCCTGTATGTTGGCCTAAGCTTTTGCTGGGTGACTGRTGATGATAGCATTGTGCCTTTTTTTGAATGGATTTGTGGTTCACGATGCTACCCAACACTTTTGCGTGACGTACACCAGACTGTGCGTGCAGCTCAGTGTTAATGGGCTCTCTGGAGAGAATGCTACCTGCACAGAACTGACTTACCTACTGATTGAATGATAGCTGCGCAGTTTGTACAGCACTCACCTAAAGGAGAACAATATGTCCTCCATCAGAGTGTGCATGCAGGCCTGTAGCCATGTTTTAACCTTCCTGTCTCTCTTCTTCATTTCATAATTGTAGTGGTTTTCTGTTGAAACATACTATCAGAAATCTATAGTCTGCTGTTCTTCCAGAGCAAATGTCTACTACAGGAGTTGTGTTTAATAAAAGTTGAAGGTGCATCAGATATGTTGACGTTGTTATTGTCATAAATTCTAATTCAGGCAGATTAGATGACTTATTTCACACACAGCACTCTAATTTGAAGCTGATAACAAATTGTTGGACCAGACACACGTAAAACCTAAAACCATATCGTTTGAAGATATTGTACAATTAAATAATCCTAATTTGTATAAATTATATCTAATTATTTTGACTTGGTCTTGTTTGAAAATGTCACAGCAAAAAATAATAAAATACACTTAGACAAAACAATGTTAGACACTGCAAAAAGGATTCATACTAACAATCAGCAAAGATTTGAGCCTCCAGCACCAACACTACAACTAATAAAAAATAACACTGCAACTTAATTATTATCGTATTGAGTCACAAACTTTTATCAGTAAAAAAAAGCTTTATATCATAATAATGTACAAGACATATACAGATCATTTCATTTATTTATACAGGTTAGTCTCATTGAAACAATTCTTATTTGCAAGTGAGACCTGTTATACAAAAATAAAACAGTAAAATCAATACAACCAACAAAACACATAAAAATGAACACATCAACAAAAGCACATTGAAATAGATTCAAACAAAAGCTACCCTAACTTTAAAAGTAATCAAAATCGAAAAAACAGCTCAAACAGGAGAGAGTGTTTATGGATGTGATCTCTAGTTCTTTCATTAAAAGTTTAAATTTCTTGAAGGTAACAACACTGATCACATCAACAAATTGAATTTCCACCTGCGCTCATTAAAGTATCCGTCTGCCAATTTATTTTAATTTACTTAATAAGGCTGTTGAAGTGCCAGTTTGAAGACGCAGCCACAGAAACAGGGCACAGAATAATTTCCTTTTTTATAAAAGATGGTCAAGGAGATAAAAAAATGCATTGAAACAAATTAATTTTGCATTTAAAATAAGACCAAACTCAATTTTTAGTTTGTCAGTATACAGTGGTTTGCAAAAGTATTCATACCCCTTGAACTTTTTCATATTTTGTCACATTACAAC
>NW_013952404.1:2707035-2725971 GCF_001266775.1 Austrofundulus limnaeus | reverse complement strand
CCAGTGAAATATATTTATGTTTGTGGTTGTAATGTGACAAAATATGGAAAAGTTCAAGGGGTATGAATACTTTTGCAAACCACTGTAGGAGAAAAATATATTTATATTTTAAAGTAAACTCCTATGAGGTCCGAAAGGTTGAACAAAGGCCAGTTCTGAACTGTCAACACTAAGTAAGAAACTGTTTCACACCTAACAATAAAGGTGTGGATCATCATCACTAAACTAGGCCACAAAAGTTTCCTCTAACTTTATGTAAATTACACRTTTGACCTTCTTGTAG
This sequence comes from Austrofundulus limnaeus, assembly GCF_001266775.1. Classification (NCBI taxonomy): domain Eukaryota; kingdom Metazoa; phylum Chordata; class Actinopteri; order Cyprinodontiformes; family Rivulidae; genus Austrofundulus; species Austrofundulus limnaeus. Next base: position 2,725,688 of record NW_013952404.1, on the reverse strand, counting down.
TGTATATTTTTATAAAAGCCACCTGGTGCTTACCTCAGCAGAACAAACAGGAATAAATGTAAACAGGAAGAAGCAGAAGGTGGGGTGGGGGGGGGTGTTTGTTGGTTTTCCCTTCACTGTCAGGAACTCGGCTGCTACAGCTGGAGCAGGTGCTTACTCAGCATACCAGTGCTCGTTCCTCTCAGCCTAGTGTCAGGAAACACAAGTGGGAGGGTTTATGCAAAATAAAATTTCCATAATTGTGTCTTCTGGCAAAATGTCCCCCCTTTTCTAGTTTTAATATTTTAAGCACCAAAAGAAGACCAGTACACTATGCTGCATAAAGTCTTTCCTTATCGTAAACTCAATTTTAACTTTCTAATCCAAACAAAACAAATGATTTAAGTTTACCTCAGGGTTAAGCTTCACAGATATGATTTGTGAAGCTGAGTTGAAAATATCCAGTTTACTATCTCTTCTTATGACTCGGACCATAAATTTGAGGCCTCCACCTGGTTCCCCAAAAAGCCTTGGCAGTCAGCCAGGTCCGGTCTCTCTCTCTGACCTCGCCAGTGAAAGATTTGACTGGCTAAGACTTTGAATCAACCTTTATCTGCCTCCAAACAGACACGTGTGCACACAGCAGTTGGCTGCCGCTCGTGGACAATAACACAATAAATCCTAACGCTACACATCCTCCAGCATCCAGCAGTTATTTATTTGGAGCAGAGTAAAAGCCATGTCCTGAACGTTTTTTTTTTCTTAACCAAGGGAACATGAAATCTACTTTTTCTATTTTARTATGGAAGCCAGGTCTGAATAATTAGGAATGCATGTAAAGTTTTTTTTTCTTTATTAAGCCTACATGGTTGTTTCCAGTGTGAGGTTTAATGGTTTAATGYTTAAACTTTTTGCACACCGAGGTGTTTTTATACTCTATAAAAAACACTAGCCAGGCGTATGAAACAAGAGCAAAGCAGCACTGACCTTTAGCTGAGTATTACCTCAGTATTGGCTGCTCATTAGATCACCAAAGCCATTATAGCACTAAAATACTGTTACACCGCTAGYMGGTAGTAGAAGTACCCTAGTAACATGGGGTTTTAMCTGCAGGCCGATGTGAAGRGACTTTGTGAGGAAGTCTGTCGGAAATGGATGCGATTGATGCACAAGAATTTAATACACTGAGCTGTGAGACTTGATTTATTATACAGACACCATGTTTCAGTAATTAGTAATATTGCAGACTAAAGGTGCATGCCCGTCACAGACAGGTGCTGTAAAGTCAGTACCGTGTCTGACCATTTGAGGTCAGTGTGGTACTGCAGCACTTACCAATGCAACTAGATTCAATTTAAAATCTGCAGTGCTCACCGCTTCTGTTTTTGTTTTATTCWGCCTAAAGCAACCGCAAAGGAAATGTACAGGGCTGCTTTTAAAACAATRTGAAGTTTTAGTGTATGAAGCAAAGGTTAAGGGTTCAAATCAAGAAATGTATTCATGACACCTCCCTTATTGAAATGTATTCATCAGATTCTTCCTCTTGGATCAATAAAGGAGTGGGGTGATAAATTGAACGAGGTTCTTTGAGTGCTAGATTCTGCTCCTTTTCTGCAGTTTCTCAGTTGCTGCATTCTTGATTGATTAAAACTATTGATTCGGCCTCCCGGAGCTGCAGAACTTCAATCAGACTCTATCTGCCACAACCAGATACTCAGACAATGGGAACCTACCGGCCAAATGTAGCGAGGCTGGGTGTTGGTGGTCGCGTGACGGCCAGCACAAAATCGTGAGTGAAAGCGATGGAGTCGGAACAAAAACCAAATCCAACCCATCCGTCTTTTGTCTACCTGGTTATGCAGGAGAGGAATCTCTAATCTCTGCTCACACTCAGCCTTCACAGTAATTACTCAACACTGTGGGTGCGTGCCCAACTTTTGTGCCGCTTTCAAGAAGCCTCTGCCTGTACTGCTTCTGTTATCAGCTCAGGCAGGCTCTCCTGTAGACTGGTGTCCAAAGTCCCCCTCGGACAGGAACTTAGCTTCATCATCAAGTTCATCCTCACCACAGATTAATTTAGAGAGGACTCAGGTCACTTTTTTGTCACATTTCAATAAAAAGAGGCAGCTTAGTAGATTGTTGCCAAAATACAACTGTAGTCAGAAAACTTTTAAGTTCATACTGTAAAGCCTTTATTTTTAAAATATCCCCTCGAGTTTTATTGCAAACCACATAAATATTAAAATCTTTATTTACTGAAAAAGAGAGGGAAAGGAAAGTATCTTTGGTATTTAAAAAGTCCAATTCTGTGGTCATGGTGGGATTCAATCAGAAAACCTTGGCAGCCAGTACTTATACTTGTGCTCTGTTTAATACAATGATAATGACAATAAATTTACTGTTTCAGTCTAATGTAACAACTTGTTTTATTAAACCCGTTACGTGGGTTTTTATTTAACTGGCTTGTCACATTCAAACAAGAGTTTTGTGGCCTAAACCAGCGATCWGGCAACAGACACGTTCTCTAGGACAGTGGTTTTCAAACTTTTTAGCTTCTAGACCACAAAATACCTTGTGACCCCAGATATCGCTGGTTACGTATGCATACATCACTAACAACTCTGTTAAACATGGGCTTTATAAACAAACCTAAACTCTGATACTTTTATTCATTTATGATTATTTATTTCTTTATTTGCAGTATGGTGAAAATATTCCATTAGTAGTTTATTTGCTTTCAAATTGATGTCTGGAAATCATCTTTGGACTCTTATTTGATGTTTCRTGACCCATAAAGGAGTCCYGACCCTGACTTTGGCAACCGCTGCTCTCAAAAATGTATCTTATGACTCTGATGGCGTTGCAAAACTCTGCAAATATCAGTAAATATTCTTAATCTTACAAACCCTCAGTTAAATTTAGATTTATTAACAGAAGGTTACGTATAAAACTAGGACAGACTCRGTGCATCTGCAGTTTTTACCTGGCTGTTTTGTTTTGCAGTGCATGTTTTTGTTCTTTTCACAAAGAAATTTCAATTTAGTGGCAATTTTTTTTTAATAGCAACTTTTTATGCAATTTAAATTGGTTGTCCAAGGAGGCATACATGTGTTAAAAATGCAAGCTATAATACCTTTCCTTATACCCATAAAAAAAATCATTGCACATGACTGATGTGAACTGTTGATTCTGTCGTTTGTAGCTCAGCTTCCTTCATATCAGTAAACACACATCAGCTGTTTGACAATTAGCAGAAAATGTTCAAATCAATACAAATTTTTGTGACTTTGCTTCTCGTCTGTCTCCTCCTTTTGCCGTGCGAGAAGCAACAAACACCTTTTTTGTTTTTTGTTTTTTTTTTTGTCCAGCCGTGATTCACGGCAGGCAGGGAGTCGTGACTTTTTTGTTTTGTTTTGTTGTAATCAGGGTGACAGGGGAGCTTATTAATTCTGACTGGACGAACGAGAACTATATGTGTTTGTTTGGGGGAGGAGGATGGAAAAGGGAGGTGCGCAGAGATGCTGAGCAAGCGGAGTGAGCTGCTCGACAGCACGGCACTTTTTTGCCTGAAAATGCGAATTTGGAGATGTGAAATGCATTAAGAGAGACAATCGGTTGCAGGCTACAGCGTCCTGCAGTCCGTTAGACCTGCAGCCAGACGTGCTCCGTTAAGCTTCGGGATATGGAGCCTCTTGCTTGTTTTTCCTCTGCAGATAGTGCGTGTATGTGTGGAAAGGCTTACCAAACGCACACGCATTCACACAGCATTAATTCTCCACAGGCGTTTTATTTCTGCTTTATTCCCCTGCGTCACCTGCCTTCACATGTCTGTCATTATAAAAGCTGGTTATTAAAAGCTGACTCAGCTCCTTCCAGCAGATGTGACACCTGTCTCATCACCCACCAGAATGAGCCTCATTCTTTCCATAGAGGTGCACTGTGTGCGTGCGTGCGTGCGTGTGTGTGTGTGTGTGTGTGTGTGTGTGTGTGTGTGTGTGCCCACACAGGAACAGTCATTGTTTTGCCCCACCCCCTCCTCACGCTGGTAGTTAGCAGAAGCTAGCTGATAATTAGCCTCAAAGGCCTCCTGGTTATCTGCCTGTTTGTTTACGACGGCAAGAAACAGATTCCCTCCTGAGAGTCGGAGGCGTCACTGGAAAGTGTGCTCAAGAGACAGGGCAGACGGTGTCAGGGAGATAGGAAATTCCTGACTCACCAGAATCATCCAGGAGCAGTGGGGAGTCAGAGGAGGTGTGGTACATTCATAAATATCCAAGTACTTCAAGTAAAATCCGGTTGTTGTTTTCTTTTTCGTTGTTGTTGCCCCTTTTTTTAGTTGTAGCACTGATTCAGTTCTCAGTTTTTTTTAAATAAAACCAATTATTCATGATAAACAAACCATATCTGTTTAAAGTGCCTGTGACATTCATATCCATTCATCCATTATCTTTTACCTGCTACTTCCTTTCAGGGTCACTGGTGCCCTTATCCAGCAGTCACCGTGCGAAGGGTGGGGTGCACCCTGGACAGGTCCATCACAGGGCCRCATAGAGACAAACAACCATTCACACTCTCACTCACACCTAGGGACAATTTTGAGTTCCTAATTAGCCTAACATTTGTGTTTTTGGTCTGTGAGAAAACCCACATATGTAGGGAGAGAACATGCACTCTACCCAGAGAGGTCCCAGGCTAGGATTCAATCCGGTAACCTTCTTGTTAAGAGGCAACAGCTCTACCAGCTGAGCCACGGTGCCACCTCAACATGCAAATTCTTCAAATTAAAAAAAGTCAAAGAAAACATCTTTGTATTTAAGAAACTYGSCACATTATGTCACAGAACCGGCATATTTTCTTTTGAACTTGGCTCARCCAAAGYGAAACAGGAAGTGACATCAAAGGGGAACTCTTAAAATTAAAATCTTGTTTATTGAAAGAGTATTATTTGAGCTCCGRCTCTTTATTTTTCTCTCCAATAGTGACTCAAAATCAAAGAAACATCCGATTCTTCTCTATGGTTTGTGCTGTCAGCCATTGTAGTAACATTTTGTTTGCATTCAGACGTTCCCCTTTGACATCACTTCCTGTTACTTCACATGCAGATATCTCATCAACTCTTCATCTCAGAGGTATGAAACTTCTTTTGCAACATTTTGTCAATATTATCTTTCCAAAAAGCATTTAAATTTGTTATATAATTTGATGTCACAGGCACTTTAAACCCACAAAATTGTCTAAGTCTGATCCAAAACCTTAAGAGATCAGAACCAGAGAAAAAGAAAAACCTCATGTTGTCTTCTTCAGTGGACTTGTAAAGCTCTGCTCTGTGTCTCGACTCTTCAGTGAGTTCATACTCTGCTCGTTAGGCTGGAAGCTGAGACTTCACCGAGGCTTCTCCACTGAGCAGCTGCTGCTGCACGTCACCAGGCTAATGTAACTCGATATAAACAGTTTGTAGACAAAGTGTAACCGTTTTAAACTTGTGTTTCATTCAAGTTGCATGTGCGCCGCTGACACACACCACCACAGCTAGAACCATTTAACGTTTCCAAATTGTGTTTTTGCACAACATCCACKCTCGCTGTGAACTATGAGAAATTAAATTTTAACAGAGAAAACTGGATTTCATCTCAGGAAAGCAAAATAACAATTTGAAAGATCCACAACAGATATAGTGTGTTAACAGCTGTATGAAAGTAAAAAAGCAGAACATAAAAAAACAAACTTCTATTTGAGTTTTGAAGTAATTTCCTGATCTCTGCTGTCCGGTTTTCACCAAAGTCCACTAAAAAAAAAACTATCAATGGTACATCTCACTAAAATTTTTAAACATATTTCTTATAAAAATATTTATTTGTGGGGTAACAGATATTTTTCACCTTTTGCCATGAAATGTAATTGCCTCTGCATGCGTGTCTGTTGGCAAAATATCTCATGAGCCTTTTGATGAATTTTAATGAAACTATAATCATTTTTTATGCACATTTATCAGCTCAATTCAAGRTGGTTGCCACAGCTAATCAATCTTAGCAAACAAAACAAGTTAAGTCTGTCGTTTTTACTGATATTGAGCTTTAACCTGGTGCAGTAGTAGCTGAGAGTCATCCCCAAAACATACTCGGAGCACYAACAGATTGCGCAACATCTTTGTTTAAAACGTTAACGTTCAAGGTGGGCAATAAGCAGCCCTTCAAAGAATGCATTTTTCATCTTGTTATTTGGGGATTCATTAAAAGACAAAAAATAAAAATAAAAATGACTGATGGGAAAACCAGCTTTGCTCACATGGTAACAGATAAACTGAGCCAGTTTTCTGCTCAGGAGGGGTTTACCCCCACATGTCGTCTTTCCAACCAGCCCCCTGTGACTCCTGATGATTGTGTGTGTCGTTTTGTCAATTTCACACTCAAGGATTTCCGTACCACCTCACTGATGGTGATTAAACATTCATGATCATGTTTATTAATGACCAGCAGGCATTTCTGTGCTGTCACACACATGTGTTGGGTTTTCTATCCTCGTGGGGACTTTGCATCGATTTCCAGTCATTTCTATAGCCTAACCCTGACCCTTTACCCTAAACCTAATCGCCTACCCAAAATCGGCATCCATACCTGCGGGGACCGGGCTTTGGTCCTCATAAGGATCAGGGTCCGGGCTGTGTTTATTTGGAAAATAGTCCCCATGATATGTAGAAATATGCACCCACACACACAGTTTATAATTCACACATACTATTACATGGTCTTTATTGTAATGTTCTTGTTCTTTTTTTACAAACAMACACATATAAACCACAGAAAATAAAATCAAAACCCTTAAATGCACATAGTAAATGGTCTGAAGTGTGTGTGTGAGGTCTTGTTTTTCCTACATCGTGGGGATAATTTTCCCAAAATAGCAGCCTCATGGGGACCAAACATGGATCGCGGGGACCAATGCCCGGTCCCAATGGGTCCAAATGCAAATTGCTATGGGGGGGTTAGGTTTAGGACCAAGGTGTGAGTTGAGTTTAGGTCCGTTTTAGGGTCACCTGTGAGGTTAATTTTAGGATAAATGGTCAGGGTTAGAATATAACGTTTCCAAAAAAATACATGGAAGTCAGTGCATGGTCCCCACGGGGATATACAAACCAGACCTCTGTGTGTGTGTGTATAGATCCACTTCCCTGTTAGATGAAAAAAGAACAGATTTCCTGTCTCTCAGTCTCTCTGGACCTCCGGCCGGTCTGATCTCTCAGGATTGGAGGGCTGGACTGAAGACCCTGCTGAGAACATCTGTGACGGTCGGTCCCAGCAGAGGCTGCGCTGACAGTTCTTATCCACAGCAGATGTCACACCACCAATGTGTGTGAAAGAAAGCAAGCRTGCTTTAAGGGGTTTAAAAGTCCATGACCCAGAGAAGATGTAGAGGAAATGCTCTCCGCACTCTCACACTATCTCTCTTCCTGTCTCTCCTGCAACAATCTTTGTTGTTGTTTTTTTTTAACTCTTACAAATTGAAAGGTTTTTAAGAAATCGGTAATCGTGCTATAAATGTAATTAATATGAAATAAAATCAGTGACGTCACCAGAAGTCCGTTAATTTTTATGAAAGCAAAAAATACTTATGCTCCTCCCTTTTACACAGTGATATCAGTCCTCCTCCAACGTGATATAAAAACTACACACGCTTTGCCGCGCAGACTCTGCAAATGAAATGACAAATGAGCAATGAGATGAGAAGCGCTGATGCTGCACTCCTCACATCCCACCATCTGATCCTTAAGCTATTCTCTGTCCTCTTCGTTCCTCTTTCCACCTTTTCCCCTCGTTTGCGGTCATTGTTCTTTCTCTTCTATTCCTCCCTCAATCCAGTTTTCTCCTTTCCACTTTTTATTTTATTTTATCTCCACCCTTTATATCTGCTTCTCTAGTACTCTGTGCTCTATCCCACTTTTTTTTTTTTTTTTACTAAATCATGTCACAGCCTGCTCTTACTCCCTGGTAACAGAGAGGGGTCATAAAACCAGCTAAAAATACAGAGTTTTTCATCTCATTAGAGGCTAGAGGGCTGTAAATTAATCTCATAACAAAGGCAATTAAGTTTAAAAGACACCCTTTTAGGAGAATTACCAATTAGCTGGTCATTTTATTAATTTTTTAAGTGGTACGTAAATTGCAGCCGACCCATGATACATTTRTATTCTAAGAATATATGGTATTTTCATGTGTCAAATAGAAAGAACCTAATTAGAGAACATTTTCTTAAAAAGGCACAAACGAACTGAGGAAACGGTTTGCAAAAAGGATAAAACTGCATGTTTGATGAGAATAAAAAGAAGACAGATTGGAGAGAATGTTCATAAACAGACAACACATTTTCTGCTCTGCGTTACTGGATCATTTAACCCTAGTTGTGAAACACGGCAGTGGTAGTGTCATGGTTTGGAGCTGTCTCTGTGTCAGAACTAAGATTTAGATGAAACTCTAAACTCTTTAAAGAGAGCTGGAAGTTTTTTAAGACACTTTTAAAGATTTTGCTGACAAAGAAAAGCTTGGGGAAAATAAAGCAGAGCGTTTGTGTTTCTGTCAAAGCGTAGCTAAGGGAAAAAAAACGATTGAATGTTTTTGAAAGTCAAAGCTGCCATGTGGTAAACCAGTGCAATTTTTAAACATGACCTTTGTACAGCTGTGTAAGAACAGAAAAGAAACTACAGAAATAGATCTTACGACAGCCTGATGAAGTATACAGAAATGTATCTGATTAAACAGAATTGTTGACTTCCCAGGCTTTGGAATCAGATGTTCCACGTTTAAACATCACATGTTTTAGTATGAACAAGTACGTGCAAAAGCAGACAGTAATCAGATTTCCGAAGCTCCTGTGCGAAATAAAGTCATGTGAGGTCTGATCTAAGAACTCAGGGATGATAAAGTTCTGGAGGCTGAAAAGATTGCATCTGCTTTGATTTCCTATTTTGTAGTCTTCGTTTAATGCTGGCAGTAAACAAGTAAAAATATGTAAACACAAAAACGTACAGGAGATAAACAAAGCTGAAACATGACTTTTAAAATGACCAAAATCATTTTTACTGTATATAAATATAAAGTTGAGCTACACAAAGGAACAAATATACCAATTTTTGTTATATTTTTAATGTAATTTTTTTAAAGCTTAAAAATGAGGAATTCTCTTTAACAACATTAGCAAAGCAGCCCTATAAAACCAAAACATGAACAAACTGCCTGAATCTTTCAGGGGTTTCTTCGTTCCGGAGCAGAATATAAAAGGTTTATAAAGCAGATTTTCATTTTTCTCAKAAACTTTAATATGCCTATTTAAAACAAGACTTACTATTGTTATAGTTTCAGCAGGGCTCTTTAAGATAAGGGTTTAAAGATTGAGGGGTTAACCCAAATAGTTCCCACGAGCACTAAATCATCAGGTTTAACCAACATTAAAACCTGTCTGGGGATGTCCCTCCTCCTCACAAAGCTCCAATATCCTGTTAGACACAGCTCAGGGTTTCTAGCAGCAGAACTAAAGAGACGTGAAGCAGTTCAGAGAGAGAAATGAACCCTCAAAAATGTATTCTCATCATGTTTTTACATTTGTTTAAGCAAAAAAAAAAATCACAGTTGAACAAAACACAACAAATACATGAACACTGGTGGGATTTCACAACCCAGATGGAAAGAGATGAACATTTATGCACACATATCCATTAGCTGCAATTACTGTAGCAAAAAGGCCTAACGGGTACAAACGGAGAAACACAACAAAATGTTTTTAAATTCACACACATGGGTGATGTCTGCTGTTACATCATGGAAACTAAGTGCTTGTCTATTAGCATGGAAACTCTCTCTTTTGAGTTCAGCTACATGATTTAATGAACCTAAATGCCTGTACGATATCCTCTCTTCAAAATACTTCAAAATAAAGTTAGCCAATGAGTTTGTGTCAATTATTTAAGCAAAKTCTGGTTCCTTATGTGTAGACTAGCAGCCTCAGCGTATGAAATGCTAAATTAAAAACTAAAACCCTGCAGGAATCCATTCTCACTTTCTAAACCAACTCMACTGAAGTAAAACAGGAAAGTCGAAGCTTGAAAAGCCTCCCCTCCTAACAGAACCACCTGCCTGCTTTCTTCTTYTACTTAAGCTCATATAAGAGAGGAGACATAAATAAATGTCCGTAATCCTAAAGCTCAGACACAGACTTGGATATACGAGCTCACAAGAACAAAAACTAATCCTGCAAACAAACAGGGAGGTATACGCTTTCCAATTAGAGCTCTGACTCACTAATTTTCTGTTTTATTTAAAACCTGAGCTGCAGAACGAGCGTGCGCTCTGACTTGATTTGGTTCTGTCTCCCTGCATCAGTTCTGCTAGGTGTTGATGTTGTGGCAGAGTCCCAGAACAGCGTGCRTGTTTCCAATTAGGAAAAGTGAAATGAGCAGATTTTTAACAAGGCCATGTTACCAGCCCCATTCTCTGCTCCCTCGCACACGGGTGTGAAAGTGTTGCTCAGCGGGGAGTCGGTGGGGTGAAATGGATGTGGGAACGTTACCTTAGCCGGCTCGGCCACGGAGCAATCACAGCCCTAATGGGGCAATAAGAATTTCCCTCTAACACTTTGTCTCAAAGGCTTATAATACCCGAGCTGTAACTTCATTAAAAAGGGGAAAAGAGTAATTTTGTGGTTGAAAATTGTTGCAATAAAGATTCATTCTGAAACTCTGTGCTCCATGTTGTTTGTGTCTGAATTGCCTGCCGTGTTTCCAGTTTGTCTGCACTCGTTTATTGAATTTGAATGAGCTGAATTTAGCCTCAGCATAACCTGATGCAAATCACGTTAGACTTCAAAGTAAATGAGTGCATTTGGACGATTGAAATCAGCTTTTACTTGTTATTTTTTACTGAATGGAGCTTTTGATATAGAACATGTTCTCTGGTTAATGTGTTTATTCCACTTGACTCATTTCAACCTTATGATAGTCAGATGTCCTTTAGTTTATGTTAGATTATTTTCCAATAGTTGGAATCGTTTAACCAGGACTGAAGGAATATAAAGATGCTCATGCTCCTTGTTTACTCTCTAGTCTGTAAAAAAAAAAACAAGGTGCCAATGCGCAAACATTGAAGAATTGTCCTTTAACTTTTTTGCACAACTGAAATAAAATGTGCAAATTACACATCAAAGCAGTACATTATACAGCAAAGAGAAAAGTTGCAAAAACTTTTAGAAAACAAAACAAAAATGGGTTTCTGGTGAAACTACTTGAGAGTGGAAACAACAGGTTACAGAAAGTTCAACTTCCTATGTGTGAAAGGGCATTTTTCAACTGACAGGTGACGACGCCAGGTCGTGTTTGTAAATGAGAAGTGGTTCTCAAACAGTTTACCTGGATAAATAAAGGTTAAATAAATACATAAATAAAAATGTCACGCTATAACAACCTGCTGCCCTTTGGTCAATACGAACTGACTGAGGTGGCATGGGGTGGTTAAGTTGAGGGTCGCTGCTGTGCCTTTGTGCCAACAAGCGAGGTAGTAACAGAGCCGTAACAGTCAACGTGACTTTAATTGCTTTGGAGTGGTGCAGGGGAAATGTCCTKTGTCGAAGCAGCTGAGTTCTGCTGCACGCCTCTGTTGATTCTGCAAAACTCACTTGKTTTTTTTAACAGCTCACGTCCGTGCAGGATGTGGCCGGCTTAGCTAGTGATTTATGGAACAAAACTGTTTTAGTAGCATGACATCTCAGTGGTCAGCACTGGTGCCTCACAGCAAGACGGACCTGGGTTCCATCCCCGGTTTGGACCTAGGGGTCTTTCTGTGTGGAGTTTGCATGTTCTCCTCGTGCTTGTGTGGGTTTTCTCTGGTATCCCCCACAGACTTAAAACATGTTGGTTGCCTTCAGGGCCAGATCTCCCTTGCAAAAGAGATCTTAATGGGATCTGCCTGGTTAATAGATACGTTTATTGTTATTTTAGGCCGTATTTTTCAACCCGTTCAGTATTTTCTAAACAATGAAATCAAATTATTTGCAGCGAAATTGCCAAATAAGGTCTGGACTTACCAACTACAATTTGGTGGTCTTCATTCTCCTCTGGCTCTGGGTCAGACTTTGGCTCCAACAAGTAAAGTTGGATAGAYAAGTCTTCTCTTGTTGACTTCTTTTAATTAATTTGTAAATAAAAAGTTTCTGCGCCTGTATATAGTCGTAAAACCCCTCTATCAATTTAGTGCAGAAAGGTCTGGAAGGAGAGCGAGGTGTGAAGTGCCTYGTTTGGATTTAAAGAGACCACTTCTATCTGAGACACACCTCAGTAAAGGGGTGAAAGAGGGGCTTGTGGAGTTACAATAAGGAGGAATTCAGACCAAAACTTTGCAGTCCCACTTTATATAGACCCTAACTAAAGGATTTAAATGTGAAAAATAAGGATTTAGAAGCATGATATGCTTCCTTCAACACGTTTTAAACAGTTCATGCATCAAATTTTAGCCATTTTTACAGGTTAGATTTTTACAAATGTATGTCAGAATTTGAAACAGTAGCTGCATGAGCACCCTTTAAAATGTTCTACTTCAACATTAGTGACAGAAATATTTNACTCAAATCAGGTGTGTCAAAGCAGAGAAACAGTAAATGGTTTCAACTATCTATTTAAAAATGTTCTAAATACTGTAGACCAGGGGTGCCCAAACATTTTCCCCAAGAGGGCCAAAGTGAAAATCTATCCGGGGCTGCGGGCCAAATGCAGTAATATAACACTTGAAATACAAATACTTTTTAAGTAAAGTCCTTTATTTTTAATCATTAAACTTGCAGCCAGTGAGGTGGTCTGCTTTCGTTTTACTCTGTGCAATTAGAGGAAGTCTGTCATACGTTCAAGTATCAAAGGCTCATGGGACATTAATGTCCCTTGAGCCTTTGCTACTTAGGTAGTCAGCACTATGAGTGAGGACTATCTGCACTACAGCCCCTTATATAGTCATTGGGCCAATAGATGAATTGACTAAGTGGAAATACTGTGTTTCTAATAGGACGACAGCCTATTATGTTAACTGCTGGTGGGCTAAATCAAATGGCCTGGCGGGCCAAATTTGGCCCGCGGGCCCCACTTTGGGCTCCTCTGATATAGACCCTAAAAGATTTAAATGTGGAAAAATAAGGATTTAGAAGCATGATATGCTTCCTTCAACACGTTTTGAACAGTTCATGCATCAAATTTTAGCCATTTTTTCAGGTTAGATTTTTACAAATGTACGTCAGAATTTGAAACAGTAGCTGCATGAGCACCCTTTAAAATGTTCTACTTCAGCCTTAGTGACAGAAATATTTTGTCTCTAAAATTAAGTTAAATTATTTAAAATTGTGTCTCGTGTTCTATTTGATGCAATTTTAGATTAGCATTTGCTATTTTGAGTTGTCTGCCATCGATCTTGTATTTTCTCTCTTCATGTTTGGACATGATTTCCTGCGGGGTTTTTTTTTTTTGTTTTTTTTTTGCGCCCTGACAGTGACGCAAGCAAGATAAAACATTTCTTACAGAGTCATTCCGTGTCAAAGTCGGAGAGGGAAAACAAGGCTGGTGAAAATGTCGGAGCTGAAGTTGGTAGACGATGAGCGTAATCTTTAAGGAAGACGTGAAACACAGATTCCAACAGGGATGAAAAAAATTGTTTTTTTGCTGAGTTTTCTCTGAAGCTCTGCAGCGTGAAAGGATTTGGTAGAACGATAAAACAGATTTCACACAGCAGATGCTCAAACTTGTTTAAGGGAGCCAAATGCTGGGCTTTATTTAAAAAAAATGATCTTCGTGGAAACCAACAGGACACATTGTCACCCTGATGTAATTTTTCCAACGTTAAATGCTGATTATACAGCGAAATAAATGCAATCYTGTTGTAAAGAAAGCTTTTCCTGAAAAGAGATTTTAGCTCTAACTCTTTAAATTGCAAATTTAAATGGTGAATTTTATTGTGCATAAAGAGCCTCAAAGGAAATGAAGTGGTGTGACGGAGGACATCATTCACATTAATGCCCTCGCACATTATTCTCAACCGATGTTTCAGTCTGATTAGTTCCCAGCCAGCTTTTCTCATGGTAAATCACGTAAAACTAAATTCTTATAATCATRCAGATCAGTCATTTTTATAGAGACATTCGTCAAAGTAACGTATTATTGTAAGATTTCACTTGTGCATGCACTGAATTTGGGTTATTGTTGCGATCTTCATCATTAGCCATCCTTTCTGCATCTGCAGGGACAAAAAAATTACCACTCAGTCACACCCTGGTGATACTTTCCTCGAGTCCCAAAAGCTCACAAGACAAAAGCTCACAAATTTTACTATTTTTATTAGTCACACATTGTATCAACATAAGATTTATATCAAAAAGTTTTATAATACAGTAGGCCCTACATCATGCATTTATCACATTACAAATGTAAACAAACTGCACGAAGTCCTGCACAATCTTGCTCAAGTGAATAAAAATATTGGTAAGAAAAAAAAGGCGTGGAAGTTTAGAAAGTGAGAACAACTCAAATTAAGGAGTGTGTGAACAACTTTGAGGTGKAACAAATATAACTTTGGGGTTTTAGAAAAAAAAAGAGTGTTCATCTTTTTTGCATTAAGGCTGAGAGTTTTTGTCTTGTGAGCATTTGTCCGTCACTTCCCTCACATAAAAGTCAAGTCCTGCTCTCCTTGTGCTTTCAGTAATGACCTATCTGTGTGGCAGACGGATGATGCAATGTGTGCAGGACAGATCTATCCCAAATGTGGTTTCCCTGCAGAGGYGGAGCCAGAGGGGTGGCTGGGGTGGCAAGTGCCACCTCTAGAACCTGATTGGCCACCCCAAATAATTGACAGGTAGATGGGATGATCTTAGATTTTGTATTTTTTCCATTTCATTTATTAGTTTATTTCGCAGGGAAAACACACACAAACATAGAACAGATCAAGTCTGTAACTGATGAGTTGCATAAAAAAGTAAATAGCTACAGCTAATTTGCAACTCCAGTCCYTGGTAAATTTATATTTAAGTTTCTATTTAGATTGTTCTCTGAAACAACTGTACTACATAAATTTTCAGCTGTCTATGTTTAAACAGCTGGATTATAGCCATTTATAAAATTGGTATTAGTAATAATGGTTAGCTTAATTTAAGATTAGCATCRGCAATGGGCATGTAATCACTTTTAGCTACTCCACAAAAAAATCCATCTTAATAAGTCTTAAAATGGCTGAATTATAACCTTTTAAAGTTAGCTGTTGTGGTCTTCTAGAATTTTTGATTAGCATTTATAATTTTGTAAAGGTTGTTTTCAGCTACTTTTACACTTATCTTTAGCTTTGAACATCTAAAAATGGCTGAATAATGAGTTGTGACTAGTGTTCAGCATGTTTGGATCATTCTTAGCTGTGATCACAAAATTTCAGCTCAGTATTTCTTTAAAACAGCTGAATTAAATTAATTTGCAACTAGCTGTGGCAGCCATCTTGAGTTTTCAAATCCAGAGGGCTTTTCTTGATTTGTATGTGCCACCCTAAAAATCACCTTGGCCACCCCTTGCAAAATAGTCTAGCTCCACCCCTGTGTCCCTTCAGAAATCCTCCATTTGGAGCAACAAATCACTTTCAAACTTTCATCAAAAAAATCTGGCATGAAATACGGATCTGCTGAGTAATACTCATTTGGCTTCTGCCCAACAAGCACTTGAGAAACACACTTGACTTTAAAAAAGCAGAATCACAATAAAAGGTYGGTATTTTAATCCTGTTCAAATGAAGTAACAGGCAAATTAGAGGATTTAAGTGCTCTTCTTGTACTTTAAAGATCCAAACGACCCTGTCGTGAGAGGCTCCCTCATTGTTGCCATTGATTTTTCATTAATTCGACCCGCGGGAGGCTGAAGCTATCTCTTGGATCAGACCTGTCGTGCTCAATTAAAAGCCTCCTCAACACTGGTCCAGCTTTATTTTTCTCAGCTGTACACGTGCCCTTCCGTAACCTTTTCTGGGTGAAGTTTTCTTTTTGCAGGCTGCTTCACCAGCCTCTTTGTGTTTCGGGTAGAAGCCAGTGAGTCGCATTTTTAGGGTGTGGCAAATTCCCCTCGCTTTGTCGTCTCTCGAGCGCACCTTTTTTTTTTTTTTAGAAATTCTTCTGTGTGTTTTCTGGACAAGACAACTATAAAATAAGCCCCTCCCACACGTGGTTGCCACCCTTTAAAAAAAAAAGACAAGATCTTGCAGTCAAAGCGAGCCATTAGGAGTGGATGCTGACCAGGCCGAGCCTTGCAGCTCAGCAGCACCTCATCACCTCATTCAGTGGTTTTATTCTGCAATAGGTAAATGGGTTACAGGATCGTTTTGCAGCCTCTCTTCTTATTTGCCCTGTAACGCACACTCACACAGACATACACGTGCTACAATGACCCTATTAAAGTAGCTGTAAGGGCTGAACAACGTGATGACAGTCAGATTGGCTGGAATGGAGGTGTTGAAAAGCCTCATTTTCACACGCAGAAGTGGGGCAGAGGTGTTGATTAGTGCGCAGAGGGCCATACCTGCCTGCCTGTCCATTTGTATTTTTGTGCGTGTCAGCATTAAAAGGAAAGAAACATTCAGCTGACCTCGCTGGGTTTCACCCCCCCCTCGCTCCCTGTTGTCTTTTAAAGCTTAAAACTGACATTATCAATATTTCATTTACTTTTCCAGTTCCTGTGGGGGTTAAAGGTAGCAGGCCAGTCAGTGTCACTGCCTTGAGCTAAACCAACAACAGGACTGATCGGTGGCAGGATGTCCGTCAGAGCCAATTATGTGAAATGGGATGCTGAGTGTCCAGAGATCCCGGAAGCTGCCAGACGACACAGAGAAACCTCAATGTGACAAAAGGAGAAAAAAAAATAACATTGAGAATTCTGCAGTAACAACATCATGTACTGGGTGGGGATTTGTAGCAAGCCTTTTTTTATTTGTAACACGTCTGCAGCAGGTTATTGTATGATGAGTCTGCATTCCTGTTGTTTTATTTTTCTGTGAATTTTTGGCAATCTAACCACTTTCCGCATGCTTTGCGCTACATTTTACCCATTCTTATGTAAACATGTTTGTCTAATTCAAGAGATGGGTGTATTTTTGTAACATTTACACATTTGAACATATTTTTAAGTCTGTCCTCATAGAAAAACTGAGATTTCTTCAAAAATATTGTTCTCTTGGAAATCTGCTTCAGAAGAGTTTTTCTATTTTATTTTATACGTATCTTTTACCTACCATTCTTCTACTTTTAGCTTTTAGTTATTTTGTTACATTTTGCTTTAAACTAGCAGTTTGAGTCTTTAAGGTAGCATTGTGCTACTTTTTGCTTTTAGCTCACTTTTTAGCTTTTAGATCGTGTTTTGTTACTTTTATCTAGGTTTTTAGCTAGCATTTTTGCTACTTATAGCTAGAGTTTTGTTTATTAAGCTTATGGCTAGTGCTTTTATTTTTTTAGCCAACTCCGTTTCAGCTTCTTTAACAGATTTCGGCAGTTATTCAGCACTCAGCATTCACACTGTATTTTTGCTAAACTTTGATCTTTACCAACAAGGCATTAGAATTGTTTTCAGCATCTTTATTGTATTCTATTTTTTTTCTTGTGATTTATTAGTTTGAGTGAATCTTTGGCACCAATGCTGCACACAAGATTTGCAATTTTCCAAACAAACCAGGTGTCTGAATAGGTTGTAAATCCCAACGTCTAAATCCGCCCTCAGGGGATRAAAGGTGGCTTGTTGTGCAGACAGATCCTGATGAAAGGAGCACAGTGTTACAGGATCTGCTGCTACAATGAGCAGAGGAGAGATAAGCATCATTATTCAGGCCCCCACTGCAGCAGCTGTAAAGAGGCTGATGTTGTGATAGTCGGACAYGCCTGGTCAAAGAGCCGCGTTATGAATTTATTGACATCACAATCGAGAGTTCAGTGTGCGCATGTTATCAAGGTGTGGAAGAATTTTGAAGAAGCGAATATTGAAAGGAAATGGAAGAATGAGTTTAAAAATAACTGTGAAAGGTCTTTTGTTCAAAGGAGAACAAACCGGTTTCCTGACGGTTTGATTATCATTTTATTGGTCCACCTGGGGGGATAAGGTGGCTATTGTTACGTAAAGCACTTTGTTCCTCTTTTCAAGTAAAATGTGAGAATCAAAGTTGAGGAAGCGATTAAACTAAATGAGGTGACTGAGTCACAGGAAAGCAGCGTTATTCCTGAAGGAACTCTGCGTGAAGTGAAAGGGTCCCAGTTTGACCTGAGTCCTCACAGTTTTAGTGCACAGACTCTGGTTCCAAAAAAACAACAACATGGCAGCTCCTGTGAACAGGATGTCTTAGCTTCTATTCAGAACAGGAAACAAAGACACTTCATCCATCTTCTTTTTTGTAAATTGGTGAAACTGACCCAAACAGTATAAATACAAACATGTGAATATAGGCAGAGTTCCATGCAGGAGGAGATTGAGGCCTYAAATGTTGCTTGATAAAGAGCGTTTTCAGCCACTGTATCAAGAGTTTCTGAGCAAAACTGACAATTCATTCATGCCATACTTTGGATTGTCCTGATACATCTCAGTAATCCAGGTAAAAAATCAAAAGGAAAAAAATTGTGTAGGTCTTCTGGACGGGTTCTTCTCTAAT
>NW_013952404.1:2667648-2705849 GCF_001266775.1 Austrofundulus limnaeus | reverse complement strand
CCCCCCAAGAGCACATCACTACCCACTAAAGACATGTTGGCTAATCTAGTTGTAATCATATGAAAGGAAATCTACATAAATTTACATTTATGTTAAAACAAGTGATATTCTACTTCTACAAATGTATTAATTAATGCTGCTAAATGAAAAAGTGATTATTTTTCTTACAATAAGTTAAGCTCCATCCCTTGATTCTAGTTTTTTTAAATACTTTTTATTGTAATAAATACTTTAAAAGTTAATGTGAAATGACTTGACATTCAGTGAGTTTTAGGAATAAATTGTTGGGTCTCTCTATTAAATGAATTGTGTTAGATGTAGGACAGTAGGAAGGGTGATGGAGACAATTTTCCATTTTTAAATCTTTTTTGTCTAAAATGTATGTGAGTTGCATTCGTTTAAACCACCGTTATTCTCTGATATTTATCCCTGCGACCCAGAAAAGTTCACGAASCATGGATGGGAACCAAAAATTCCTCAAACATTCGGCTCTACCTGCGAGGTGCTCCGTGGTGCGTTCACGCACACAACCACCCCCCCTTCCCCCCTCGGAGTGTCCGTGGGAAGGAGGAGTTTAACCCCTTACATCTTCTGGGAGGAGTCCGCAGACTCTCTTGGCGCTCGGTCCGGTCCCAGATCTCGTTTGCTCTGGATGCGGAGATTTCGTGGGAATAAAATCGAAAGAAAAGCCAACTTTATGCGCGCGTTAAAAAAAAGCTCTCCCGTACAGCGCGTGCTGCGTTTAAATGCTCCGAGGTGGAAAACACGTGAACGCGTCGGGAGGTGGAGGAAACATTAACCGGTAAGTTTGGAGGGGAACTYGGGGATTTCTCAGCAAATAAACGAGTCCGTGCATTTGGCAGCCTTTTTTTTTAATTTATCTATTTGTTTAGAAGTGTGCAGTTTTTGTTTTCGTTTAAGAAAAGTTTGTGCGTGTTTAGTTAGAAAGCGCGTGYAAATAGGTTCATCCCAGACTTTTAGGAATAATCTCGCCATATGGCAGCAGAAATCCTACAGAAACGCGATTTTCCTGTTGATTATAACTGTCACGTTGAAAATTGTAGGTTTTTTTAGGAGCTATGAGTAGATATCTCTTAAAAAACGTCTTAAAGTCAGTTCTGTTTTCTCGTTAAATATTTAGTGCTGTGTGAAGTACCATCCATGTGTTCTAAATGAGTCTGATTTATGGATCCAGATCTTGGGGAGCGTCGGTCACTCCACTAAATGTTTGGCTGCGTTCAGATCTGATTTATTCTCCGTTTGTATTGTTTTTGGACCATGTGTTGGGAGTGGAAGTGCTCTCCAGGAACACAGAAAGGCAACAAAAGGACCCCGGGACCCCTGGAGTGGAGGGGCCAGCCCTGAGCAAACAGAACCGTGAATCAGGAGGGAGGGACCCGAGTGGTTCTTTGGCATGTTGTGGACCCTTCTGTCGTGGAAACCATTCAAGGGAAATTGTGTCTGTCCTGTTACCTTTAAATGTCACTGAGGAGGGTTGGAATAATAAAAACACGAGCTAATCATTGACTTTAAGAGGCTGGCTGGGTTTTTGCTCGTTGATCTTTTATGTCTGCAGCAGGAGTCTGGCTGATATTGAAGCCATGTCTTGGTTGTTAGGAAAGAGTCAGTTCACATGATTTATGATTATTGAATGATGGATTTTATGTAAATAATTTGAAAAAAAAAAAAAAAACCTGAGACGTTTATTTTCTAAACATGATGTCCCAGTGGCTTTCAAACCCCAAAACACATTACGGCAAAGGCTGGTTCACCCCAAAGATCCGGTGCCCCGGCACAAACAGAGCAATGTTGTATATGCTGTTAAGTGCCAGGAGGACTGCGACCAGTTATACATCGGGGAAGCAAAGCAGCCACTGTTCAAAAGAATGTCCCAACACAGACGAGCTGCATCTAATGGCCAGAACTCTGCAGTTTTCACTCATTTACAGGCCAGCGGTCACTCTTTCAGAGATGAGGATGTTCTCATTCTTGATAGAGAGGAACGTTGGTTTGAGAGAGGAGTAAAAGAAGCCATTTTTGTGAAGAAAGACCGTCCATCATTAAACAGAGGTGGAGGCCTCCGTTTTCAGTTGTCCCCCTCCTACAGTGCGGCTATTGCCAGTATCACTCCACCCCCTGTTAACAATAGGTGTTAATTAGGTGTCAATGATAGCCATGTGGTGTGAGTATCAGTCACATGGAGGCAGGGCTTAAAAGCCTGAATTTTGCCCGAAACTCTCAGACTGAAGAAGTCTCTTGGAGGAGAGACGAAAYGTTTCATTAGAGAAGAACCCGTCCAGAGGACCTATACAATTTTTTTCTTTTTGATTTTTTTACCTGGATTACTGAGATGCATCAGGACGTAAATAATTTGCCTTCAGTCAGGATCCAGTATCTGTGCACAGTTTGTGAATGCATATCAAGAAAAGTCGGCCAAATGTCTTATTTACATTTCTGCWGGGGGAAACCTGTCGTTTTGTTGTTATTTGTCTCACCAGGCCTTTCAGCCTCCCTGCCTGTTAAATGCACTGGTCAGAAATCATTATTTACTTGCATAATTACTGTTGTTGTCTTGTTTTTCCAACGTTTTCTGTTTGTTCAAGTTGCATATCAGTATTGGAAATGCAGGGTCAAAAGACGCCAAGAAGTGTGTATTTTTGTTTTTGAGGTTTTCATTTTTGTGGTCGAAAACAAAAAATCCACAATCGCAAGGAACATTTTGTTTTTGCTTTTACTATTCTCTTTCTCGTCAAATTGGAAGAAGCTCAAACCAAAAAGATGATTGTGGCTCATTATTTCCTTGTAGTGGAAAACGTTTATTTTGGTGTTTTTTAGTTTTTCTTTTTGTCACAACAAACTGGGAGTTATGTTTTGTAGCTGGCAGGTCTGTCACTTGTAATTGTTTTCTAGTGACAAAAGACAGAAGCGGCGCTCCCCTATCTTGTTTTAACGTGCTAATACTTCCACGGCTCGTCGTTTGCCTTTAAACTTCAGGGTTCGGTAACAGTGAAGCTGTGAGTTCCCTCGAACAGTTTGTTTTGAAGTCAGCTCTGTGTATGGTTGTGGGGCTATATACGGAACAGCAGCCTGAATGTTCATTGGTTCTTTGATGCTTCATGTGAGCAGTGATCAGGCAAGAAACTCTGATCTGTTCTCTCAACAGCCGATTGTGTGTGAGCGGCTTTGTTCATGCTAAAGTGGGAGCACACTGGCTGAGAAACACCAATGGTTCATGTCTTTGCCCCGGCACATTTTTATCCATATAAGGTGAAGTGCATGTGACCTATCAGGCGCGGATAACATCTGTGCTTTCTGTCACAAGGGGATGGATGTCTTTTTTTCTGTCTTTAGGTAAGAGGCCTTGCAGGGGAAACAAAGTATTGAATTAATCAAATTACAAACTTTGCTTCTTTGTCCAATTCCCAACATTCTGCTGTAGGATGATAATAAAATGCAATTTTAAGGCTTCTCTGTTTCCAGTAAAGTCAGGCAGCGTATTTAAGGGTGACCCACGTGTCTCTGTTTTTTAACACCTATATTTGACTTTCAAAGTGTTTTCTGGTAGAGGGAGGGCTTCTATGTCTGGAGTGGATGCTAAAAAAGTAGGTGATCGGAGAGTTGTTGTTGACAGCATCTTGGCCTGGACTTCTGAGTTGTCCTCTAAAAGACACATGTCCAGCTACAGTTCAAGAGACAAAACCAACCCAACAGTGATGCTAATGATGTGATTGTAAAGWGGCGTTTTGGATGAAAACTGAGTGAACTATTTAAGTAAAAAAAAAACACTAAAGAGGTGCTTTCTGTTCTGCATTATTCGGTAATGGCAAAAACACACATCCATCCACTTTCAGGGATTTATTCAGCCAGTTGCACTCTGTTGCACATTCAAGAACCTTCTGTCCAGCTCAACAGAGCAGCACGGTCTCATCCAGCTTAACCTGTGAATCCATTCCTGCTCCCCCACTTTACCAACTACCACTTCCAGGTCTTTGAGACGATTAATGCATAGGTCTAATTTGAACTGAGYTCATTCAGGGTCACCTACTAAACAATTACTTAGAGGGTTTGAGAAGAAAATGAAGATTAAATGGAGAAAGGCACTTTACAGTACGTCAAATGAGGTATTAGATTAAGAGTTACCGAGCTGGTGGCGTAATAGAAGATTGAGGCAGCACTTAAACAGCACCAGACGACTTCATTTGCGAGTCAGACTTTCATTAACGCCAAAGAAATAACTACAAGACAAGCAATAGCACTTTATCACTGGTAATATAAATCGTATAAGAAATTAGCGTGCAGAAGACAAAACGCTCYGTTGGTGACTGTTGAGTAGCGGTGCATGTAATTCATGTAAGCTTGCTGGTTGGTGTACAGTGTTTTTAGTCTGATAAAGCTGCACCTTAAACCCAGCAAGGTGGGGCAGGTTGTGGATATGCAAGAAAGCCTTTGATTAAATATATGATCAATGGATATTGATCCACATGTGGGACTTTAAATCTTCACAATACAGCTACTTTCAGTGTGTATAACCTTTTGCACTTATTATTTAAGTATTTATATCTTGGGTAGTTGCTTCAAGGACAAGGGTTTGCACATTTACCAGTCCTTTTTCGAATGAAAATAAGCAGTTCAATGTTCACSGCTCCTTCCCCATATATGGGTTTTGCAAGTCAATTCTTCCAACAATAGAAAATGTGATTGATCTACCTTACATCTGTGCAGTAGCCATAAGGTCCCACTTACTATCCATGCCCTATTGGAAAGGCAAACACAGCTGGCGCTACAGCCCAAAGTGCGTTGAGTTGAGATGTTCGTTTGGGACTTTGTGTCTTGTACTGTCACGTGTGATGGATGGGGTAAATTTGGGGTACACATTTACTCAAACATCCCACCTGCTCATCAATGGGCGGAGGTTGGGAGTAAAAAAAACAAACAATGTAGTCTGTCAAGCACATCCAATTAAGCCTCTGATATCTTGTGGTGTTTCCATTTTCATTCTGTAAAATTAATTTTAAAATTTAAATGAGACTACCTACATGGACTTATTAGTATCCTAATGCAACGTGATTCTAATGAACATCTTGGCGCTGCAGAGATGCAAGGAGCAGATGGAAAAGATTTGAGATTTACATAAACTTACTCAATTATCGTAGTTTCACACTCAGCATTTGCGGGTTTTAGCACAAATTTGCTATAACTTTTCAACCTTCCAAAACATTAGTTTTGTTTCCATTCCTTTGCATATGTACTTGTACTGATTGTCCGTATTGTACAGATTTTCACCCGTTTTAGAATAGTGCAGAAACAGCCTTTATTGTCCCAAGGAGGGGAAATACAGGTGTAACAACAGCAGCATCAGTTCACAAAAAAATAAAAAATAAAATAAAATAAAAAACAAACCAACAACAATATATTGCTATGCACCAATAGTAGTAGTGGTAATAGAATAGAAATAACAATAAAAAATACAATTAAAATAAACAAAATGCTATACATGGCAATAAAAATAAAATATGATACTGTGCAGGTATACCGTATTTTTTCAAATCTCATATTTTTTTTCAAATTTATTTTACATCTGTCTGTAAGGACTATATAAAAATAAATAAATAAATGACCACCTTCTAACCTGCTCTTCAGCAGCGTGTTGTGCCACAAAATCAGTGCTTTTTTTGAGTTGGCTGTGTCCTCGACTGGTCCTTCCAACGAAGAGGAGGAAGGGGTGGGAGGTGTTATGCCCCACCAGTAACCCCCCCACCCCCCATCCCCCCATATATCATGTGAGAGTAGGTCATGTGAGAGTAGGTTACTATGGATTTTTCATGAAAATGACTCATTTTTGAAGGTCAGTGTACAGGTAAACGTCTGAAGGGGTTGGTATACCTTTTATTTGCTCTGAAGCTTAAGTGAACTGTTTGGAACACAGTAAGCCTGTATCTGCATTGTTTCCTTGGCCATGCAGCATTTTAAGTGCTGATGTATTCAGTTATGATGAGGGARGTTTTCAGGCTCATTAGCGCTTCACCTCGCCAACCCTACTTTAAACAGCTGGTGGTATGATCTTTAGGAACGATAAGCTCTTTTCTCCACTTCTCAGTCTCCAGACTTTGTCATGTTTGTTCAGTCATTTGGAGTTTGGCCAGCGTAAACAGAGACCAGGTCTCGGTTGCTTTTGGTCGCCACAACTCCTGGCATCCACTCAGCAAGCATGCTCAATTAAAGCTTCCTTGAAAAGCATTTTCTCTAAAGAGTATCTAGATGACCTGTTTCCTGAGGTGATATCATCTTCAAGGCGTATTTATTTAGCTGACAGGCTCCAGCTGTAGAAAGGAAAAGGGTACATTATGGGTAAAGGGCTTCATTGTAATATTGTCAAGATAAGAGCAGAGAAACAGAAAAAAACATTATCAGTTTTTTTTCAATTTAGGGATGTAAATTTGCACTTAATTGATGTRAAATGTGCATAACTTCATCCATGTTAAGAAAACAGTAGCTTATCAGCTAGGCAGTAGCAGTAAAGTTTGTGTGGGCWTTCTCATTTTGTATTGCACTTTTGTTTTACAAAGGAACAAAAACTCTACACCACAACTGACATGGATTTCCAACTTTRTTCTTTCAGAGATCCCTCTTTCTGTTTTCAGGCTAGAACCATTACTGCTATTCTGCTTCATTGGTACCATTTAACCCATGGCTTGGTTTCTTTGGCCACTACTGGGTGAAACTACAAACGATGAGAACAAAGGTTTTTGTTCTGTATGTTGAATCATCTCCCCGGAAAGGATGAYWGGTAAAGGTTAGGAAACGGGGTGACTCTTTAGCTTTTTTGCTACTTGAAACAGTTGTGCAATATGAACACGTCTCTGTCCCCAAATGGTGTCACAGCAGATGCTCTCTCATAAACGCTGCCTCTCAGCAGTCTAGCTGCTGGGGTCACAGTCATGTCGGTGGATTATTAAATCTTGACACGCAGGAAAAAAATAAATAAATCGATGCAATAACGCTGTAACACTTAAGCTGATGGTAAAAGATGCAGGGTAACCAGCTCGCCTTGCATTGTAAACACGGAGTGAGCTGGCTGTACAAGGGAGGAGGCTATTATTGGTATTAGACATTCCAATGTCATTGGARTAGCTGTCCTTAATTTATTCRCTTGCTCATTTCTGATGTTATTACAAAAGCTTGAGCCATGTAAGTGAAACAGCTTGGTTTAATGTCTCTGATCTGGTTCTGGTCTTCAGTGAAAGACATATTTTCTCACAGAACAGCCAAGCAGCACTATAGTGGTTTTAAATCCAGTATCTGGTAGATTTTTATTTTATTTTTCTATATGTGAGTGGCACTAATGTACTTTTCAAAGATTAAGTTTTTTTTTAATCACTGGTTTCAGAAGTCTCTTCAAATGAGCTATAAGTTGCAAGCTTTGTGGCACATTGGCATCTTTTCTTCCTGTTTTTGAGACTTTAGCATCCAGGCAGGCCAGTAGCTTGTATAGATCATCTCCCTTATCACTTTATCTTTCCGGTGGTTTGAATGGGACCATTGTTGACTTTACTAAATGGATCTTTTGGTTGTAGATGGTATGTCTGCACAGAGGAGCTACATTTTGAGCTGCTTCTGAGGTTAAAGGGGAAACTTTAAACTCATGATTACAAGGGATGTACCTGTGTTTGTGCACTTACGACTAAAGCACTGTGCAGGAGAAGAATCCCAGTCTGGTCCAGGCCACACAATCCTACAAGTTCAATCTAAGACATCTGAATTATTTTTATACWTTTTTTGCTTGTCGTACTAGGAGCTTTCTGTGTTCAAATGAAAAGGTGTGACATTCCCAGCTTATGCAATTCACTTTTCTATCTTTGCTTAAGTTAATTGGCAGAGGTGTATAAAGATGGAAAATGGATACGTCATGTAAGATTGACTTTTTTTCTCTTAATATTATGACATTATTCTCATAATATAATGACTTTATTCTCGTAATAATAATAAAAAATATCTCGTTGTGTGGCCCTAATACTCAGTCAAACTTTTACAGTGAAGCACTGAATATTTTAAATGTTATGAGATAAAAATTTAAGTTAAGAATTAAAAAATTACTTTGAAAAAATAACAGATTATCAACCAAATTGCTTAAGTATTCTGGTCATTGGTGTCTATATTAACACATGCTCATGGGTTCACAGTTGTTTCTAGGGATGTCCTGATCAGATACTCGGTATCTGTATCGGTGGCAGATACGGCCATTTTTTGAAAATCGGGTAGAATTGGGTTTAGTCATGTGATCGGGCCGATCCAGTTTTCGCGACAGTTTTCAGCATCATCATGCTTTACAACTGCCGTTAAGAAGTCAAGACGCACACAAGTATGTCCACTGTGTGGGAACACTTTTCAATGGAAAACAATGATGCTGAAACTGCATCTTGCAAAATCTCAAACTGGACGTTTCTCATGGTGGTAACAGCAGGGCTCGCTTTAATACTACCAACCTTGTCACTTGGAAAGAAATAAAACTATCGGATCGGTGTCGGAAAGACTAATCATTAAAAAAAATTGTATTGTATCGGGAGCCAAAAAATCTGGATCGGGACATTCCTAGTTGTTTCATTTCTTCTGTGTACAAGCCAGAACCTTCCTCATGGCTCTGTACGGTGGCCTATGTGCAGTTCAAGAAATCTATTAGTTCGCTTCTCTCTTTCAAGTCCCTGTCTTGCTTGTTGTTGGAGTAGCTACGAYTGAAATGCCTGCTGGGTTTCACAAGCTGAGACTTTTGATCTCTGCTTCACCTGCTTTCACGAAAGGAATAATTTCTGCATATCAAAGACAAAATAACTCCTTCAGCAACCGCATGTTTTTTTTTTTAAATCTTCCTTGACGTTCTCCTCACATGTGACAGCATCTGATGTACAACACTGATGCCATTCGTTCTAAGTGATTTCCCCTTTGGAGGATGAAATCATTTATTTGCGGTCTCTTGAGGTTAGTGATCCGAGGAGCACGCCCTGACTGCTGACTAATAGCTGAATGATGTTGTGTCACTCAACCAACTGACATACAGCGGATACACTTTGGCATCCAAGCTATGGTGATAATACTTCACTGTCAATACAAACTACGACAAGAAAGCTTTAATTTTACTAATCTGTCCTCAGGTACTTTGCWCAGGCTTTTCAACACAGCAGTTTTCACTGGTGGCTTCCAGTTTCTTCAACCTAAATGCTTGTTTTAGCCGTTCAGAAACTCTGAGTGTGAAAGTATGATTTTAATAACCACTAAAATGATTTTAAAGTTGTTTTGAAAAACCATCTTGTCTCTTTTGGCGCTTGACTTGCTCCGCAGTAGTAATTTTGTCTGCGCATGATGTGAGTGGTTTTTGTCTCCAGCGGCAACCCCTGCGGTCTGCTCATGGAGAAGTTGGCTTTAAACCTGTGGTTGCTATTTGTGAWAATAATGACGATATTTTACAGTGCACAGGTCCAACGTAACGTGCCAGGCTTTAAGCTAATAATAATAMTGTTGAGAACTGCCAGGAACTGGGTTTTCCCCAACTGTTAAAATAACTGTTASGAGGAGGCTTGAAGCTGAACTTACACTGTCATGTTATATTAATAGTCTCGTATGTCATGTTGATGCTTTTTTTTCCCTCCTTTGACCTGTTTATTTATAGTAATTGACAGAACACATCCCAGCGTCTTCTTTTCCATTGTCTTACACACTCCGTTAGCCTTTAAATGTGTCTCAAAATACAGCAGGCCATTATTCTGTGGGCAGCTTCTCTAAACGATGGCAAAATGTGTGTCCTAACAAGCTTGTTTAAGTGTTCATGTTGGGTCCCAGACGTTGCGTACTGCTTTTGCCAATTATGCTATCATACTGTGCCTCAGGCGAGTATTTTAACAAGCTGGAAGACTACAGTCAGTCTTTCCAACCAGCATCCATATCATCCTGCTTTATGTTCGGGTCCTTTTGGCACGGTGCACAACAAGCTTCGGTTAGCCACAGGAGTCCTAGTTCAAAATCGATTTGAACATGGCATGAAAAAAACAGTTATGTTCTCGATGCTGCGTGCAGCCAGACGCTGTCACTTTTGATGTAGTCTGAGACAACAGAGCTTCTCAGACTTTGCAATCTGACAAGTCGGATCAGGTTCGATTGTTTAAACCGTTACATGCCTCTGTGGTTATCACTGCTTTTTCAAGTGGGGATGTAGCATGTTTGTCTTGGCAGTRAGTGTTGTCTGAATCAAGCGTATTCTCAGTTGCCCAGGAGTTGGATTATTTATGGATCTCTCATATTCTCCAGCCACTGCTGTTTATGTATTAAACGCCATTATGTTTTGTGGGTTTCGCTGGAACTGTTGCTGAATCATAACGAGTAATGAGMGAAACATTGGGTGGTTTGTGGTCTGCAGTTTGCCTCAAGGGTTAAGTATGCTTCTCCAATACCCCCAAACCCATCCCCACTGGGGAGGAGAAGCTCATGAATAAATGCCACTCCTTGTCCTGTTGTAATGGAACAGCTTGACCCTTCGAGACCTCTGCTGGTCCGAGCATCTGCCTGTCCATTCCTCTCCAGCTCGACTTGTGGGACACAACATATGCCTGTCGCTTCTGCCTGTGAGCAATAAATTAATTAGTTGAGAAATTCCTTTTTTTAATGAATAAAAAATTAGGAGTGGCCTGTAATTTTTACAAAGAAAACCCGTCGGCTTGAGCGTGTTTTAATGTCTGCGATCGTGTGAAAGTTTCCTCCTACACACTGTGCGTGACAACAGCATTAAGAGCTTGATCCCCATTGACGTTCTTCAGCTTCTCTGTATAGATGGGAGAATAATGAATTTGGCTTAGGCCTTAATTTAATCACGGCTGTGAAAGTGGTACACATGTGGCACAGCTGCTAGCCAGGTTTGCCATGCCCAGGGAYGAGGTGCCAGCAGCGACTTGTTTCTGTTTTATCAGGCATTTATCCAGCCACATTCCTGAGTCAAAAGGCCTTGCAAAAGCTGCACAAAGGAGTTTGTTTTTCAGAGATTTGACTTTGACTTTTCAAACGAGTTCACGTGGCTCTTCATCCTCATAAATGCCAAAACTGGTTGCACAGGTCAGTCTTTGTTGTTTTTGTGGATTCAACTTTGGTGGTTGAACTCACAGTGTCTGCTTGAGCACTTTGTCCAGCACCTGTTGTGGATTACACGTCGATAACGGCTGCCAGCAAATTTCTTGTGATAAGTCAGATGAAAGCTAATCTTGTCTTTTGTTAATGTGGACTCTTTAAAACGAGGCACCATATTAAAATTCAAGATCTGCTGCCAGTAATATTACAGAGGAGTTCAATACCGAGCAGACTTCCTCAGCCAGGTGTCGTGCCACTCTGAGGCTTGTTAACCCACGACACAGATTTAAAGATATAAAGTAGGTCATGGATGT
This sequence comes from Austrofundulus limnaeus, assembly GCF_001266775.1. NCBI lineage: Eukaryota > Metazoa > Chordata > Actinopteri > Cyprinodontiformes > Rivulidae > Austrofundulus > Austrofundulus limnaeus. The sequence goes on along the minus strand of NW_013952404.1, from coordinate 2,694,429 downwards.
GCACAAACTATCAGCAAATCAAAAAATGATAATATGTAAAGCTATGTACATGCATGCAAACAAATTAGCTACAGATTTTAAACCAGGTTTTTTTATTGTTTGAAATGACTTGTAAGCATCTACTTTCACAGAATTAGTTTTTGAATCAAACAAATTACCAWTATGGAAAAATTAACATARCCTGCTTATTTTCATTAAAACATTCAAACTCTAATCCATCTCCAGTGTTTTCAGGGTGCTAAACAGACAACTGAGTGCAGTTTTGTCTTTTCATTTGTCCGTCAAATGTTTCTATGTAAAAAGAAAAAAAAAGAAATTCCTGTTAACAGGGTTMGAAGTGACAATACAACKGTTTTGGTCACCATGATGATTTTGYTTTCCTATAACAGAGAAAATGCACTGAAATAATTCATTGTTACCTTTGGTTACCAGCAAGTTCTAAGCAGAAGATGTGTAATTGGTCCTCTGGAGTATGGAGCAACTAAGCAGCTTTACATCATAGGGAAGTTATAATTAGAGCTTTGGTTGTCTTTGGAGCTCAGATCTAAAGCTACACTGTAAGTAGGAACCATGCTTTTTTGGAAGCTGTGTAAATATCGTAGGACATTTGTACGATGACTGTACATAAACACTCGTGCATGTTGACTATAGGTACTGAGACTCATCTAAACAGAACTGATATCACCTGAAGGATGGTTTATTTAGCTGTGCAGCCTGTGGTCCTGTGTTTACTGAGCTCTGATGTAGGTCCACAGCCTGATGATGGCAGCTCCACCACTTTGGTTTACCATAAAAGCGCTTTTAACAGCCCATCGAAAGACTAAARCCTCTCTTATGAATTAACKTATTTGTGGCACAAGTGCTGTAGACAATGCAGAAATGCATTCTAGTATTGGGAAATCCTAATCTAATCACTAATACATGTTTGAGAGACAATTTCATTTCCTCATTTGACTTAAAAAAACGAGTTGTGGTAGTTGGTTTACATGATTCGCAATTTAATTTAAACCTCTTGCACATGCACTGCCGGGTGTGTTCTTACAAGAAGACGTCTGTCTAGAGCTTTTAACTGAAGCCAACTCAGATGTGGTCAAAGAAAGACACAAATAACAGCAATAAGTGTTTCACGTAATGGCTTCTAAAAGACKGCTAAACTCAACTCCTTTGTTTGCTCTTCACCTTGACCACAATGAGCAAACCAACCAGACGGGCTCAGACTAGTCTAACCACTACTAATACACTTAGAGCACCATTGTGTCTTTTTCCTGTCAGTTTGTTACGATTAGAGGCTTAAGCAAACGTGACTGTAAGGTATAAACTGTGGCAAGACTTGTCAGCAATTTCTATGATGTTGGCTAGTTTTTCATTTCCCTCTTATTCATCACATGTAAGGCCACCAGCTTGTGTTATCAGTCGATCAGAGCGACCTGAGTGATTCATGTTCTGCTTGGCCTGACTGCTGTCTACACTATGGCCTTTAATAGACCATAAAAGTCGAGTGGCTGTCAGTTCCAGAGCTATGCAATGAACATATGGTCCAGTTTRGCTCAGAGAGACGGAAGTTTAAGTTCCCTGTTTTTAACAGCATTGACCTGTCCTTTTGGTTCTGGAATCCTGACTCACATGGTTGTGATTCATCACCTTTCACAATGCCGACACATTTCGTCTTGCAGTGGGTATAATAGGCACCAGGAACCGTGCCTTTACACTCACTGTGGGGGAGGCTGCAGGAGTAAACTCCCTCTTGGCGTCAGGGCTCCTCAAGAATGCAGAGAGGGATTTTTGCGTGCTTGTGGCAGTGATGAATGGATGGGACTTGGTGCACCCCTCCTTCCACCCCCGTCTACACACACACTTGCACAGAAACATACCCACAAAGCATCTGGTTGCAGACTGCTTGGCCCTCCCCTGCAGCAGAAAGTGCCAGCTTTGCAGGTATGTGTGTATCTGCAGAGACAAAGCCAGAGTTTGCGTGTGTGCCCTACTACCCCAGATAGAGCTGTACTCGCCAGCTGTGTGTCATTTTGGTTCAAAGGCTCAGCTTCAACCATGCCAGCTCACTTCTGGGATCCTGTAAACGATTAATTTTGTCCCTTTCAAACATCAGACAWATCAAATTAGTAGTAYYTCAGTGTTGACTCCGTTTCTTTAGTGGTCACTGATCTCTGATGGATCACCTCAAAGAGGCATCATTGTGTCTCACATGGCTGCCACAACTCACTACAGTGGCTGTTGCTATGATAATGAGTGACTGAGTTGTGGGCTGAGGGCATTAAACACTCACGCCACGTAGCGTGAGACAGATTATCCTGCAGCACACAAAGGACAGCAACAGTCAATTCCAGACGAGATAAGACAGCATGTTGGAGGGGGTTTAACGCAGGTGTAGCTTACTGGTTTTTACACTTGAATGATCACAACGTAAAGTTGGTTATCGTCAGCAAAACTTTGAGAATTACGACAAAAATTTGTGACGTAGGACCTCTAAAGATTAAACTGTTGTACCTGAAGGGTAAAAGCTACCTAATTTTTTTCTCTCTACTCTCCCTCAAAGCCACTTTTCTCTTATCTGGTTGGCGATAATTGGATATCTCACCTCTCTTTTTTGAACACGGCAGCTGTCATGCTTTGCCTCATCTTCCCGGGCAAAGTGTGGCGTTTATTTGTGTTTCACCCCAGCCTCCAGGTTTCTTTTTTGTGACCCTGTGGCTGTTAGACTCTTTACATATTTGTGCTGCCTGCCATTCATTCTGCTCATACTGTTAGGCGCCGCATAACCTCCAGATATTTTCTCTTGAAGAAAAGGACGCCCAAAGCCTTTAGCTCTGCTTGGTGTCTGAAAGAGTCACGTTAGGCAGAAGTGTTCTGCTGTTAGACAAATGTCGAGCTTTATGTGAGAACGTGCTGATTGTGCTGGAAATTCGATCCAGCTAAATTGCAGGAACAAGCAGATACTGCAGTTCAGATATTTTTTTCCCTTTGCAGGTTTAACCCTCAAAACAACCTTCATCTCTCCATTAAGCTGCCTAATTAGCAGAAAAGCTGTTGACGAGCTGATTTGAAGCCAAAGTAGTCCAGCTGTTCAGTAGATTCCTCACACTCCTTTCTATCTTTTCTTTTCATTTTTTTGCACTTTTAACCCAATAATCCCTCCCTCAGTCACTCAAATGTAGACRTGAATTAAACTCTTGCAGTGGATAGATGCCGACACCCTCTGAGGATGTTAAGAGTTGGTTTCACTTCAAAGCGAAAGATTTTATTTCATATTCCCACACTGGCAATTTCAGCACAAACAGCCATTCATCTGGTATTGTCTGCGCAGACATTATTCCTCGTCTGTTGGCAGGGAGCCTGTTGCTGTGACACATCCTTGTTAAAATCACTCTGTCATGGATCCACTTCTGTGAATGTGTAATTGTTGAAAAACACTACAAGACAAGACACAACACCCATTTGGGATAGATGGAAGAGGATGGACAAAAAGGTGAACAGATTGCGGCGGTGATRATCTTTTGAATGGTTTGAGTGGCCCAAAACATAGAAAAAGTGTTTTTATTTGCATTTTTCTTTAAAGTAAACACATAGATTAGCTTTACACCTTCTACATTCAAATCTCAATGTACTAATTTGGATTAACAAGAAATAGCTCATGTTATTTGTGTGTTTTATGTGTATTTTTTAACTAAATACTTTGTTTGAAGCCCACTAGTTGGTAATATGGTTTGGATTTTGGGGTGGAACCCTGTGTTAAACAAAAGCTTTGACCTTTCACCTCTATTCAAAGCATCCCAGCTTAAGTAAATTCCATCTGTCACACACTTCCACTCCCACCCCCCACTGCTTCCATCCAACTAATTTCAAATCCAGACCCTTGATGTCTTAAATCCATGCTCCTCTGTGAGGCACTCTACTAATTGCTGCTAATATTAAGCAATTAAGATCTATTTATTTCCCTCTGGTGGATATTTTGTTCTCAAATTGCTGCAGATTGGAGTCCCCGGTGAGCACGATAATCAATGGCATCAAAGCATAAACGGCCTGTAGCCACGAGAGTGGCTCCATCGTGCTGTTTTATAAAAGACGGGAATTATTAGCGGGCTGAGCGAAAACTCATATTTCTCYCCGCGACTCTGCCCCGACGCCCTTCCTCCTCCGCCTCATTCATCAGTCCGCAGTGCTCCCCCAGCATGAGTTTTTCATCAGAGATGGATTATCACATGTAATCTGTTTGAGATTAAATGCAACATGATACGTGTTTTGCATAAAAGGCATAATTTACTCAGAAGGTTAAGATGCCCACATCATCACATAAACTAGATGGATGTTTTACTGTAGTTAATAAAATTATATGAGGTGCTGTGCAGTCACTAAACGGTGCGTGCTTGTTTACTTTTCAGAATATTAATGAAGCTCATTTTTGTTTGATTTGGACAACAGTCAAATATATGATGGCTAAAATGATCAGTAACATCTTATTTATGAAATTGTAGAAGATCTGTGAGATTTTTTTCTGTCATTAGTGAAGCGGGTGATGAAAACCATTAAAAGATATTTAGACCACAGTATCAGAGCAGATTTCAAAGATTTATCCAGATAAAACCATGAAACACTATGTCAACACACAAGTATTCTCTGACTTTGTTCGTCTGCTATCTTGTTGGATATGCTTTATCGTTGTACAACTCCAATCCTGAAAAAGTTGGGACATGATGTAAAATGGAAATTAAAAATAGAATACGATCATTTTCAAATCTCATAACCTCCATTTATTAAAAAAAAAACCCAAAACAAAGGAGCATCGTAATCATATCAAATGTCAAAACTTAAAAGAAATAATTCTGAATTTGATGACAGCAACACGTGTCCAAAACATCGGGACGGGGGCAATAAAAATGCTGCAAGTATGAGACATTTAGCTAAGATTCAGGTTCACTGATGACAGATCAGTGAAATTTCTTTGTATAAAAGAACATTTTAAAAARGCTGAAATCAAAAGTAAAGACGGGCAAAGGTCAACAGAAGGTCTGCAAAAATAAACTTGATCTAAAATTAGTGACCCACTTTCAAAATAACGTTCCTAAATTAGGGAAGACCTTAAATGTCTCATGATCAGTTCATAATCTCATCAAAAGAAACTTAAGCATCAGAAGAACAAGGTATACCCCACCCCCAGACCACTGGCACCCCCTAGGGGAGGTGCGGCCCACAGTTTGGAAACCCCTGATCTACTAGAAATGAAAAATGTGTTTATGAGCATTGCAAATCATTGCATTWTGTTTTTATTTTTGTAATACATCTCAAAAGTTTGGTATTGTGGTTGCACTTCATTTATTACAGTTTTTCTGGCCAAGGCACCACAAATCTGACTCAYCAGTATTTTTCTTGAATTACAGCGTTATTTTCTGTGACCTTCAGCTCCTCTCTGGTTGAATTCCTGTAGAAGACAAGAATGAAAATGACTTAGAAATGTTAAGTCAGTTGCCCAGAGCTTGAATATATGGGGATTTAATTTGACTCTGGAGAATGGAGCTTATTGGAGCCCTAATTGATCATAATTAGGGGTCAGACAATTTGGCCTGATGGAATTAGACCACCTGCTCTGAATGAATATGCATCACAGCAGCTCTTCTTTCTTCTGTGTCTCACTCTTTTCATGTCTCCCGTTTGCTCCAGGCGTTGTGTTCACCATCCCTTTTTAGCTGCTTGCAACTAAAGGAGGACAAAAGCTTTTTGAGGAGATCTTAGACGGGGCCACGAGAACTATTGTGGTGATAACAATGTTGTTTAGTCCTCGTCGACGCGACTGATATTGTGTCTTTGGGCTGACTTCAATGTCAAGCAGCCGGCTGATGGAAGGCTATCCCACAGCTGCTCATTCAACGTGGCATTGAGAAGCTATTCAGGCTATGATAGTTTTTGATAAAAGAACCCATTTCGGTGCTGTAGGTAATMAGCAGTAGGTTGTAATGTTTTGTAAACTTGCAGAAGCATTTGGAGCAGCTTTTATAGCGGTCCGATCCATCTTTGCCGAGTGTTGTCCTCGCRTGGCTTTCTGAATGGGTTCAGTTTGACTGTGCAACCACAGAAATGTGAAGCATAGACAAACGGAGGCATATGTGGGCTTCAGACTGACGGCGGTCTCGAGTTAGTCTCCATCCAGCTAAAGCTTAGTCACAACACTTGAGAAACTTAAGTTCTATGGAAAGTTTGGCCTTTTTTGTTGGGTTTTTAATTGACCGAACATTTGATGCACATTTAGCCCCCTTTTTTTACCCCACCCCGCAAGAGTCCATCAGACAGATTAGGCATGTCACAGACTCTGYTTCCTCCTGTGTAATTTCCTTTTTGCCGCTGCTCTTGATCACATCTAATCACTCAGTTTTTTTTTCCCCCTTTCCCTTACTCATGCATGCACATTTACGCTCTTTCAGCCCCCACTTCTCTGTCTCCTACCTATCTGGCCTCTGTCTGGACTCAGTGTGGTATTTAGGGTCAGACAAGAACTGCAGTCATTGCGCCCTCTACGGTGCTTCCATGCAGCGCTGCAGACCTCACACGCCAGCTTGTCTCACCCAATTGCATCAAGTTATTCCAGAGGGGGGAAAAAAAAAATTAATAACCCTGCGTCCTCCTCCCAGTTAATGGAAAAACTGGATGTTGGGGGAAACGACAGCTGACTCGTGGAGCCTTCTTGCTGTGGACACCTGATGAATGAGAGCTATGAAACATCCCTGTGTCTCTTATTATTTGAGCGCGCTCTTTTGCTGAGAACTTCTCACTTTTTCCGCTCTGCTCTTTTCCTCCTGGCGCTGCGTTAACCCAGCGTCAGCCTGGGAGGATTGTAATTCGCCGCTCCTCCAAAGCCGGGGGGGTGGRAAGAGTTTCCACGTGTCCACCAGTGTGTCTGAGTCAGATGCAGTGTGTCTGTGCATGTGTTGCTTTAAGACTCAATGAGCACGGGCAGGGAGAATCCACTTTTAGATTCAGAGAACGGCAGCTACATTTCTCCTTTGCAAAGCTCTTCAAAGAGCTTTTAGATTAAAGGCCGTGTCACGGAGGTAAGGTATGTTATGTTCTGTTTTATCTTTCTATCCCTTTGTTTCTTCTCTTTACTGGATTAGTAGGAAGTCAGTGGAGAAGGTTGTTTTCTATTGTCTTGTTGCACACGTGGGGGTTCCTCTGTGTGTTTATATGAGATGTAATAAGTTCCTAATTAAATCTAGTAGATAGTTTAAGTCTTCAGTGTGTAGCCTTGCAAATGAAGTGACCTTTCAGTTTTTAAATTTCATCTTTTCTGCTGATATCCTTCAAGGTTTTCAGCCCGTTTTTGCCTGACTCAATGAAGAAGAACTGAGTTTGACAAACTAAAGTTGCTAGATATCTGCGTAGTTTGGGAGTGGGTTTCTTTTATTCGAAAGTGTTTTGAAACGTTTTCATTTTCGTGGCATCCCTCCGGAGTGGCGATGGTATACGTGTATAAATCTTCCTGAGAGCTGCTGTGTCATTTTTCTGGTCTGAAGCCAGGTGCGGAGCTTCAAAATGTATAATGAGAAAATCCCTAAAACACTTAACAAGCACTTTGATGGATGTTTGGTGGCTTTGGCTGGATCCACCACATGGTAATATGAGCTCTCAGTGAGTGATTCATAGATTTCTACTCATAAGCAAACTACTGTGGGATACTTTGAATCTCATCCATATGACATAATTGCAGCAGGAGACTGGCTGCTTTTTGGCTTCAGTAACATCATTTCTGCTCCTGTTGTTTTTCTTTTGTTTGCCAAACGAACTTGTTTAGCACAACTTGGATTCAAAGGATGCAAGAGTAAGAAGCTGTTTCTTTAAGAACTCTGTTGTTGCAGCACCAGTGGAAAGTGATAAGGGTCTCGTGGGGTTTGATTTGACAGGAGGAAGGCAACTCGATTCAGTTCAACAACAAATGACCTCATAGCGTTTGGTTTTCAGCATTGAGGCATGGGACTCTGTTGGTTTTTTGACAAGGTGATTTGGGACCATTTATTATTTGTATGTCTCATTTCTGATTTATTTTATAACCCAATGCAACTTGTAAGCATTGTTAAACAATGTGATAATTCAGGTTTGAACATGTAACATCTTACCTTTTTGTGGCTCTTTGAACAGCCTCAGTAGTTTTTGTTCTGACTGGATTGATGAACTAATGGCTTGTTTGAGTGGGGCAGTGATCAAAGAGGATTTCAGCTGTCCTAAAACAATCACAGTCTCAAAAATGTTGTGGTGGTTTATGCAAAAGTTTATTTTATAAACCTTTACGTTTCTGTCAGTTTTACATTACACAGTTATTRRCATAGAATTCTGTGGTTATTTACAAGCACAAACAAGCTATCGGCGAGTGCAGCCTTGGGCACTTCCTGTTGGAATATTATATTTCTGCTGAGGGTTGACCAGTATGAGTTTTTCTGTTTCTGATGCCAATCATTAGGAATCAGGGCAGCACCTATTGTCAGTGTACAGCACAGAGTATTTGTTTTGGTTTAGTTAGGGTTTGGCRTAATTATATCGTGGCAGCACAATGGCTCAGTGGTTAGCACTGATGCTTCACAGCAAGAAGGTCCTGAGTTCGATCCCCGGTTCAGACATAGGGTCTTTCTGTGCAGAGTTTGCATGTTCTCCTCATGCTTGCATGGGTTTTCTCCGAGTACTCCGGTTTCCCCCACCCACAAAAACATGCACAGTAGGTTGCCTTCAGGCCTCCCTTGAAGAAGAGATCTGCGATCTCAATGGGACTTGCCTGGTTAAATAACGGTAAATAAATAAAATAAGAAATGAATCATCAGAAAAACATTGATTATTTTTTGGCACTTGATGATTAATACGATTAATGCCACCAGGTAGATTGAGTGGGGATTTCTCCAGTCAATCCGCTTCAAATATGAACATTTAAAAAAGTTCTGTAATTTATTTATCTATAAACACAATTTAAAATTAGATGTATAGCCTGAAGTCTGTAATTTTGACACTATTTAAAAATATTTTTATGAAGAGCAAATCTTTCCCACTAAATTGCTCATGTGACTAGGACATAAGGGTGTCCAGGGACTCCAGGGGATTAATCGACAAATTAATTATCGACTAAATACCACAATTAATCGTGATTATGTTTTTTGCCAGTATTGCCCAACCCTAGTTTTAGTTTAGTATTTGGCTAATGGGTATTTTTCATTTAACCAAGCAACTCCAACTCTAACAACACCTGCCCAMTTTRAATAAACATCTATTTAACAACTCTTAAAATAAGTTTTGAACATTTTGATTGGGCTTTAACAAATCCCATCACTACAATCTACAACAAGTAAGATATTTACTGTTCATGATCTTTCCCCAGAATCCCACTTGAAAAGATCAGAATCATCCTTTCAAAAGGTTGCTTACTTTCTCAAAATAAATAAATAAATAAACAAAYATTGAAAAGTCAAGCAGAGATTTCTGTATAGCTCTGGGTCGGAGTCATTAAAAAAAAAAAGCACTGAAAGCATCGAAATAAAATCATGAAGGTTTTTTTTCTCTATAGAATTTTTTTTTCACGCTGTCGGCTCGGTTAGTTTCCACTTCTGTGTTCATCGAGTTCAGATTAAAAACATGAAGGTCACACTGTTTCACGCTCAGGTTGTTTTGTGAAATAGTTTCCTCTTCAACAAACACACGGTGGTCGTCACGAATGGAAACGACACATCCTTAACACTTTGTGCGCCTTCTGTGTTTATGCCACGCCGAGGTGTGCCCCCCCCCCCCCCCCATCTGCGCCGGGATCCCAGTCCAGAGACAAGAGCGAGACTAAACATGGATTTCATGTAGGAGTCACCCGGGGGCAGAGAGAGAAGAATGCCAGGTCRTGGGGTGTTCCGAGCAGCACCGGGGTGGCAGTGGTCCCTTGGCCTTGGAGCAGATGGCCTATAGGAAGCCTTTTTGACAAGAACAGAGGCCTGACGGGACAGAGGGAGGGAGAGTTCAAGATTTGGCACAGTAGTTTGCTACTAAAARGAAGACTTGTCTTGTTCTCTTTCTCCAAAAAAAAAAAATCTGCACAATACGCCGGTTCAGATTGCAGCAGAAGGCAGATGTGTGCATCTTGGGGTTTGTGTGTTGGCACGCCTTTGAGYCTTTTTATACTCTGCAGTGCTTAGCCCGAATAAACTTTGCAAGAAAAGCATCAGTAGTGGTGTTAAAAGAAAGCAGTCACTGTGACAAGCTCGACAAGCGGCTTTATCTTGACACTTGGTGTCGTCGACAGCTGCTTTCTCAGTCTTCATTCATGAAAAAGAATTGTAAAGTATTTTTCATTCACGTAGAGGCGTTTTGACCCAATTTGCCCTAACTTATTTGCCTCTGGTTGTGAAAATCTCTTCTTCTGCCTCACTTGATGTATTGCAAAGTGGTTGTGTTAACTGGGAAGAGAAATTGAGTAAGAAAATMTTCCATGTTTGCTTTAGGGTTAAAAAAAGGATATCAGATGATTTAAAGTTGAGGTTAGACCACTCAGTTCGATCACTATGTAACCATAATACTTGCGTTTTGTCTATGATTCGATGGCTCCATGACTTCAAAACAACCATCATGGCAAAGATTAAAATTATCTKGGTGTTCTTGCCGGAGAGCTGCTTTAATACATGGGTTCAGAATTATAGGTTGCCTCACTGCTGGTGTGAAGTTTAACAAATGACGAATGAAGCTCCTGTTGAGTAAATCTCTTCATCAGTCCAGAGTGATGCTTTAGGTTTATCACCAGACCTGTAGGTCTACAGATGAGTTTCCACTAGAGAATAATTTCCTTGCGGTTTCTATAATACTGTCTTCTATTTTCCAACTAGTTCTTTGTCTTGTTGTTAAACCTCAACAACCCTCGAAGATAAAATAAAAAACAAGAACTCTTAAAGGAATGTATTTTGTCTACCACTGTTCATGTCATCTTCAAACTAAGATGTTCTGCTGAGAAATGACGGCTGTTTAAAACTAACATTGTGCTTGATCTCCTACAGTATCTCAACATGTGTTAGCACTTGGAGTACGTGTTGAGCATGACTGTTGGCTTCAACCACTTAACTGTGGCAGCCATCTTTAATTTGATCACAATATAAATGTTTAAAATCAGTTGATATTGATATTTGATTCCCCCCCCCCCACCTTTTTTCTACCTATTTGAAATAAAGAACAGGAGAAAAAAAAGGCTAATAATACGGCCAAACTAGTGACATGACCTATCTATCCTCTTTTATCCACAATTTCCTCTCGAGTTGTTGCACTCATTTTCTCTTTTCACCCTAGTTTACCAGAGTGGGAGAGTTAGTTGACACCACAAACCTTGCTTAGCTGGCCTGTAAGAGGTCAAGTGGCTAAAGCAAGGGTGTCAAACTCATTTTCACCGAGGGCCCTGTGAGCGTCATGGTGGCTCTAAAAGGGCTAGTTGTAATTAACTTTTSACGGTTCGTCTTTTAACTTCAACTGAAMMGAAAACATCACATTCCTCRTCACATTGCTACACTTAGCACTGCTAACAAACATTAACTGAGCTCTACGTGRTATTTCATACATAGAAACAGCATCTTCTCAGTTCAGTTATATATATAAATTGTCCTCAGATAGTGACCACGTGTCTATCAAATTATATATTATAATATTATTGTCAAAACTAGTTGATATACCTTTTCCAGAATTTTATTTTGCTAACAATCATCCCTTTTTGATAGACAGTAGTCCATTTACTCTTAATCTCACCTCACACTCTGAGTTTATCCAAACAGACACAGTTAAACTTTCTGTAAAGCTGCAGATCATCTAATCCAGAAGGTCAGGACTGTTGGCTGTGGGATATTTACACTGTAACCTTACACACGCTGTACGTACGCTGCCCAGCTTAGCGGAGTTAGCGCTGCTGGGCAGCACTCTCTTGAGTTTGAACAGCATGTGTGCAGGTAGATTACGTTACACACAAGATACCGCAAGATCCTCGGTGGGTCTGCAAATATCACTCCGTCCTCCTTGACCTGGATCGCAGCCTCAGACAAATTTGGCAGTGATGAGTGGAAGAGAGGGACGGGGAAAAAACCCCAGAATGAGTGAGAATTCCAAGGTTTAAAAATAAACAGACGGTTAAACTTTAGACTGCTTTGAAAAACTTTCTCCAACCTGATGAACGATGACGTTATTTAATGTGGGGAGGTGGAAAAATGCAACATTGGTTTGGAAAGCCATGTGTTGGATTTTGAGGAGGAGGAGTGATTTTTTTTATGTTGGTCGTGCTGTACACGGTGCYACTACTCTACTGTACTGCCTCGACAGTTCAGGGTTTAGACAAGGTGGCTTCCCCGTTAAAAAATAAAAAACTTTAAACCTTTGACTAAATCTTTATGTGTTGTTTTCCCAGGTAATTGTGTAACCTCTGTGTTTAATTGTTGCTCYAATTTGTTAATCTGACACAAACACCTTGTGCCAAAACACTGTTCTTGGCAACAAGCTGGAGATTAAGTCTGCTCTTAAAGTTATTGAACAAGGAATCATTACACAAAGTAAATTACAGTAGAGTTTGAAAAGACTTAAGTCAACTTTCTTTTTGTTTCAGGTGAGTTAGACGACWGAGGAATGACATTTTATTTTAAAAATGAGGCATCTGGACTGAATCGAGGCATTTGAAAAGGTAAGCCTAACAGCTGTTCTCTTCATAAACAGATAATTAGTAACATAAAGTCTTCTTTTTGTTTTCATCATGGAAAAAGTTTGATTAACTTGGGTTTGAAAAGTATTTTTTTTATTTCTAACCTGCTTGTGAGCTAATTTAAAGGCTTAGTGTTGACCTGTACCTGTTATATAATCCCATCACAAAGCCCAACAGAAACAGACTGTCTATTTCCAGCAGCGGCATTCTGCTGCAGTTCATGTTGTACGCTCTAGAGATGAAATGTGTATCTGGTCACGGCTCTTCGTCTTCAATGTAAACGTGTTTTTGGACAGGTTGAAAGAGAATTTTCACCTTCCTGAGCATTGCTGTACTTAACAACCATGACAGTCTAAAGCCTGTGTGTTCCACTCAAGTTCCTTTTTTTAGACTGCTTGGAAAGATGATGTGGTAGAATGATTAAAAGGTAGACCTTATCTATTAATAACTAGGTCTTATAGAATTATGTAATCTCTTTGAAAGATATTTGGAAAGTATTCAACAAGTAGGTTTTTCACTTTGGGAACAGTTGCTGCAGATTTAACAATAATCTACAGGTGCATCTTTATTATATGGTATGATGTGTTTTTTATTTATTTTGGAATAATAAACACATTTTCTCTCGTATAAGAAGCCGTTGCATAAGATGTCATAAGCTGTAAAAATCAGAGCCTATTCTAAATTAGATCTTGAGTGTGCCAGGTCTTTGTTGGATTTTGTCCCTGGTTTTAAATATATTAAATTCAGCTACTGCCCATTTGCTTTAGATATAATTTTAGTCCAGACAGTTCTTTTATCTTTCTCATTTTTAGGCATAATGTGCTGTTATGGTCAGGTGCATGGACTGGACTAAAAATGAGAGAAAGTGGAAAATAAAGTTATTAATCAACACCACTTTAAAAGGTTTTAAAAGACAAAGTATAAAGAAAGGCTTATGCACAGTTCTGTATATTACACTGCCCTTTTTGATTCCCACAAGTTTCCCAAACATTTGGCGCAGGCAATGTTTCTGATTATGTTTACTTTTCTTCTGTTTTTCCAGTCCAAGATGGGGAACTCAGAGAGCCAGTACAGCATYGACGGTTCGAAAGGCACAAGCTTCATTTTGTCAAAGAAACAGAAGCCATATTCTCTGCAGCTCCGCTCAACCAAAGATGACGTTCTGTCACCACATATGTGGTGGAAAAACGCCTCCCACGGCTCAGGGTACAAGACTAGATGTGTTAGCCATGGCTGTTTGTCACCTCCTAAAAGCCAACAGTCCTACTCTGCCCAATGCTGCGACTATGTTTCCAAGGGAGCAAAGGGCAGCAGGAGTGAGCATCGGTGGCATCAGTCCTCTGGATGTGGGCTACGAAGGCGGTACATATCAGATGACTATGAAGAGAATCCATATGGGACTGAGCTCAGTGGGCATGCTCTGAATGGACACAGTGACAAACACGAGGCATTAGAAGAACAGAGCAGTCCAAGGGTGGTCATCAAGAAGGATGGTACTCTCAGGGTGGAGTTCACCAACTCTTCAGGCAACTCGCTCCTCCTGGGGGAGGCTTCTGGCCCTGTTCAGCTCCTTAAGTTTTCCCCAAATCTGGAGTCCAATTCCACTCCCAGCCTGTCTGGTTCCAATGGCATCAGGCAGGATGTCCACCACGGTGGTCCAGTACCAGCTTCTACCTCTTCCACAGCTAGAACCAGTAAAGGAAGCTCACTGAGCTCTGAAAGCTCCTGGTATGACTCTCCTTGGGGTCCCAGTACAGAACTCTGTGAGCAGGACCAACCTTGCTCTGCTAGCAGGACCTTAGTAAACTCCCCCATCCACCAGCTTGACTCATTTACAGAACATCCCACCTCTGCATTCATGAATGATCTTTACAGGGACTCTTCGATGGCTGCTACTTTCCCCGCAGCCAAGGACTTGTCTGCCCAGTTACAGCTGCCTCCGTCGGGGCGGAGAACACATCGAGCCTCAGTTGCCTCTGCTCTGGACGTTCCTTTGGAGGAGGAGTGCCTAGAATCCCACCAGTACTCATCGTATACCCTGCCTTGTCGCAGGCCCAAAGCACACACYATCAGTGAAGACATGAACCAAGAACAGGCAGGGCACCGGGAGAAGACGGGGCATGAACTCGTCTTCCAAAAGAAGCACTCCATTAAAAACCGCATGAGACGCTTCAGTGACTGGACGGGCAGCCTCACTCGCAAGAAGAAGTCATCTCAGGTGAGTTTGGACAACATGGATTTGCTCACATTTGTAGAAAAATAGGCCTAATAGGTACATGTTGTTTCAGTTATTTAGTTCTCTCCTTAGCAGGGTTTTAGGTAGGATTTTGGAGGAGGGGGGTTGACATTATAAGCCAAAATGCAAAAATGACTCAGCCTGCAACTGAAAATATGGATGGAGGACCTCAGCTTAGCCTGGTAGCCTTTGTGCTAGCACCAACGCTATTGCCTTATATGTATTAGCTCGGCACTAGCGCGACAAACTAACAAGCTAAACTGAGGTCCTCCATCCATATTTTCAGTTGCAGGCTGAGTCATTTTTGTGTTCCCCTCTCTGTCATGTGGATGGAGGACCACAGTGACAAGAGGAGAATGTGTAGCGCTGAGCTAATACGTATATATGGTGATAGCGTCGGAGTTAATGCTAAAGCTAACAGGCTAAGCTGAGGTTCTTCTTCCATGAAGCAGCTCTGTTGTCCTCCATCCATATTTTCAGTTACAGGCTGAGTCATTTCTACCTTCTCCTCTCTGTCAACGCTCTCTGGTTTCATTTAAAAGAGTCGATCATCAGATATTGTCCAAGATTAACCTTCAGGGTGGATATAGCTCGCTAGCAGCCTCGCAGCAAGGACCTATCCATGTCATCATTTACCCAGAATGCTTTGCGTGTAAATAAAATGGCTCCGTCCATGTAATATATTTTTAAATTTTTAGTTTAAAAATTATAAAAACTAAACAGCCTACAGTATTTTTACAGTCTTTATTTTACAGTAAAATAAATGTTTATCAAATAAAGTCTAACTAATCATGGATCCCTTTAAGACCTGCAGTGTAAACACAGCTTTAGTGTTGAATTTTCTCTCCTTTTTGCATGTTAGTTGCATGTTGGTGGTTTTTTAAGGTGTGTTAACATTGTTAACTTGATTGTTTACAGCGGGTTTTGAATATTTTGATCAAGCTGACATAAGAGAGAAGTAGGGATGGGCAATATTGGCAAAAAAATTAATCACGGTTAATTAGGGTATTTAGCCGATAACGATTAATTTGATGATTAATCCCCTGGAGTCCCTGGACACCCTTATGTCCTGGTCACATGACCAATTTAGTGGGAAAGATTTGCTCTTCAAAAAAAATCTTTTCCAAATTCTGTCAAAATTACAGACTTCAGGCTATACATCAAATTTTAAATTGTGTTGATAGATAAATAAATTTCATAACTTTCTTTTTAATGTTCGTCATATTTGAAGCGTAGAGGAGCACAGAGTGGACTCTGCCTGGTGGCATTAATCATATTAATCATCAAGTTCACAAAAAATATTGGTTGCTTTTCTGACGATTAATTGCACACGATATGATTACCCTATAATAAATGTTGTAGTATCATTTTCCCCAGGAGAAAAATCCTGCTTGAACTGCACAGGCATGGGTCAGAAGAGAGATTACCGTTAATGACAACCCTCCTGCATACAGCTCATAATTGTTTGAAAGAGACTTGTGATTTTTATTTCTGCAGTTTCTACGATTTTCCTGGGCATATTTCGACAGAAAGCATTTGTATGAACTCAACTTGAACCCATGTCCCTTTTTTGTTCTTGAGGCTTGTAAGCATTTGTTTCTGCATTTAATTCTTTTAGCCTTGCCTTGTAGAACGTTTGGGAACGATCTTAGGGTTTTTGCCCAGAGAAAAGCTGTAAGCCTTTGGGAGGCACTGCAGAGTGAAACTAAATCCAAACTGAAGATTGAACCCAACCTCTCCTCTAATGTTAATGAAGGAATTTTGGCTGTGCGCAGATTTTCTGGGTTCCTCTCACGTTCCTCAGAGAGTAAATCTTCAAATGGGGATTTTGCGCTCAGTCGGTTGGATGTTGCAGCAAAACAACTGAAAGAATAGAACAATTACAGTATTCAGAAGGCATTTTCTTCTGTGCAGGTTTAGGAATTTGTGAGCTGCTTGAGCTTTGTGCTCAAACAACAGATAATCCTAAAGAAAATGCGCAACATACTTTGCGCTGGCACAGATTTCCACCTCTGCAGCAACAAACACGCCTGCCAGTCAGGCATTTGTTTATTCTCCTAAATATCCAACTGGCCATTTGTTGGTGCTTAACTGGTTTTTGTGGTGCATGCTAGAACCTGTCTGCAGAAATCCTGAAGAAAAACAAAAGGATAAGGCTTATTCATTATTACTGACGGGGTTAAATGCTTAGCATTATTCAGTGTGGGAAAAATCTCACAAGGCAAAAAAAAATTAGCCTATATACGTGTCATTTATGTATTGTCACAGTGCCTCTTTTCAGCAGATCTTCTAAAACCAGAAGCACCTCCTGCAACTGGTTTTGTTTGACCTGAACCTGTGGATTGAAAAGGTCAGGCTGTGACCCTGATACCAAAGACCAAGAACCGCRTTATAATAAAAAACAGGAGCAGGTAGAGAGGAAAAGCAGTAAATCTGGGATGTGCCATATTATTGGAAACTATGGAGATCCTGGGAAATACCCATCATGAAAACAGTGCTTATTCATACAGATGTTCCTATAAATGTAGTTTTTCATGGTAGCAGATGGACATCCTGGCGTATAAAAGAAAATACTATGTGTGTTTGACATGAGCTGTGCACTGTTTAGTTACAGTGTGTTAAAAAAATAAAATTCCCTTTTTTAAAATATGAAAAACGATGCAGTAAAAATCAACCTAAAACAGATCAAGACGTAAATCTGAGTGTGACTTGAAACAGACTTCTTATACTGACAGCACAAACCGAGCGTCTGCTTGTTGAGAGTGCTTCGCTCTGCTGCCGGGGGGGTGGGGAGGATCGATGATGCAATCTAGTCAAGTGTAGGTAGGCTGTGATTAAGGATGAAAGGGTGCAATTCCATCAAGTGTTCACTTGCAGAATCAGGAAGCTACGTCGAGACGTCAAATRTCGTGAAATCGTCTGAGCCTGGAGGGTTCCAGCCAAGCAGGTGCCCTCGCTGGAGTTTTGTCCCACTTTCTCAGCTTCCTGAAATATTCAGTGACTCTGAAGTAGGTTTGAGTTCACTCGGTTTTCAAGTTTTTCAGCACCTCTGCGCTAATTGAAATAAATATATTTAAATTCTCTCCCGTTGTATTCTCACAGGAGTCTGTAGAAGTGGGAGAGAAATAGGATGTGATGTAAAAGACGTTTAATGACATCTCCATTTTAGGCTTGTTATAGTTGTCATAATAATCTGATCACTTCCTATGTCCTCACTTCCTCCACCTCTTCAGGAGACCAGGCACAAGGACCTGAGCGACGCCTTCGACAGCGGAGTCGATGGCCTGACTACAGAGACCAGCTCCCCCTCTCAGGTCTCCAGCGTCCTCTGGTTCCCTCGAGCCTCCAGGGCTCAGTCTTCGGGAGCCATTCACCAAACGACCAGCGATGCTCTTCGCCAGAACATCTACGAAAACTTCATGAGAGAGCTGGAGACGGGAGCCGGGCAAGGAGGAGATCGAAGAGACCCGTCCACGGGCACGGAGGAGGACTGGAGCAGCAGCGAGTCGGCCGAGGGCTCCCTGGAGCAGCTGGAGATTTTGTTCGAGAAGGAGCAGGGGGTGGTGAGACGGGCCGGCTGGCTCTCCTTCAAACCTCTCGTCACCCTGCACAAGGACAGGAAGCTGGAACTGGTGACCCGTCGCAAGTGGAAGCACTACTGGGTGACTCTGAAAGGTAAACTGTAAATTTCAACCAGATTGATCYGGTCTCGTGACTTTCCAGACCATAAATTTGTCTTCGTCTCCAGGGTTACTATAGTTAACTAGAACTAACCAAATAACAAAAACTGAAATTGAAAAAAAAAACAACATTTTAATAAACTAAAATAAATAAAAACTGTAATAAAAAAGAAAAAAATGATAGCTAACTGAAATTATAGGTAGAATATCCTTAGTTTTAGTGTTTGTCAATTTATTTTGAGCCATGTGGATATTTTATTTTGTGCTCACACAAGATGGCTAACTGACTTACTTGACACGCTAGCTTCTCTCAGTAGCTCCCATGAAAAACAAGCAACAGGTAGCAGTGAGTCGGAGACAACTATATTGTCATCGTCCTAAAATAACCGCCCAAGTCCTTAGTCGGCTAAATTGAGTTACGCAATTATTTTAGGAAGGTGTCCCTATAATGGACTGCTTTAACTAGTGATCAAATAACTGTTGGTTAGTTAACTCCCAGGAACATCACAAGCTGGAGGATGAATTGGCAAATATGTTTAATAAAACTATTAAATTAACTAATACTAGAACTAATAAAAACTAAAAAATAAATAAAACTAAGCATTAAAAATGCAATAATAACTAATAAAAACTAGCTAATCCACGCTAAAAACTAATTAAAACTAACTGAATAAAAGAAAAGTCACAATGAAATAAAACTAAACTATAATGAAAAATCCAAAACTATTATAACCTTGTATCATTCCTACGTCTTCGTGTGTCTCCATCTTTTCAGGATGTACGTTGCTGTTCTATGAAACATACGGGAAAGCCTTTGCAGAGCAGGACCTGTCGCCCCGCTACGCCCTTTTGGCCGAGGACAGCATTGTCCAGGCTGTTCCCGAACACCCGAAGAGGGAAAATGTCTTTTGCCTGAGCAACTCGTATGGAGACGTGTATCTGTTCCAGGTAGGGCTCAGCTCAATGTGTGTTTTAATCATTGCTGCAGTACTGTGTTACACTATAGAAGTGAAAAGGAAAACCAATTAACCAGTGTGGTGAGTTCTAACAGTTAAATGACTGTGTTTTCATATGTACCTTTTTTATTCAGGCAATCTTTCATTGAACAACATTCTAGCTTGCACCAATGATCTTTTAGTAATATAACCATGTAACCAGTTTGAAATCTTTGTCGAGCTTCTGATTATTTTTTTAATTAATGGAATATTGGTCTCAACACTTCATCAAATGGTCATTTTTCTTCGCTCTTTAAGGCCAGCAACCAGACAGATCTGGAAAACTGGGTGACAGCCATCCACTCTGCGAGCGCCTCGCTGCTCGCCAAGCGCCAGGGGAAGGAGGACACTGTGCGTCTGCTGCGGGGCCAAGTGCGCGCCCTGCTCCAGAAGATCGACATGGACGGGAAGATGAAGAAGATGGCCGAGCTGCAGCTGACCGTAGTCAGCGACTCTAAAAACCGCAAGGCTATTGAGAACCAGGTGATGTTACCTGAATCGACTAAATCAGCATCACTTAAACCTTTTGATGTCACGTCTGGAAAGTGGGGTAATATTTGCTGATTTATTTTTTTACAAAACTCTTCTGCGTGCCGTTGTTCCACATCATGTGTGTAATTACCATGTCATGCGCTCCACTTAATTCTCCTGATTTGGCGACTGCGGTGACAGTTTGGTGCTTTATTTTCGTCTGTGGGTGGGTGAAGTGGCCCAAATGCATCAGTCTCCCCAAGCGCATAGCGAGGGGCCCAGGGGAGCAGCTTGTTTCTGGAGCATCAGATTGGGATTCCAGATGTGTTCTGGTAATGGGCTCGCAACATGAATTATCCTAGTCCTCCTCTTCGAAACAGCCTGGGGTTTTTTTTTTGGGGGGGGGGGATCCAAAGCAGTCAGCGGTGCACTGTAGCTGATATGCAGCAGATTACAGCGGGGCAGGGAAAAAAATTAACGAGCACTAATTCGCTTACGAGAAATTAGTGTTGGTTATGGAATGCGGGAAAATCCAGCTGCTTTTTTATACCTGCAGCTCAGGTTAGTCACATTTTTTTTCTATTTACTTCCCAAAGGAACGGCATATCGTGAGGATATTCACCGCTGATGGTGTTTAATAACCAAAAGAGCACTTAAGCTTTCACCTTAATGTGTTGCAGTTTTCGCTTAAATGTCAAGGCAACGTGAGTGGAAACACATTTTTTTTACGAGAAACCACCCAGATAAATGCAGCAATGACCAGTGGAGATGTCACCGCCTAAGTAACAGACCGACTTTGCTGACGTCTGTTTCCAATTAGCCGACATGCCACCTCAGAGAGACGCGACGGAGCTGGAGTGAATGATAGGGTCAGAAGTGGGATGGGACGGGACTCTGATAAAGGCGCCTCGAGGCTGATGAGAGATTTAAGGTTTCTGTGGGGTTGTCTAGCGCCAGCAGGGCACTACTTTGATGTCCCTGTCTACCCCCCCCCCCCCCCCATGTCTACTGAAATCAGTGCCAGTAAGACCTTGTTTGAAGTTTGCCTGCATATCACACACATGCACACGGCTTGATCAAGTTGCAGTGCAGGACTTAACGGTTTTACTGCAAGCAAGAGGCAAACGTGGAAAACAATACTTCAGCTTAAATGTTTCTGGATGTTAATAAGTTGTGAACAGAAGCTAAATGGGCTGAAACATGCGTTTTACTGCTGCTGGTTGAATGTTTCCCTGCCTGGTACGTAAAGCATAAAAACAAAATGTCATGCATGCAGCTATTTCAGGGGGGTCTGAAATGGGGACACAAAAATATGACATTAACATCAAATTCCAGATGTAAACATAAACAGTATTTTCCAAAACATTGCAAAATCTTTGTTTTGAGGTGTTTTATCAGATCTTGTTTCTTCTTCAGCATCTTTATCCGACTGAAATACAAAACAAAGTGCTTTTTTATGATGCATATTCAGATTTTTTTTAGTTTACATAATATTGATGTTTTAGGCAAACAGCAAATGTCCTTTTTATATCAGTTTTGGTGCAGATCAATCAATCAATCAATCAATCAATCAATCAATCAATCAATCAATCAATCAATCAATCAATCAATCCTTTATAACACTTTACACACCCCAAGGCAACCAAAGTGCTGCACAGCAATCTAAAAATGATGATGATGCCTTTATTGTCATTGTTTGGAGCACAATGAAATTACATTTAAGAACACCCGTTCAAGAAGACACGCATGACAAAAACATGGGGTGACAGGTGATCAGGTCATGCGGTAACCAGCAGGGGTCGCGCTACCAGAAAAACGAAATACCACACAAGGATAGATGAGGAAAAAACAAAACAAAACATCATACTATTATATACACGAAACATGACACACTGTGGTGTTTATTTAAAAAACCTCTGCAGAGCATGAGCACGTGTCCAAAGAATCTAGTCCCCCCTCCCAAATAAAAAAAAACATAGTTCAGCCATAGTTCAGAATAATGATGCTGAATTGTTCATTCTGTGCGGCCTTCAGATTGTCCTTCAGAGACCAGATTACAGAAATACAGTACAGTAGCATAAAAAATAATACCGTAGCATAAAATCATGCAAGCGATCCACACACACAAAATTAAAAAAAATTCTTTAAAAAAAGGACGATGTGCTCTCTGGCATTAAAAGCCAAACCATAAAGATATAAGTCTATTAAAGAGATTTTAATTCATTAGGGGTTCTGGCTGACCTCACAGAAAGTGTTCCAGAGTTAGGAGCTCCCACTGACGAGGCTCTATCCCCCTCAGTTACCAGTCGAGTCCTAGGAACCACCAAGAGCATCTGGTCTTCTCTCAGAGCTCTACCAGGATGATAGACGTGAATAAAACAGAGAATTTTTGCTAGGTTTAATCATAAATAACCAAATGCAACGTATTTTTAAGAAGAAAAATGGCTGATCTTATGTCTGAATCTATAATCTGTGAATGACTCACAGCCTAACTTTGCCCACCTGCTCAGTTCCATACATCGTTATTCAGAGTGTATTAGTCCCACAGTAATTTCTCTCTTAAGCCTTTGACTTGTTTGTTTAAGATGCTCATAAAATCCACCCCCCCCGCCCCACTTCACAGTTTGTTCCTAACCCTGAAGAATGCAGTCAATGTGAACAAGACCTGATGGGACAACGCTGTAGGCTCTGTTATAGTCGGTGAAGTCATAGTGCAGACGAGACCTATTAAAGTCACTTGTTATGGAGGGTTGTTTAACAGGAGTGCACTCGTTAAAACCAGTCTCCAGCTAACAAAGTAGGCCCTTTCCCATAGCCTGCATAGGGCAAGAAGGAAGAAAGAGGAGGAAATGTAGTGAYGGGTGGTCTGTTCAATGTTCTCTCAATAAAAATATGCATTTAGATTTATTGTTCATAGAAAAGCACACTCCATTGCATGATATGCAGTCATTTGTCACAATCCAACTTCCACCAWGTCTCAGTTTTACCCTCCACCACCATCTGCAAGCAATTACACTGAACAAAAGCACATTTCTGACCCAGGATCCTTTTTCGACCCCCACCCTCCCACCCAAAGTATTCCTACCTCAGACATCACCTTAAAAAATTTTAAAAACAATTTAAAAAAAAATCAAAGTAACATTTACTGTCGTCCTCACAGATTCAACAATGGGAGCAGAACCTGGAGAGGTTCAACATGGACCTGTTCAGGATGCGCTGCTACCTCGCCAGTCTTCAGGGGGGAGAGCTGCCAAACCCAAAGAGCCTGCTGGCCATCGCCAGCCGGCCCACCAAAACCACACTGGGACGCCTCGGGGTCTTCTCTGTCTCCTCCTTCCACGCACTGGTGAGGAAACCAGAAACAGACGTCACAGATGAACAACTGAAGAGCTGATTGGGGAATGAAGAATCAGAAAAGCAGCACTGTGACCCTTGTTAGCTKTGAAGTGATGCTTTCTGCATGCGACCCTTCATTTAGCGTTTTAACTGCTGTGTAACAGTAACTTAGAAAATCCTAATTGTTTGCATGTCCCRTGATGTTTTCCCTTTATTCCTTTTTAAAGAAAGAAAATAAACTACAYGTGATGGTTTGATTAGCTGGAATTTAGTGGTGATTGGCGTCTTGGTGCTGTTRTCAGATCTGCTCCAGAGACGAGGCCACAGCCAGGAGGCGCTCGTTGTCCCTGACCTGCCGACAGCGCAAGAGGGGCCTGTTTTCCTCTCTTAAAGGCCTGGACAACCTTACCAAGAGGGGGCGGGACAAGAGAGCCTCTGCATCGCAGGTACACARGTCACTCTGTCAAATCTGAGTTTCTTATTGATTAACCTCTTATTTAACACAAAAATCCCATTGAAAATACAGATTATTTATTTTTAAAGTGATTATCTTTTTATGCAGTGTGTAAATCCCAGAGCAGTGACACACTTCAGGCAGTTTTGAGTAATATTTGCTCTTTTTCTGTATTCAGCAGCAGGAAAACAAAGAAATCCACATGCAGACGTTTCTTAGCGTGTGTGCAGACAGTGTTGACATGTATCTTGTGGAGGCAAAAATCAAGATATAT
Organism: Austrofundulus limnaeus; assembly: GCF_001266775.1. NCBI lineage: Eukaryota > Metazoa > Chordata > Actinopteri > Cyprinodontiformes > Rivulidae > Austrofundulus > Austrofundulus limnaeus. The sequence continues at coordinate 2,670,295 of NW_013952404.1, read as the reverse complement.
AGCCTCCCCCAAGTGCATTTTGTGCCTATTTGTTAATGAAACAACCTGAAACCATGCTGCCATTTTGCTTACACGCTCTTTCAGCACATTTTCCCCTGCAGGGGGGTGGAGGGGGCTTTATTAATTAAAAGCACACCCCTCCAGCTTTCCTCCACATATGACTGCAAACCTCTCATCAGCATAAACACATGGGAGCGTTCTTTACCCAGGTGCAGAAGGGGAAGTCTAAAGCCTCTCAGGTTAGTAATTAGAGTCATGCAGGACGCCTTCTGATTGGTACAGAAATCTACCACTCGACACCTTCTAGGGCCATGGAGAATACTCAGGAAGCTAAGGTTTGCTCGTGTACTTCATGAACCTCTGGTCTTAAGTCAGGAAGCGAGGAAAAGAGACTCACATCACCTCGGCCTGGCCTCTTTATTATCTCASTCTGAGCTACAAGTTAATCAWATTCTTCCTTTTGGTAGCTGTGATTCCTGCCTGCTTACAATACTGTATATTCCCCCGTCCTGGTTTCCTCCTCGTTTATCCCACCACCTGCTGTGTGATATTTATGTTTATGCATTSGCGCACGTCTGTCAGGATCTAGGTATGCAGGTTGTTATTTTATTWTWWTTTTTTCCGCGGAGCTCCAACCGGCCGGCTTAATGAGGCGCGGTTACGTTTCGTGCTGCAGAGGGCCGAGGTGGCGCTGCGGCGCGCGCATGAATAATTAAAAGCCCCGTGTGGTCGATGGCGCTCTCCCCTCTCTCCTCAGTCCCGCAGACACCAGCAGATGGCTGCTGTAAAGACGCTTAAAATTAAACTACCCCCTTTTTTTGTTTTTTTTTTACTCCTGGGTTTAAGCTCTTTTTAATGTTTGCTTGTGTTTTTTTGCTTAAGAAGACCCATAATGGCTTCAGAATGCTGCTTTTTAYGTTTTTTTGTTTTTATGAGGAGTGAAAAATCATCGCAGTGCTGAATATCTTTTGCTCTTTAAGGGAAATTTAATTCGGCTGTGACCATTTTTAAACCATATCACCAGCTTGTGGGTTGTCCACCGATGTGGACCGCAGGGTTGTCTCATGACCAGTCGTAAAGTAACTAAGTACAAATATTTTGTTACTGTACTTAAGTAGAATTTTTGGGTATCTGTACTTTACCCTAGTAATTATTTTTCAGCATACTTTTTACTTTTACTCATTACATTTTTACACAATTATCTGTACTTTCTACTCACTAAATTTTTTAAAAAGGTAAGAAGTAGAAAGTCGTTACTCCTATTTTATTCCAAGTTGTTATTACTTAAAAAATACTATCCTGATAAACTGTGTCTCCTATAGAGTGAATTTAATTGTGTTTGGATGAGAAGTATAAAAATATACCATTCTGACACACTATTAGCTTGTACACAACCCATCACAGCTGCACGCTGTTAGAAAATATATTTTTTAGAGAAGTCACCTCCCAGTAAATGTCATTTTGGAAAATCTAACGGCTCACTTTTACTCAATACTTTTACTTTTAATACTTAAGTAGATTTTGCGTCAGAAATTTACTTTTGATACTTAAGTACAAAAAATATCAGATACTTTGTCTTTTACTGAAGTAATATTTTTAGAGAAGACTTTAACTTTTATGAAAGAATTTTTATGATAAGATACTTGTACTTTTACTCAAGTATCACTTTGAGTTACTTTATACAACACTGCTCGTGACCCGCTCTCTCCATACATAAGTACAAAAAATATCAGATACTTTGTCTTTTACTCAAGTAAAATTTTTAGAGAAGACTTTAACTTTTACTAAAGAATTTTTATGATAAGATACTTGTACTTTTACTCAAGTATCACTTTGATGTACTTTATACAACACTGCTCGTGACCCGCTCTCTCCTTCATACATTTAAAGTTTTCTGCTTCTTTTTATCAAGATATCCTCTTCTTTTACCCTTCATTTTGCCCTCCATTAATCTCACTCACCCCACTTTAAGCACACTATCTTTCAGCTTTTTATTCAGCATATTTAAGATCTTGAATTTTTATCTCGTTTTTTTTCCTCCCTCATACATCACATCATCCCCCCACCCCCCTGCTTTTATACTAACTCCGGCTCTCAAACCATTTTCTCCCTCTCTTACAATTTCCATACTGACTCATCTATGTTGACTAAGCCTAAATCCCATTTGCCACTGCGCCGCCGCGCTCCACAACTTTGCCCCAAAGTCATGCTCCACCCCCCACCGTCTTTCCTCTTTCTGTTCCCTCATCAGTCTTTCGCAAAGCCACAGTACGGAGCTGGCCATCAGTCAGCTGTAGGGAATAGGCCAAGGTCTGAGGATTTGTGGGAGTGTTGGGGAGGTGGGGGAAGTGTTCTAAAATAAGACGGTTTACGTCGAAACAGCACTGTTTATAGCCAATTTATAAATGAACTTGTGCTGAGGAGGAGGACGGCCTGCAGACCAGAACTCTGCCTTCCAAATTGGATACTAGAAAGTTTGATTTTTTTTTTCTATATCATCTTGAGACGTTTTAATCTGCAGTTTACGTGCCACCTTGAGCCAATCCCGAAGCAGGAGTTTTCAGCAGTGAAGGGTAGCTGAAGAGGCAAGGAGAGGAGGAGGGGGAGAGCGCTTGTTCTCTCCTCTCATCTGCAATCGAACTGTTAC
>NW_013952404.1:2659072-2666572 GCF_001266775.1 Austrofundulus limnaeus | reverse complement strand
GAGCATCATGGCCACTTTCAGACAGCAGGATGAATGAGTGAAGATTGCGTTTTAACAGGATGTAGTGATTCACAGTCAGGCTCTGTGGTCACGAAAAAAAAAAAACACAATTTCTCTCAGAGTCTAGAAAAAGATTTGGAACAGGAAATGGTTTACGAAAACAATGGCGTCTTTTTTAAGGTCTGTGCTTTAATGTTGATTTAAATGCCTCAGAGTTCCCTGCAGTTGTGTTTAAACCTCTTAGATTTGGATGCAAACATGGAAAATGGCTCATTATGGGGATTCGCTTTGATTTAGTGGGGATTAAGACTCCTCAGGATAGGCAGTAAAAAAAGAGACACAGTTCTTCTTTTTCTGTCTTAATGACTTTGTGTTGGTTGCTGTACTTGATACACAAATCCCCCAGATTACACTTATAAGCAGTAGTCTTTCATTAATCCTTTGCAGGAAAGTCAGGTTAAGGTTACGTTAGTGTGTGTCCAAGCTCCAYTTCTGAGAGCTCCCTCTGTACGAGCAGGCAGCTCCAGCCTGAGGTTCCTCTGACACAGAATGGATCTGTACATGATGGAGCTGTCAGTGCTGCAGCAGACTTGCCTTATGTAAAAGTTCAGACTGACTGGGAGAGTTTTRCTCCATAAACTCTTCGTCCACCCACTCCTGTCAGCTCTCGAGCAGGCTGAGATGTTTTGACTGCATAGAAAAAGGCAACACGCTCAACTAAACAGCACAAAAGTTTGAACTCTTGCTGTTTATTGGGAGCGTTTTTCACAATTATATTGTTTTTTTATCGCTGAAGGAAATAATGTTTGTGTGTGAGTGTTTGTGTGTCTACATACTGAGCAAAATATCTCAAATTACTGAACAGAATGGGGTGAAATCTTCGGAAAGTAATCACATGGTTGACGTCTACGGCTGATTAACCTTTAGAGTCGACCTGATTTAAGATGGCCGCCGCAACTAATCAACCTGAGGGGAGACAATAATGGCTCCAACTCAGTCAGTTTCATGGATTTTGAGCTAAAGGTTTGTGTGATAGTAGCTGAAACTGAGTCTCAGAGATAATTATTACTCAAGAGTTGGCCTGTGGTTGCTGGTGGGCCTCTCCTGGTTCTCTCCTGTGCTCTCCTCTCTGGGGGTGGGTGGGTAGTTCTTGCTGTGCAGGTGACCTTGGATGCTCTGTGCTTGGGGTCTCTCTTGGGGTCTGTGGCTCTGGTCCCCCTTATGTTTGTCTTGGGTCTTGGGGGTCGGGTCTGTGGTCCTCCAYAGTCACCAATTAATATTCCACTGGAGAAATCTCGTATTTATATGCATGTTCACAACCGCACCAAAATAGACATTTGGATCCTGGGGTTTCTGACAATCACTGGATGTATGTATGTTTGTATATATATATATATATGTGTGTGTGTGTGCGTGTGTGTGTGTGTGTGTGTGTGTATGTGCCTGGTTGTGTGCATGGGTGTGTGTGTTTTGTGTATATTAAGTAATGAGGTATAATTATTGTACGTAGGTGTGGATGTGNCGTATCATTTTGTGCGTACGGGCCTCTGAGCATTAAAGGGGGCTCTTGTGTAAACAGGTGAAACAGCTGGACCCGGGCTCGCACCGCCTGCGGCTGCAGAGGCAGGCGGGCCGTGACGTGGAGGTCCGGCACGTGGCTCCCGGCGAGCTCCTCCGTGACGTGGTGAGAACTAACGAGCCTCCGCTGCTCTTCGTTTATCTCTTTTTTTTTTTTTTAATGGTGTGTTGATCCGTTTCACTTCGCCCTGCAGGTCGCTGATCAGCTGGAGGTGGTTCCAGCTAACGTGTTTACGCTGCACATGAGGAGAACCGGTGACGTCGCCGACTTTGGTGAGTGAAGCGCACGAGGTTGGGATGTTTTATGTGCAATATGAGACTGTAAATAAAAAGAAAAACAAACGTCTTTCTGAAATGATTTGAACAGGTTTTGCAGTAACGGGACACGTCGACAGCCAGAAGAACAGCAGGATATTTGTCAGTGAAGTTCTCCCTGAAGGACTGGCCTTTAATGAGGGTACTCGCTGCTTAATTCTGACCCCTAAACACATGACCACACATCAGTGCTGTGTGCAGATCTCCTCTGATACGTTCCTCTGTCTGTCTGTGTGTGTGTATGTGCCTGGTTGTGTGCATGGGTGTGTGTGTTTTGTGTATATTAAGTAATGAGGTATAATTATTGTACGTAGGTGTGGATGTGTATGTGTGTGTATATGTTTATATACTGTATGTGCGTATGGGTATATGTACATACATCTGTTTAAGTTTGGTTGCTGGGTGTTTGTTGTCTTCATTTGTTGATGGTCAGATGTCGGGTGTGGTGTCCTGTCCTGTGTGTTATTGGTGTTCATTTCACATGTATAATTTCTAGCGGTTTCTCTCTTTACAGTTCTTATATTTCTTTTCTACTTTTTCTTTTTCTTCTTTACTATAGTTTAAAAAAAGAAAAGAAAATTGGTGTCATTATACCTGAGAGGGATGAATCAAATGAATGAATGAATGCCTTTTATTGTCATCACACACAGGTGCAATGAGATTGATAGCAATGCCTGTCATAGGGCAAAACATGACCCTTAAAGTAAAGGTACAAGTAAAATTAAGACTAAACAAAAATGAGAAAAAAACAGTGTTTATAGCAGGGCTATTCAACTAAATTGCTCCGGGGGCCACAGTTACTGCAGGTCAACAGCTGAGGGGCCAAACATCCAGCAATTAAAGTTATTATGTAAATAAACTAAGTAATACAAAGATATGCTATCTTTGAAATAGTTTATTTTGCTGCATTTAATCATGAATAAGACATACAGAACCCTATAAAAGTAGTGATAATTACACATTATCAAAAACAAAAAACACATTATGCCTCCTATTTGGCACAGATATTATTTTGACATCTCTGACTTGCCAAATTTTTCAACCAATTTTATTTTCACTTTCATAGTTCTATCTTCAATTGCTTGTAGTTGTAACTGTGTTGAGTGTGCAGAGAAATGGTTTTACCAGTTTGTATCCAAGGTTCTGACATTTCTGTAGATACCAAACATGCTTATATCTAGCTAAAAGAACTTAGAAGAATTAAAGTAGAAAACCAGGGGTTTGGGCTTAAGAGATGAATGAACCAATTGGTGGGCCGAACTTTGGTCATTCGCGGGCCGGATTTGGCCCACAGGCYGCCAGTTGAATAGCCTTGGTTTATAGTGGTTTTATTTTAAAGCAATAACCGTTGGAGTCGAGTCTGTTAATCAACTGTAGAAATATCTCATGAACCACTGACATCTAATTTTATTACTCTGTTTTTACATAAACAGCAGAATGAAATGCAACATTTTTTTTAAACAACTGTCTTAGTTCTTGACCAGCACCCTTTCATCTATAAAATACTGATCCTCTTCATCTGTCCACACACTTTATTAAGAGAACACACTCACTGCTTTACATCTGTCTGGGTGGTCACTGGTGTCACCTTATTTCCACGTGGAAATGGTAGAAAATAGTTACAGGAGTACAAAGAGCTTTTGGTGGAGCTTTGAGGAAATGAAGAGTAATACTCTTTTAATAGATGCAAMGAGAAGGAAATGACAGTGTTAGCCGCTTCTTTTGCGGTCCGTGTATCTATTCAGGGTAGTGCTGTAATATTTGTGTTGCTATGGGTAGTAGAGAGGGTGTTTTGGGGCAGTGTCCGTTACTCCAAGTTTAGAAGCTTTCGGGTGGAGAAAGCCTGACTAGGAAATAATTTCCACCCTGAAAGGGAAACTCTGAATTTGTGAGCTTTTTGAAAAAAAACAGCGCACGCGTACTCGCCGCACAGAGTTGCCTTTTTTTTTWAAACTCTGGCACGTGCCTGCGCTGGACACTTGGCAGCCGGACACGGAACGTTGACCGGGAAACCGTTGGGCCATGAATGAGTGTACAGTGTTGGTCAAACCTTGGTCAGTGCAGGAAATTCTGTTTTTCGATTTTTCTGTTTACGCTGATGCCGGGACACAGAAGAGGCTGTGATACAAACCTGCTGCCGCGTCGTCGGTTTGCAAGCTTGTCCTCACGCCTCGTTTCAGTACGGTCAAATTTAGTCATTAAAACGGGGGAAAAATGAGACAAATGTTTGCGTGGTCGCTTGTGTTTGTGGAGCTAAGCAAAGCTCTGAATCAGAGACTTCTGCTTGTCCGTTTGGGCTGTTTGTCTGGCAGGAGAAAAAAGGCCTTTTTTCCTCAGAAGGTGATTCATCAAAAAACAGGCAACCAGCTTGTGACATAAACAAAAATAAATAAATAAAATAACTCCTACATATCAGATAGAAAATTTCAGGCACTCCATTTTATAGTCGTGTAACGCATATAAARCCTTTCCAATTATCCCACTCGGTCCCATGTCTCAGTTTAAGTTGTCAGTGCATTTGGTGTGACGGAGCCTTTCCTTAAGTTCTGTGGCTGCTGTAATAATTGTGGTTTTGAGCTGCACGGTGGCGATTTCCCCTCTAGAGACACAAAGTCTCAACCAAAAGCCCCAAATGGCTGCCTGTGAGGCTAAACGGTGGGTCGCCCCCCCACCTTAATATGAGCCCCAAACTTTGCAGCTAATGCCACGGATAATTCAACGTGTAATTACGTCCCGAATGTTTGGAAACAAATCGTCCCTGTACATGCAATAAAATAAACCTCCCGAATAACTCTGGAGATTCTGTCTGGACGTCTAGACCAGCCAGCTGGCCCTCGCCAATCATCTCGTGTGCGCGGTCATTATGGGGTGGGGTGGGGGATAACGTGGAGCAGTCTGTGTTGTCGAACGGATTTCGGAGAGGCTAATTGTGTGACATCTTTGCTCCRCCGCTTGATCCAGAGCAAAGCGTTTAGACTAATGGAACTGTATTGATTTATKTGTTGTGATGCTCAGCTCTCACTCCCGCTTGTTTACCTCTTTTATCCCATCTGTATCTGTCTTTTCTTTCCTCTAATCCCCTCCCGCTCCAACGTCCCACTACAATTCACCCCTCCTTTTTTTCCCCCCACCCCTCTTCTTACAGCGGCTCAATGTCCTGACCAGCATCTACTCCATGTCGCCCCCTGATGGGGGTATTTGGAGAAGCGTCAGCGGCAACTCTGATGAGCTGATGTGTGTTTACATGCCAGACGGCCTGACCGTCCAAGTCCCTGTCAGGAGAGACCAGACAGCCGCCGACCTTCTCTGTGCAGCTTGCAAGGTTGGATTTCAGAGAAATGACATTTCACCACAGTGAGAGACGTTTTCTGTCGGTTAAATAAAAGGAACAGAAATGTATYGTCCTTTGAGAGCAGACTATGAATTTAAAACATTTATTTTCCCAAGCATCTTCGGGAATAGACTTGGTTGCAGTGTATATATAGCTTAAATAAGTCATTTAATGCCTGACTTCTTAATGTCCCCCATGAATGGCTACGTATAAACCGACACGTGCACACACGCACTACGTGCACGCGATCCCTGACGGCGATGCGTTTTTGTTTCTCCCCGCCGTGTGTAAAGTCGATAAATAATTCACACCTCGCCTGCGCAGCTGCTTCCAGGCACCGGTGCATGAAAAATGTCGTATCATTTTGTGCGTACGGGCCTCTGAGCATTAAAGGGGGCTCTTGTGTAAACAGGTGAAACAGCTGGACCCGGGCTCGCACCGCCTGCGGCTGCAGAGGCAGGCGGGCCGTGACGTGGAGGTCCGGCACGTGGCTCCCGGCGAGCTCCTCCGTGACGTGGTGAGAACTAACGAGCCTCCGCTGCTCTTCGTTTATCTCTTTTTTTTTTTTTTAATGGTGTGTTGATCCGTTTCACTTCGCCCTGCAGGTCGCTGATCAGCTGGAGGTGGTTCCAGCTAACGTGTTTACGCTGCACATGAGGAGAACCGGTGACGTCGCCGACTTTGGTGAGTGAAGCGCACGAGGTTGGGATGTTTTATGTGCAATATGAGACTGTAAATAAAAAGAAAAACAAACGTCTTTCTGAAATGATTTKAACAGGTTTTGCAGTAACGGGACACGTCGACAGCCAGAAGAACAGCAGGATATTTGTCAGTGAAGTTCTCCCTGAAGGACTGGCCTTTAATGAGGGTACTCGCTGCTTAATTCTGACCCCTAAACACATGACCACACATCAGTGCTGTGTGCAGATCTCCTCTGATACGTTCCTCTGTCTGTCTGTGTGTGTGTAYGTATTCAGGTCTGCGTCCAAGTGATGAGATCCTGGTGCTGAATGGCCAACATGTGTCCAGTCTGGACCTGGYTTTGATCCAGACTCTGTTTGCTGAACAAACCCTGCAGCTGAGGGTGAGGCGGGACGGTCCGGCGCTGGCCTCGGACCGCCTGGCCCCCACATCAGAACACAGCCAGGAGGTTTGCAGCAAACACCACAGAGCCAAGTCTTCATCAGGTGTGTAGATCCACTTAAAAAGTATATTTAAAGAGCTTTTTTTAAAATAAATACATAAAAAAGACRGGCTGCTCTTGGTTTTATGAACATCCAATTATCAGTTTAACACTTCCTACTTTCAAACATCCTTGAACCGCTCCACCTTAAAGTTTTGTTTTCTTTTCCGTTTATTTGTATTTATTTTTATCCATTTGTTTCCTTATTCAAATAGGCATTTTTTGGGTTTGCTGCTCTGTGAGCCATGTATGGCAAGGCAGCTTTTATGTAAACGGGAGACGTCACGGTCCGTTGCTCACATTACCGGTAACAACTGAGATAGTGGGTTGTTTTGTCACTTTTAACCACATTAGCAGGCACCAGACTTCTGTTGTAGTTGCCATCTTCACTTCCTGAAAAAGACTYCCTTTGTTTTTACTTTAAAAAAAGACTGATAGAGGCAATAGAAAAATGAAGTTTAGATGAAGTTACCCAGTTCTATATGGTTCAGATGATGCAGTAAGTTCATTTTCTTTATGAATATGTCGYCCTGACTGCTTGCTTTGGTCTCACCGTGGATGTGAGATGATAAAACTGAACTGTAAGGTTCAAGTTGTGTCACAGATGTATTAAACAGGGTTCCCGCGGATCCTTACAAAGTCTTAAAAGGCCTTGGATTCATCATTTCAAAAATAAGGCCTTAATTAGCCTTAAAAGGTCTTAAATCAATCTTCAGACGTCTTAAAAAGGTTAACACATTGTAAGTAGGATGACTGTAATTCATATCAAATATTAAAATAATCGGTAACATTAATTTATTGTTCCCTTTTGACACCACATCACATGCAAATATCTCAACAACTGTTCATCTGAGCAATGTGAAATTCGTTTTCTAATGTTAATAATGTTGCCTTTTCAAAAATTCATTCATATTTCTTACAAAAATTTGATGTCAAATGCACTTTAAGGTTTCATCTACGGCAAGCTGGGGTTGAGAACCCACTGTGGGTCCTAAAACTCCAAATGTTGGGTCATTAGAGGACTTCCAGAAATTAAATTGTTTAAAACTGACTGCTAAGAATGTTATTTTTTTTACTATATTTGACAAAATAG
>NW_013952404.1:2648610-2658335 GCF_001266775.1 Austrofundulus limnaeus | reverse complement strand
GAATAATTCAACCAAAAATACTTCATGAGTTTCTGCCACTGTTTTAAAATTTTTTTTGGTCATTTGTGTTTATTGTGAAATTGTTCTTAAATTTGATTTCACTTGGCATTAAAAAGTCTTAAAAAGTCTTAAATTTAATTTCAGTTGGCATTAAAAAGTCTTAAAAAGTCTTAAATTTAACTTGCCTTAAACTGTAGGAACACTGATTAAAGCCCAAACTGGAGGGTATCATTAAGAATTACGTTATTCCTATCAACGCTATTCAGTCTTGTATAAAATAATTTCTAAAGTTTGTTAGAAATTCATTTATTCTCTTATTTTAGTGAACAGACTGTTGTTTTACAGAAAAGTTAGAATAGCTTTTAAGACRTTTATGTCTAACTTTACAATCCCTTTATATTTTGGGGCTATTTTATTGCAGAAAAACAAAACAAAAGAGTCTGTTTCATAGTGTTAAGTGTYATCTTAATTATAGCAATTCATTAGTGTTGCTGTCTCTTCAGACATAATTGAACACAAAGGGATTAATGACTTGAAGGCCTCATTACTGCAGTTGGAGTGATCAAAGCGCCTGCAGTTTTATTCTTCACCTCTAGAGGGCGCATGGACTCAGGCAGGCAGGGGTGAATTAATGCTTCTCTGACAGAAAATACAAAAAGACTTCTTTTTCCTTTTTTTTTATTCTTCAAAGGAAGCAGTCTGTCATCGTGTTTTATTGAACCTGATGCACGAGTATTAGAAATGAAAGCAGCTGATATCTTTTAGAAAATCTGTGCTGTGTTTAAAGCTGTTTTATTTTGACAGCCTTGAAAGTGTGAAGTTCATCTCCACATGAGGATTTTTTTTTTTGCTTTGTTTCCTGCAGTCACTTTGGCCTTTCTCCCACTCTTTAATGATAAATGACGTGTTTGTTCCAACTGCTGTAGACTGTCCTTGGGATGTTGACTTTTTAAAATTTATTTCCATAATGAGTTTAATGTGGAAATATACATAAATATTTGAATGGATTTAAAAAGAAAATTAACTCATCTTTCATTAAAAACAAGTAAAGGTTAAAGTCTTTAGTTAGGACTGCCAAACGTTCTTTTTTTTTTAGGATAGCTGATGATATTTTTAGTTTGGAGATGTATTTTAAGTTGTGTGACTGGAACAGAACAGATTCTGACGAACCAGTGTTTGTGTTTTATGGTTGGAAGAATGAGCTAAACCTAAGCAGCAAATGAAGAGGTGGTATGGAAGAAGGAGAAAAAAGCCAGTGTGTGTCATCATTTCTCCTGCTCATTCTCTCCAGATGTGTTTGCTGCAGCTGACGGTGGAGAGCCCCGGTGCGTAGGACTGGAGAATGTTCTCTGTGCCCACCGGCTCGTTCAGCACAGCAAGGTAGGAGGGGCTCGCCTTCTAGAAAAGCTGTATTTCATCCATCTATCTCTTTTCTTTCCTGCCAGGTTTATGTGTTTGTGTGTGGGAGTGGGTTGGGGTGGGAGGAAGCGGTGCCCCCCCCCCCAATCGTGTGGCAGCTGTGAGGCTGTCAGAAAGCAGACTGGCACCAATCCGTAGCATTACCATAATTAGGATAGCCACCGGTATAAACACAGCTTATTACTGTCATGCAGACAGGAAGCTGAAGCTGCGCACTCACAGTGCCTCCAGCACACACACACACACACACACACACACACACACACACACACACACACACGTATACAAACACATGAAGGCAAACACGAGCCAAGTGGGGAAAGCCTATGAAGAGCTTACTGCAAATATTTTACATTTGCAGCTTTAAATAAGCTGACCTTTTGTTTCAAACCATTCTGCAGGAACCGCTAGAGCAGGGATGTCCAAAGTGTGGCCCAGGGGCCATTTGTGTCCCTGAACTGATTTTGTGTGGCCCCTGACTTCAGTTCAAGAATTATACTAATTTGTTTACCAATTTTTCCCCCGGCACAGGTGTTTGATGTAGATGGAAACTTTCTATTTATTATTGGGGCAAATTTATCAAAAAGTAAAATCTTACAATAAAAAATATTGGCAACAATACAAATTATTTGTCTTTTAAATAACCAGACTCTCAGCTTTTTCCACATCTATCTGGTGACTTCTACTGAAAAGCTGATTTTGCTGCACTCCAATCTGCTTTTAATTAATTTATTAAATACAGAAAGCATTTTCACAGAAAGAGTGACCTAAATTCTGATTTTATTGATCAGAATTGACTAAATTGGGTTATTTTTCCCCCAACTGAAACCTAGAAAATTGCTAAATTTCTTTCAGTTGGGGAAACCTGCAAAACACTATTAAAGTCCTGGATCTAGATTAATTTATGCATCCATTTCCAGCAATAAATTTGACTACTTTTTTTGTTTAATAGTATTTAATGCCTAGTTTATTGTTGAGCAGGTAAAGGGAAAATATTTTGGCCCTCAAGTCCCTCTGACTTTATGATTTTGGCCCATGTGACAAAATGTTTGGACACCGATGCACTAGAGGTTTCTGAAGAAAAAAAAATGATACAAATTTAGTGGCTGCTTCTGCCCCGTCTGCTGCTGAATTTCTGCTCAGCAAACAAACTTTATTGAAGTCAGTAAACAGAGCATCGGCGTGCGCCCCTTTGGTCCTATTTTTCATCGGTGCTGATGTAATTTATTACACCAAAATGTGTGCAGCAGTGTTTATTGGGAGCACTAATGAGTGTGTGTGGTCACTAGGAAAAAAAAAAAGGCTACGTTAATGACATGGCTGGATGCCTGAAATCTGATGAGTGTGTGTGTTCGTGCATATTTACCTTCTCTCCCAGCCTTTAAGCTAATATTTCATGTCTTCCAAAGCTGTGTACAGTAATTGTTTCTACATTTGTGAGTGCATGTTTGGCTAATTGGTGGAGCAAATGAAAATGGGACTGGAGCTGGCGTATGTTCATCAGGGACTGTTGGATAGAAAAATCCAGAGCAAATATTTGGAAAGCATTGCCTCTAGACTAATAGCCTGCACAGAAGATGCTATGCAGTATTTGACCTGAGGTCAGCCTGGAGGTGGATTAAAGAAAACAAGTCTCCTCTCCTCTTTATTCTGGCTCTATTYGTTTTGTTTGCCTAGAGACATGAGTCAGTCCCACTGCGCAGGGATCTGCAGTGCACCACCACCACCACCACCGCCGCCGCTGCTGCTGCTGCTCAGCTCCCTGCCGTTTGTGTTTGTATTCAAGGAAAAAATGGAGTAAAAATGTGTGTGCACGGAGGAGGTCTTTGAATGTGTGTCACTTCTATCATTGTGCACATATGGGACACAAAAGGAGACGAATGTCACCTTTTTCATCAATGAGAGTCAGCCACTGTGAAGGGAATGCGAAGATATCGGTGCCGGTAAATCACTTTTTTTCTTTTGCTACCATGCAGAGCTGGATTTAATCACAGCGCAGCTTTTTCTGCAGGGTGTGGAGAGAGAGAGAAACCGAGTCACCAGGTAGAAAATTGGCCCCGTATCAGCATATAGGCTTATGTATGCACGCTCGCTGCGTTCTGAAAGTCAGTGAAGACAGATGGAAGAGAAGGACGAATTTCAAGCCTCTGGTCACATCTTGTAATCAGCTGCTTTATTAGACCAGCCTCTTTTTGAAGAATCAGTCCTTTTGTATTCCAATTTACATGTGCTCAATAGAAATCCCTGCTCTTCAGGTATCCTGTTGTTGTTTACCATCTGGATGCTGATTTGTAGTTTCTGTGCCTTGGACTTAATAAAACATTTGGCCACAGAATGCCACAGCGAAAGGTTTGAACACGACCTCGTGCTTCTGTTATGGGCTTTACCAATCGATTGCAGATGTCAGCGGAAATGGTCCTGGATTTGTCTCCCGAGACGCCTCAAACTAAACTGATTTGACATGGATAGAGGGTGGAACAATGCTTACAGGCAAAATTAAAACAGTCATTTCTATTTGTCTCCTGTTATTTGGTGATTTAAGGAGAGCTAAATGGAACGAGTGACTCAGGGATTTTATTTGATTACGGAATAATTGGTTAAAGCAAAAATACACTTATTTTTCATCTAGCTTAAACTAAAGGAGTAATGTACTTGTTTTCTTTAACCATCTCAGATATACCTGGTTTAAGGGAGAGAATGAAAACTGACCTTAAGAACAGCTTATTTGTTTCACTTAACATTTTTTTTCCATTCATGCAGTATCTTATATAGAAATGTCTAACATAGATGTTTTCCACCAACAAAACTGGTGGTTTGGGTTAAAAGAGACATATGCATTTAAATCCTTCTTTTTCACATTTTAACCTGTCAGTTGGGGATCTTTATAAAGTAGAACTGCAATCCAGTCTTACGTGTTGGAGCCAGTCTGACCCAGAACCACAGGAGAATGAAGATGACCAAATTGTAGTTCATAAGTCCAGACCTGATTTGGCAGTTCTGTCTCAAATACTGTGATGTAATAGTTTGTAGAAAATATAATAATAAAAAATGAACCAAAGTATGACTCAAGAAGAATACAAGTATATTTTTGCAGCACCTGAAGAGACTAAATTCAAATTTCCTGCTCTGCTAGAGATAGTGTGTTGTAGTACTTGAGACCAGTCTTGGTCTTACGACTGGTCTTAAGACCACTTTTTTGATGGTCTTGTCTTGGACTCGGACATTGAGGACTCTGAATATTATTTCAAGACCAGTCGAGACCACAACTTTGGAAACATCACTAAATAGCCAGATTATTGTCCAATTTATTTGACAATCTTGCTTTCTTTGGATTTAAAACACACTGATTCAAATCCAAACCTGATCATTGGTTTTTATGTATTTCTGTTACCAGCTGTCTGTAAAATTTCAGTAAAACAATTTGGCTACATAAATCATAAAAAATATCTAGTATGTCTTGGTCTCGACTTGGCCTCTGGTTTGGTGGTCATGACTGTAACGCTACCTAGAGAATCCAAGTACACAACAAAATGCATTTAACAGCTAAGAAGTGGATTTTGCTTGTGTCCCCTTTTTAAAAGAACCATCTAAAATACAAAGTAGTGATGTTTGTAACTGCAGCAGCCTAAGCAAGTAACTAAAATTTGTGCACTCAAGTAAAATGTCAGCCCTGTGAAGCACAGATCCTATATTAACCTTTTGAAAATACAACCAGAAAAAGCCTTTAAATATAGTTGTTGCTCAGGGGACCTCATGCAATTACCTCTAAGACAGAGGTGTCCAATCCTGGTCCTTGAGGGCTGCCATCCTGCATGTTTTACTTGCTTCCCTGCTCCAACACATCTGATTCAATCATTGAATCACCACTTCAAAATGTGCAGAAGCCTTCTAATCACTTATTCATTCAAATCAGATGTGTTGTGGTAGAAAAACCTCTAAAACGAACAGGATAGCAGCTCTTGAGGACCAGGTTGTTCTACGACATCTCAAAAAGACATTGGATCTAAAAGTGTTGGAGGTCAGTGCAGGAGCTACGACAAGATAATCATTTTGACGCAACAGAAGCAGTGATCTAAGCAGAAAGGCTTTTTGCCCAAGACCACCACCCAATGTGTGGTTTCCAGTCCATTTCACATCTTGTTGGGGCCAAAGTAAATTGTAAGAACTGTCTGCTCCTGGACTAATCAGTAAAACAACCTAAGTTTAATATATTTTTGTAACATGAGTTTTAAAGGGGACATATGCAAAATCCACCTTTTTAGCCATTAAATACATTTTGTTGTGCACTTGKAGTCTSTAGGAGTGCAGACAATTTGAATTTGGTCTCTCCAGGTGCTGCAAAGATGTCTTTAGATTCTGTTTGGCTCAATATTTTTCATTCCATCGGTTTTCTCTGTTTTCTGAACTATTACGTACTTCAAATTATTTGCGATGGAACTGCCAAATGAGCTGAACTTTCTACATTTTCATCGTCAGCAAGCAACCTTTTCTTATTTTAAACAATACAGTGATACTATGTGAGATTACATTTAGATGCTTTTTTTAAAATTATAACTCAGCCTGGCTTGTTTTAAAGTAGACATTCCTGTCTTKTTTAAAGCAAAGGTTAGACAGACATATTAAGCCTCTTTGCGTTTGTCTGGACCAGCCATTTCAATAAGAGCATTTRAATGGACTAATGAAAAGAGCTATAAGTGGTGGAGCCATGCACTGTCTGGCTGTCAGTGTGGAGATATTCTGCTTGATTCATTAGATTTAGGTCCTGAAGTAATAAGGGTTTGACTCTAAGTAACGGTACAGATTAGGCCCACGCACTTTAGGCAACTGCAACTTTTTTTTTGCAGTCTGTTTTTCTCTGCTTTGTCTTCTTTTTGTACTTTATTTCAGCGGACTAGAGCAGTCGGAGTTGTTTTAACACCTTTTTAAAAATGTGTGAACTGAGAGAAGCTCTTGTAGACTTCACAAAGAGATGCCTACAGATATAAGCTTCTTTAAACCTAATCTTGACTTCCTTCCAGCTACACGCATGTGCTCTCTAAACTTTAGAGAGTCTCCTTCACTTGGCTGCCATGTGTGGGCCTGTTGGTGAGGTTATAATTTGGAGGTGTGTGTGCGTGCACTTTATGACTAAGCCCATCAGTCGCCATCTGGCCATGAACAGCCTAATAATCTGGGCTTACTTCTGGCAGCTGAGTCAACGCGAGCCGCCTCTTGTCGGTCCAGTTCACTGTAAACAAGTCAGAGGCAAAAACTTTTGCAGAACCGATGGAGATCCCAAACCGTCATGACACCAGTTTGCCTGAAATGACCACCTCGGGGACAACCGTAGCCCTGACGAGGAATGATGAAGACCCCCAGCGGTGCCTCTGCCTCACCACCTTAACCGAGCTCTTCGTGCAGGACTGCTCACCAGCCCGTGCGCTGTGCTCCCTGCTAGCCATGTGCTGGTTCTGGTGCTGCGGCTCGGAAGCAGAGAAGACGGAGATTTTCCTGGGACCTGCCCTGCTCAGCCTGGGCCGACTCATCAAGGACAAGCTGGCCTGCSTGGCTGAGGACATGACTGCCTGCCTGTCCTGCCAGAAAGGCGCCAAAGGGGACAAACGGGCGGTAATTATGGGCTGATGTTGCTTGTGGGTGGAATTAACTGAGAGTGCTGACACCGTGAGAATTCACACCTCAGCTGCTAACTTTCTTCCTAATCCCATTATTGTCTGTTGTTACTGTATGTATGAGCTGGAGGGCTGTTTTACTGCTGCTAAACCTTAATATGCACCAGTGGTGAATCCCTTCAGGGGTCATGAATGGACCACAYACTTGTTTGCCATCCAGAAGCATTTTTTTACTCGTCTTTTGTTTTATTTTTAGTCATCTTAAAGTAAAAATGGTGCATAACGGTGGCATTCCTTCACCTTTTGTACCAGCAGTCATAGAGTGGAGTGGTTCTGAATAGCCAGGGGGACTCGCTTGAAAAGGTGCTTTAATCTGAAGCTGGCTACATTATTAACATGCACTCCTCTCCTGAAGCCCTCTGAGAGTTGGCAGAATAATATTTGTTAAAGATGAATAATAAAAGGCATAAATGGGCTTGAGCGGAGCGCGACAGAACCAGCCCTCCCCGTCATCTTCCTCTCTCCTCCCCTGCGCTCGGTTTGATTTATGAGTCTGTGTTTTCTTTTATTGGGCTTTGTAAAGAAGATGGCATTGTGGCACTATAGCCTGCTAAGATGGCACATGAATCACCGGACAGTGGGTGGTTGCTCTTTCCTTCTCTGCCTTACGGTGTCATGACAAGGCTGTTTTCCGTGAAGGATGGGTAAAACCAGCCCCAGGGGCAKGCCTGTAATTTATCCTGTCGTCTTTATCCTCTGCCTCACCACATTTGTTTGTTTATTGCGGCAAAGATGGCGCTCCTCTGCGGGTAAAGTGCAAGGCTTTCCCTTTGATTTTTCTCTTTTTTTTTTTGTTTTGTTTTGAGTATTTCGTTGCAAAGCAGAAGCTTGGCACGTAATGATTCAAATCGCTAAATGGTAGATTTGAGTTTATCTTGCAGCTTGYCTTTCCAGTCTGACATGACTCTGCTGCCTTCTTTTTAGTGATTATGCCCAAAACTTTGAATAATAMGTGCATGAATATAATTCAGATTGAACTTTGAATTATGTTTGGTGACRTATTGTTYATGCTGCTCAAATGTTTTAAAAATATCACTAAAAMTTTCACACTCCAAGGCATTAATCTGATAAATGGTTTGATTGTTCCTCAGTTTAAACATGGATGTTTAAGACAAAGAACACCATGTTGTCCTTAAAGTGTTTTATCAGTTTGAAACTTTGTTAGAATAAAAAATTACTACCAAAGATATAATTTCGTAGACTCACTAGAGGTATTTAAGTGTCTGCGACTACATTTGGATAGCATGTTACTGTACATAATGACCTCAGGCTGGTAGATGTTAAGGTGTCAACAATTAAACAAATTACCCTCATTTAGCATCAGACTACCAAGCTTTTGTCATGTATCTTTTTTTTAATTCTTTGTTACTATCCTTCCATTAAGCACATATTTAATGAAGGTCTAAATGCTGTAATACTTTTCAGATAATGAAAGTGGGGATAAGATGTGGAATGTGCCCTTTAGAGTTGGGGATGCGTCATCGAGAGCTGGACAAACCAATCAGGACCTCATCTGTAGTAATGAGGGCGCTGCTCTGGTCAGTGACGGTGAAACGGGAGCTTAGCCAGAAGGTGAAGCTTTTGATTTACTGGTCATTCTACAATCTAACCCTCACCTGAGGTAATGAAATATAAATCATGACCAAAAAAAAAAAAAAAACCAAGAAGCTGAAAAGAGCTTCCTTTGAGCTTTAGGAGTTCTCAAGCTATTTGGGTCTGGGGACCACTTACAAGGGCAAATAATAATAATAATAATAATTCCAGGGACCCCCTCATAAACCCCATACTGTTTTTAAAAGAGAACTTATTGTAATTTCAACCCCTAAACGCCATGGGAATCTATATTTTTATTAAGTTTGTTATGTTTGTTTTAGTAGTCCACTGTTTTCCATGCATTTTTAAAAATAAAAACCAAATTAACTGAAGAAATTAAAGCACACAGCCGGTAAACGAACACGAATAACTAAATTTTCTTTCATAACAATTTAGTGAAATTTTCTGAGGACCCCCCAAGATACCTCTCACGGAACTGGGACCCCAGTTTGAGAACCTCAGAGAGCTCAGATACGAGTCCACTGAAGTGGTTCGAGCGTCTGATCAGGATGTTTCCTGGTCGCTTCCATTCTGGGGTTTTATGTGTGCGCCTGACTGGGAGGAGACCCTGAAGCAGCCCCAGAACCTGCTGGAGGGACTCTATGTTTGTCATGAAAAATTCTCAAGATCCCCTTAGGAGGATCTGGAAAGAGTTGAATGTGTTTCCTTCATAGACCTGTTGCTTCTGTGACCCATAAATATACTGGTGGAGACGGATGAGTGGAAAGGTGGATGGGCTTATAAAGGTGCTAATTTAATAATATTTTAACTTCTTTAATCATCCTGTAATCCTGTCATCATGATGGAAATTAGATTTTCTAAAAGCAGACATCATTTCAGTTTGTTTCTGTTTGTGGGTTCCACCTGAAAGCTTGATTTGCTTTGAGCAAAATAATGTCACATTTCATTCTTGTGCAAGGCCATAGTTAACATTCCTGCCCCGTTAGCCCCACTGGGCTCAGAGCCTCCCATTTTCGAGTCAGCCATTCCTCTGTGTGTGTGTGTGTGTGTGTGTGTGTGTGTGTGTGTGTGTGTGTGTGTGTG
>NW_013952404.1:2636409-2647287 GCF_001266775.1 Austrofundulus limnaeus | reverse complement strand
GTGTGTGTGTGTGTGTGTGTGTGTGTGTGTGTGTGTGTGTGTGTGTGTGTGTGTGTGTGTGGCGGTAACAAGCCAGAACTCTCTACATTGTACTGCTACTATTGAGAGACTGGACACCGATGCAGCTCCTGACCTCGTCATTCAGCTCTCTGGAAATCACAGCAGAGCGGTCACCTGGCGTCGCGAAAGTAGGAGCCGAGATGGAGGGAAGGTGCGGAGATGTAGGACGAGCAATGCTGATCCAAAGAAATGGACGGTAATCTCTGTAGGGGGAAGAATTTCCCCAACGTGGACAAAACTCTCCGATCGGCACGTTAAAAACAAGGCTGTAGCGATTTCTCTCTGCCTACGCTCACAGGATAGAGAATCAATGACTCAGTTCTCATCAGCTCCACCTGAGAGGCAGAGATGTTCAAGTCTGAAGCTTCCAACCCAGATCAAATGTAGGGAACAGTTGTAAATTATAAAGCAAAGAAAGAGGGGCAGGGTTGGGGAAAGTTGAGAAATTTATCGGGTCCCAGTCGAGCGTAATTATGTGGAGCGGTCATGCCAACGTTTAAGGGAGGCAAGCTGCGTAGGAAGGGGTGTTCACTCGTGCGGAGGACCCATCGGCACGCCACGGCAGCATGGAGGCTCCTCTACCGACTGCTCTTCATGGTGACCAGGAGACTGGAAGAGGTAGTGACACTTTAYGGTCTCGTATTTAATGTGTTCTTGAAAAGAGGGCAGTAAGTCATGAGGCCTGTGCTGCCTTCATGAAAGCGACTTGATTCAGTGGGAGCTGTTTGATTTAAAGTTTAAATCGTTAATGTCGATGTGAGAGGGGAATAAAACGTGTAGGTTTTCGCTCGGGACTTTCTTCGATCTGTTTGGAGTGACATTGCCATTTCGATTTTACTCGACTTTAAATGCATTTTTGAATAAAAAGCCTTCTGCTTTGCCAGTGAACACATGCGTGTTCTCGGGCAGTGCGTTAAAAATGAAACAGAATCCTGCTGGATGTTGCCAGAATGTAAACAGAAGACAAAATAAATGATCCTTTGCTTTCTCGTCTACAAAGGCAGRTAAAGAATTATTTTCTAAATTGACTTAAGGGGATGAGCTGAGGTATAAACATGATGGGGAGTCGACACCTGTCAGGAGGAAAATCTGAACAGATTCACAGCAGCTGCTGTCAGATCCACTTGTTTTCCATAGCTCTCCCAGGCATTTATTGCGTCTCCGCTGGCTTGCGTCCTTAGCTCCTAATCGGGTATTTGGGCTAGCTGTCAGGCTGGGTTGCCGTGGATTGTTGTGAGGCAGCTGTGTTGTTTTCTCCGTTTCCCCTCTCTGGTCAGGCTCCAGTGCAGGCATCTTTAATTACGTGATGATGAAAATAAGAATGTGCGCTTCTGTGCGGGAGGCCTAAAATCCAAACAAAATCACTTTTTGCTCTGCAGCTCCATTGCCCCCTCCATGATCCTATTATTGTACGTGTAGATGTGAGCACATCTTGAGTCGTGGGAYTGTGATGAGAATTAATTCCRTACTTGCATGGCGGTTAAAGACGCAGACACTTRTTCGTGCCTTCCCTTCGGGTGTCTGGAGCAGAAATAAAATATGAGTGTTATCAGTCTCCCCCCTGTCTGGAGTGGTGGTGTTTGATGGATTTTGTCGCTCTTAATATCCTTTAACCTCTGCGTTTCCTTCAGGCAGTCCCACCTGTCTGCCTGGTGGAAGAGTTTTCTCAGTTTTGCTGCTGCTGTGTGCTTAAGAAGGTTTAACCATCTTAAAGTGAAAGTTAGTCAGCAGCAAGATTTAAAGGAAGGAGGTATGCAAGATCGAGTTCTTTTAGCTTTATATCATGTTATTATGTCATTCCCTCATCAAAAACACACCCAGAGGTGTTGCTTTGACTCATTTTATGTGTTTGAGGAATCCTTGAATCTCCTGTGGTAGCCATGTGGAGCTGCCTCAATGCTTGTTGGTACAGAGCTCCGCCTATTTACACAAAGCTCCTCCCTTGTGCTGCATCTGCAGTGATGCGAGTGCTGTACCGGTCCATTGTGGTGAACCTAGAGCTTCGCCTTCTGGCTCAGCTCTCGGTTTACCGGTCGGTCTACATTCCTACCCTCATACGGTCACAAGCTTTGGGTAGTGACCGAAAAAACGAGATCGTGGATACAAGTGGCCGAAATGAGTTTCCTCTGCAGGGTGTCTGGGCTCTCCCTTAGAGATAGGGTGAGAAGTTCGGTCATCCGGGAGGGACTCAAGAGTAGAGCCGCTGCTCCTCCACGTTGAGAGGAGCCAGTTGAGGTGGTTCATCTGGTTAGGATGCCTCCTGGACGCCTCCCTGGTGAGGTGTTCTGGGCATGTCCCACTGGGAGAAGACCCAGAGGAAGACCCAGGACACGCTGGAGGGACTATGTTTCTCAGCTGGCCTGGGAACACCTTGGKATTCCTCCAAAGGAGCTGATCCAAGTGGCTGGAGAGAGGGAAGCCTGGGCCTCTCTGCTTAGGCTGCTGCCCCCGCGACCCGATCCAGGATAAGAGGAAGAAAACAGACGAACATCATTTTCATAAGAACTGAAGGTAACAGTTGATTGTGGTATAGAATTGAACTATGTGCCTGGAAAATGCATACCTCCCCACCCTTAAAAGCTAAAAAAAAACACTGATATGTAATCTGTTGCATTGAATCAGTTGGATTCTTGTTTACAGGGACACACAGTGATTCAGTCAGTCTGAACCAGCATGTTGGGGTTTGTCCGTTTTGCGGAGCATGACCGTCTCGTCCTCGCCACCAGTGCACAGGGAGACATTAACTCCCTTCATAATTATCAGCTGACATTCAAAGTACTCCACAGCGGAGCGCTCATGTGGGTAGCAGATCCCTCCAAAGAGGCTTAGCCCAGACATTTAGAAAAAAAAAACACGAGGAGGAGTTTCCCCCGTTCTGTCGCCTTTCTTTTCGGTTTGTCTYGTTTGCAGCCTAGATTCAAATTCTGGGGGGTGTAAATCTCCAGGGTGACCAAGCTATAATGAGCCAGCTGATGAGCCGCGGGCTTATTAACGAAAGCCTTGATCGTCTGTGGGCTCCCCGGGAGGGAGGGAGTGGATGGAAGGGGGTAGTTATGGGTGGTAGCCTCGCTGGTATCGGAACTAAACGAGTCAGACAAGCGTTCGCACGCTGCTCACGTGCGTGCGCTCTGACGCCTGCAGTGTCAGAATGGAGGGTGTATCGATCCATGTCTGTTGCTGTAAGTGGGGGGGTGACGGGGGCTGCACTCGACTGCTTGCTCGTGCGATATTTTGAATAGCAACACACACAAACAGAGGRGGGCAGAGAGTGCTGAGCAGCTGTTTTGCTTGGCACGGGGGCTGTCCCACTGCTCTGTGTTGCTGTGCAGCAGATTGGAAACTGCTTTTACTGGCACTTATCAGCCTCTGCTGATTTTAGGGATTGACCGTTGATTGTAATGTAACATCATGCCAGTCACTTGAAATAAGGAGAATTTGTCATCGTGGGACATTTTTAGTACTGAAATCACATCTCAATTAAGGACTTGCTCACTGCAGTCTAGCAAAATGTGGCTGTTGTTTGTCAGCGCTGGATTTATTAAATTTTTTTAAGGATGTGGATTTCTTAAAAAGACACACAAAAAATGTAAAGACAGATAGAATTTAACTGCTTTTAATTGTTGATTTTCTGCCACAGCGGCAAACAGAAGCTGAATCTTAGCCGCCACATGCAAATCTTTGCAATATGTTGCCTTATGCATATGTTCAGATTCCTTCCTGAGGCCGTACAGTTAAAGTGAGTTTAAAAAAGTTATGCCGATTATCAAACATATCTGCAAATAAGATGCCGAACTCCTCACCGGGTTTCACCTGTCAAAAAAATAACAGTTAAATTTCTGTTTAAAATACTACATGACTAAAAAAATATTACAAATTAAAATCAATTCAGGAAAGAATGCATATCACTGCCTTTTATGCCAGAGTTTTAAACTAAGATAATCTCATGTTGAGAAATGGTTGTAGATGCCTTTTAAAAATAAGTATTTAGGCAATCTCATGCAATATGCTCAATTTGTTCTGAATAACTCGGCTACAACAGATTTTTGCTCTATCTGTAAAATTAACCACAGTTACCGATTCATTAAATAACTAAAAATAATACCTGAGTAAACTCGATTTTTTGACTAATTTTTAAGAAAATCGTGTGACAGTGAGAACTTCAGAGGAACAAAAAATGAGCTTTTAACTTTTTGTCAGGGTTATACTGGTAGTCTTTTCTTTTTTTTTTTAGATGAACTGGCTGACTTTGTTTAATATATAAAACCAATTAGCATAAAGTGCAAAATACCCAAGAGGATGACTGACCATGCACCGTGTAGCTATATACATAATTACACACTTTTACACATTGAAATGAAAATCATTAGCGGTAAACGGTGACRTGAAAGTTGGTTTTAATTGGTTCTCTGGGAATGCTTGTGTGCGGCTGCATTGTGATCCGTATTTTATCCAGCAATGCACCCACCTCCGCTGAATTAAAACTCACCCTCCTCTCTCCTGTTTTCCAGAGCATGGACGCAGTGTGCACCCTCTACCAGACCTTCCACGAAGGCTCGGGCCCGGATGCCGGAAGCGTGATGGACGACGTCAGGGATCCGGCAGCGGCGGAGCGGGGAGGAGAGCCGGGCTTCAGGGAGGGCAACTTGCTCAGACCTTGCCCCAAGCACTTGAGTGCCACCGAGAGGCTGCGCAAGGTCATCCAGGAGCTGGTGGACACAGAAAAGTCCTACGTGAAGGTGAGACYGCGCGGCTCCGACAGCTGCAGTATAAGAGTTTCATCCAAGAAATCAGGATGAATATTTGATCAAACTTGACTGCACTTTCTAAGGATTTAGTGAGGAGCTTCACCTTTCATTTTGGAAAGGTTAAGAGGGCATTCTTTGATAGTTAMGACAAAAAAACAAACAAAMAAAAAAAAGAAACCATTAGTAAGAGAAGTCTTCCCCTGTCCACAATAAAAACTTGCTGGTATTCTCCTATCTTTTCCCCCTTTTTCCCCCCCATTGTGCACTCCTCTTCTTCAACCTGCCATTGAGTCGTATTTGAGGAAGAAGATTGTCTTCCCGAATGGCTCCGCACAGGCCTTTCTGTCTGTATCCTACCAGCCTGGGTGGCAAAGGAAGAGGGAGGAGAAGAGGGCTCATAAATCAACCTAATGAGAATTTCCTCAGCGATACAGAGACAAGCTACAGCCACATTAAAGGAGCGGGCGGCAGGGATGGAGGGGAGGGAAATGAGGTGATTGTAGGAGGAAGGGGGGCAGCTGGAGGTTATGGAGAGAGAAATCTGATGATGAAAGGGGTTTTAAAGGATGAGCAGGATGATATGGAGATGACTGACCTTTTATTTTATTTTTTCTAACAGGACTTGGACTGCTTGTTTGAGATCTATCTGAAACCGCTGCAGAAGGAAACCTTCCTCACACAAGACGAGGTAGGTCCTACCCCTTCATCCTCCTCTAGAATTGGGACACTCCTACCCCTTCGACACAAACACACCAATTTCAGGGGCAAAAAGTGAATTTGAACTCAAGTTGTACAGATTATCTGTAAAATAAACATTTTTCTCTGTTTTTAGTAAATGGATGTATAGAAAAGTCTATTTTTTTTCAAAAACTCAGCTTCAAATTTATTTCATGTCCCAGAGCCTGTAGGGATGTAAAAAAAAAAAAAMCATTTCCCAGCTCTCTCCGTCCTTTCTCTTCTCCTCTTATCTCCGCCCCACATTCTTTCTTTCCCACGTGTGAGAACTACACTTTTTTTTTGTGAAAATTACATTTTGTTTTTTTTTTTTTTTGGGGTCAAGATGCATGTAATGTCCAAAGAGGTTGAATGCTCTTGTATAGAGCCCTATGATTTACGCAGTGGTAAATGGACTGAACTTGAATATTGCTTTATCAAGCCCCATCAGACCCCAAAGCACTTTACATACATTTACGTACACACATTCACACACTGATGGTGGTAAGCTACATTGTAGCCACAGCTGTCCTGGGGCAAACTGACAGAGGTGGGGCTGCCATGCACCGATGCCACCGGACCCTCTGACCACCATCAGTAGGCAAGGCGGGTATCTGGAACGAAGTGAACGAAAGGCTGCCACATGTAATGTGGAAAATGTAGACAGAATTGTAGAAACGGATATAAAAATTGTAATTTAGAAATCAGAAACACTTTGCCTTTGTCAGTAAGAGAGTTACAGACTAGGAATTTGCTCTGGTGTAGTGGTGCACATAAGCAAGGAATGAAAGAACTAAATGAAACTAAGTGATACAAGTGAGGAAAACAAGTCAAGAAAACAATAAGAAGAATGAGAATGAAAATGCAAGTGCGGCCGGCAGCGAAGCATCAGAGCCGATTAAACATTGTTCTTTAGTCTAATGGCTGACAGGAAAAAACTGTTCTTGTGGCGGGAGGTTCTGGTCTGAATGGACCGTAGTCTTTTGCCTGAGGGGAAGGGATGAAACAGGTTGTGACCAGGGTGAGAAGGGTCAGCTGTGATTCTGCCTGCGCCACCTAGAGTTTTGGAGGAGTACCGCTCCTCTAGAGGTCGAAGGTTGCAGCCGATCACCTTCTCGGCAGTGCGCTGCAGTCTCTGTCTGCCTGTGGCCCCAGTGTACCATAMAGTGATGGACTCGATGATGGCTGTGTAGAACCGCACCATCATCTCTTCTGGCAGTTTGTTTCCTCAGCTTCCTTATTTACTGGCAAAAAAAAAAACAGATTCCATAGAGTCTTCTGTGGAGCAGCCAGGTGCGTCTTTGATTCTGATTTGTGTAAAATATTAATTTGAGTGTTTATTGCCTATCGATGACCCTTGCCAGGTCATCTCCCTAACTCCCAGCTGCTTCCAGGAGAAATTAGCATTCCCCCTTCACTGACCTTCCAACGCCCCGGAGGAACGTGTTGATCAAGGCTGGCTTAAGAGTAAACCCACCCCTGAAGCACTCACCTCAGTCCACTGATTGCGGTTCAAGCTCTTCATTACAAACGTGTGATTTTTCTTCGTTTAAAGCCCCTTTGATTAAATTCTGACAACACGGAGTCGCTGCAGCATGCTGATGAATTCGGTCTCCCCTCTTTGACTTSAAACACGCCACATCCCTCCCAAGACGCTCAAGCCTCTGGTCTGCAGAGACCTGGGACAAATCAAATGGCCTTTATGAGACATGGGGACATGTGTGGACATGGAATGGACAGGGACGTTTCAGCCCCTTAATAGCTTTTAATGTAAGGTATTAGCCACCCTGGCTGGATGTGTTGAAGAGTACAGATTTTTTTTATGTGTTACTTTTCTGCCGGGGTATAGCTTGTCGTTAACTGCCTCTGTCAGAGATGGAGCCGTCACAGTGGAGGTTTTATAACACTCCGGGGTGCCTGTCTGACTGACTATTGTGAATTACAATCCATCTTGGCTTTTTTTTTCTTTTTTTTTTTGCCACATAGCCTYATAGTCGCTCATTTTCTCCCACCTCCTCCTCCCACTCATCTGTTTTTGCTGTTCTCCTTTCATACATCCTCATCAATCAACTTCACACGCTTCCATCAAACCCCCCCCACCTCGATCTATAACAGCTCTCCTCACATATCCTGGCATCCTTCTTAGATGGAGAGTCTGTTTGGCAGCCTTCCTGAGATGCTGGACTTCCAGAGGGTCTTCCTTCAGACTCTCGAGGAGAGGATTGCCTCCTCGCCTGACTTCAGCACCCTTGAGACCCCCTCAGAGTTTAAGGTGAGATACAGACTAATTATACTTCATTATTCTCAAACTAGATGATTTAGGCCTCTGATCCAAGAGAAGGCACAATCTTTAAATAATTGAGGTGTTGCGACGTGAGTATGATGACAGGACGAGATGTGAGGCTTATTGATCAAGGCTGCGGCTCAGTGGTTTGGATTGTGAGCTGCTGAAAGCCAGCGTGCTCGAAAGGTTAGCCGAGAGGAGGAGAGGAGGAGGAGGGAAGGAGGTGTGTGTGTCAGAATCGTCTCTCTGGAGATTGACGGTCATGACTTCACATGTTCACACCCTTTCATCCTCTGGCTCGTGCTTTGTGTTAAAACTGCTGCCCGTCTGTGTTTTATTACCTGCAGAAGCTGCTGTTCTCTCTCGGGGGTTCGTTCCTCTACTACGCCGACCACTTCAAGCTCTACAGCGGCTTCTGCGCCAACCACATCAAAGTCCAGCAGGTCCTCAAGAGAGGTACGACATATCCCAGTTACCAGCTGAACCACACCGGTGCTGCAGCGTGCCACTGAATGTTTGCATTTAGATCTTTTTATGTTTTACGTCATTTTTTTTAGTAATACTTTATTTATCCTAGAGGGAAAACAACATTTATTACAGCTGCGACAGTTCAAGTAAAAAATAATTAGAAAATTAACCATAAGCACACCAGAATAAAATAAAAAGGCTAGAGGAAAACAAAATAAACACACTTACTGTATTTATTCAAGTATAATATGTAAAATTTAATCCATAAAATCATTCGTATAGTTGGGGTGTAGCATTATACTCTGATGAATATTTTTACTTATGTATTTTAACTGAAATATCGACTTCATTCACAAAATGCCTGAGTCCGGAAATGAAACCACGTCGTAAAAAGCAGTTGAAACGAGCTTACCTGCGACACTCCTCCGTGATTCAGAGCGAGATAATAACAGATCCAGGCAGGCGACATGATGTGATAAAAGAGGGGGGAAAACACAGTCCTGCGCCTTAGTAATGATAACGAACTAATGACATTAGCGTGTGACCGGGCCACTACTGGAACAACAACAAACACGTTCGTCTGTAATGGCTGCCGTCTACCGGTGTTCTGAAAAAGTTTGTAGCCCTGAAAAAAGTTTCCCCACCAAAGGAGGCGCTCGCGATTAGAAAGTAATCTGCTTTTCCCCCACAAGATGGCCCAAATCTCATGTAAAGTCTCTTGACTTTTGTGTTGGCGCCTCCTGGTGGACTATGTGTAAAATGCCAGAATTCATATGATGCTGCTACAGCTGATATATATTTGATTTTGTTGTCAAAATACCTTTTAGTTCATATGTTGTTAAAATAAAATGAACAGTCCAATGATCATTTTACTGATGTGTATAAAGACTGCAAAGGCTGAAAAATCTTGAAGTCTGTATGAAATTGGAGGTAGTTTGAGGATTAAATTTTTTATGCTTTATAAGCTCAAAAAAAGGTGTGGGGGGGTCGTATTATACATGAGATTGTATTATACATGAATAAATACGGTATGTACATATAAAGTGATTTGGTATAAATAGAATGTATGCAGCATGAAATATAAACAGTGTTATTTAGTATAATCTGGTATWTTACATATATTTTAATGCTGTTGCCTATAGTTGATAAAACCAAGCTTCTCAAGAGCTTAAAGTCAAAGTAGCATCAGAGGCCACATTGCTCACCTCTGGACTTTTGGCTATATTTTGTTGGAGGAAAGGGATTTTTTTTTCATTTATTTATTTCATTTTTTTGATTATAGACATGTGAGACATGAAAGCGAGGCGATTGATGCCATTCCAAATGAACAGCCAGGTCTGCCTCCTCTCAGAAACACTCGCCCCACGAGTGTTTTCCCTGTCCCCTTTTATGATCTACACTTCCAGAACATTCAAAGTTCAAACAAACGCGCACGTCTTCTTTCAGACTTTGAAGTAATCGTCTTCAGCTCACGAGCCCGTAACCGTCACACGCGGCTCTTCCTGCGGCGAGGAAGAATTTTCCAACTAGACAGGTGCCCGCTAAGTTGCCGGGCCTCTCTGGCATCACTCGGGAACGCTGCCCAGTTTGAAGAACGATATAAGAAGATTTGCTTTGCCGACAAGCAGGGTGGAAGAGGGCAGAAAACCTCCCTGTGCTGCTCCAATCTGTCACATTAACATAACTGTTTGGGGTTTTCCTTGAAGTAGGCAGCAGGACGGATATTTAATAGGATTAGCCGTTGAGTCTCAGATGGGTCAGAATYTCCTGAAGCGAAAAGAAATGCGAGACAAACTTGGTGCACGAAAGAGGTTTAGGCACTTATTTGAATATTTTGATCATAAAAAAATGTTAAATGCTTTATGCTACTGGCAGACAGAATTTTGTTTGCTTTAGAAATTATTTTATTTTTTGACAAACTTGTTGGGTTGTGTAAAGTCYAAATAAAAACAGAAGGTAATGATTTGCAAACATATATTCTCCGCTATGGAATGATTAAAAAAATAAACAACTGGAGGATTTTACAACTAATTGAGTTAATTGGCAACAAATCAGTAAGAGCAGAGGTTCTCAAACCAGGGTCCCTGGACCCCCAGGGGTCTGTGAGCTGTAGCTTGGGACTTTGCAAAATAAATTTACAATAAATGATTAATTATGTCATATAAACACATGGGGGTCAATATGCCAATAAAAAAACAACAATTATTCCTGTGACATTTAAAGGGTAAAATGGCAGTAAATTATTTTTTATCAGTATGTGGTTTTTGAGGGGGTTCTTGAAAATTTTCTCTTCTGTTAGGGGTCTCGGACTGAATCAAAAGAGCATTTTAGAGAAACTACATTTAGGCAGAGGTTTATTAGTCTGCCAAAGCATGTAACTCTAGAAACAGTGCAACAAATTTTAGATGATTCAGAGTAATGTTCCTCAACAGACAAGTGGGAAGATTTTAAACTTTTCTGTGCCGTGGCCCCCCAAACAGCATAAGCTTCAGGCTGGGGACCCTCCCCATGCAAACCCACAATTGATGCTACAAAATATGTAAAGAAAAATCAACTTTTAGAATGTTTTGTTCCTACCTTGTATTCACTATTCAATAATTCTTACAT
>NW_013952404.1:2631999-2635868 GCF_001266775.1 Austrofundulus limnaeus | reverse complement strand
CTCTTAACACATTTCAATATGCATGTATAAATTATATTTTAAAATAATTATTGAAAACCATTTTATCATGATTTAAAACATTAGATTTAAGGAAAAATTAAACTTATTTGCCAGCTTTCCTACACTCAAAAAAAGATTTGTTGAATTTACTCAGTTATGTCAACTGGTTCCACTCAMTGTAATTAAGTAAATTCAACAATTTCATTTGAGTGTAGATTCCACCCCCACACATTCAAAAACATCACTTTACATATCATCTTCTCAAAGTTTTGGAGTTGGGGTTGCAGTTTGTGCTCAGTGTGTCACTGAAACATCTTCAAACGTACGATGTGTGAAGGAGAACAAGATGCCAGACTTCAAATAACACTTATTTTGTCAAAGCTTCAAAAATCCGTAGTTGCACTGTGTTTACAGCTGGTGCACACAAACTAATATTACAACAGGTGCTCAGAAAATGACTCAGGGCAGATGACACCCTGGACAACCTGATCATAACCAGGTGATTTTAAAGCCTTTAGGTAATTATATCTCCCCCCCTCGGTGTGATCTTCATCACCCTCGCCTCCACTCTATGGGTATCCTCAGTTTCTCTGTTTATATTTCGACTTGTTAATTGCCTGCCAATTACTCTGGGAGGTGCCRATGCAGCTGCTTGTCTGGAGCTGGAAGTGTTATAATTAATGTTGTAACAGCTCCCCTCTGGAAGCACACTGTTGAAGTGGGGAAAAAATGTCACCACTTTTACAGAAGACCTGTAATGCAGTATGTGCTTTTTTTTTTTTTTTACTGTCAACATCAGCACAAACTAAGCAKCTCCACCTTGAATATTTCAGCAACTAGGATAATGTTTACACGACAGATTTTATTTTTTAAACCCTTTGTATAAGTGCTGATCAGAATGGATTCAGTAGGTGGTGGTTCATCTTGCAGATAAATGGTGCTTCCCCCTGCTGGAGAAAMGTTATTGCACCATGAATCTGCACCTACCCAGATTTAGATCTGTGCTTAAAGTTGGACAAAGACATCAGGAGACAAACTTGTAAAAGAAAAACAACGTACATAAARGATCTGATTCAGTTTTTGTCCTTTTGTCTTTTTAAGCTAAGACAGATCAGGCCTTTAAACAATTTCTGGACGCAAGGAATCCAACGAAGCAGCACTCGTCCACGCTGGAGTCGTACCTGATCAAACCGGTGCAGAGGGTGCTCAAGTACCCCCTCCTGCTGAGGGAGCTGGTCTCTCTCACTGACGCAGACAGTGAGGAGCACTACCACCTCACCGGTAAGAAGAAACACACGTTTTTAAAAACGAACACCATTTTATTTTTTATTGCAAGGGAGCGATTTTTCAAACAAAGCAATTTCCTTTTTTCTTTAATTTAAAGTGCCTGTGACGTCAACTTTTTGTAATACATATGAATGCATTTTTAGAAAGAGGACATTGATAAAATAATGCAAAAGAAATTTCATGTCGCTGAGCTGAACAGTTGTTGAGATATTTGCCTGTGAGGTGACAGGAAGTGATGTCAAAGGGGAATGCAGGTGAACAAAGCGTTGCTACAACAGCTAATAAGACTATAGAGAAGAATTTGATGTTTTTTTAAGATTATTTTGAGTCTCTGCCAGAGTTCAAATAGTATTGTTTTAATAAACAAAAACCAGGGAGCTTTCTTTGTTAGAGTTCTGCTTTGATGTCACTTCCTGTTTCACTTTGGCTGAGCCAAGTTCAAAAGAAAATATGCCAGTTATCGGACAAAATAGGTAAAATTGTGTGTCTCATTCCAACTTTCTTAAATATAAAGATGGTTTCTTTGACTTTTTGTATTTGAAGAATATGCATGTCACAGGCACTTAAAAGTTTTAAATTCTTACCGAGACTCTCTTGTTTGTCCTTCCAGAGGCGCTGAAGGCCATGGARAAGGTGGCGAGCCACATCAACGAGATGCAGAAGATCTACGAGGATTACGGCTCCGTGTTTGATCAGCTCGTGGCCGAGCAGAACGGCCACGAGAAAGAGGTGGATATGCATTTTCACACCAGAATAATCACCGTGACTTTAAAAGTGTTAGAGATGTAGTTTGGAATTCAGTTTTAATTTTAAAACTTTTAGTTTATGCTTCTTGAGCCCAGCTAACTTCGAATAATTCAGATGTGTTTAGCTCGTGTGCTGAGGCTCCAGGGAATGGACATTTCCAGGTTGATTGAATATTTATTTGGGAACCACTGCGGTATAAATGTTCAAAGTGAATGCTAAATATTATCAAGGGAACTGGATGTTTTCACAGTATTTTTACAGCTCTTAAAGACTGAAGGTTTTTCTGACAATCATCCTGTGCATCTATGGACTTTATATGATTCCACATTGCCACAAAAAGCCAAAGGCTCGGCCTCCGGTCATTTCAACCCGTCTGTTGCCTCCTGTGTCCCCCATCAGGTCACAGAGATTTCCATGGGAGAGTTTCTCATGCATTCCTCTGCAGTCTGGCTCAACCCTCACCCGTCGCTGGGCCGCATGAGAAAAGATCCTGAAATTACTGTGTTTGGTGAGTCTCGCAGCGCGTCACTCRTGGATGTTTGCAGAAAAATGTTTACTCAGTGTAGAGCAAGTGAAGTGGATTTGTTAAAGAGCTGCACACAAGTGTGTGAGCAGAACCGAGCTGAAATGTCTGTAGCTTTAACACTGATTTATGCTTTAAGGCTTCAAACTGGCATCTGCAATGCTTCTGTGGGTCRCACTCCTTCAGTCTACTTTTTTCTTTTTCTCCCCCAGGAGGCATTCGCAGTCAGAACTAAGACTTGTTTTTGTTTTTCCTCTCTCTCACCAGTTTTCAAAAAAGCAGTGATATTGGTCTACAGGGAAAATAACAAGCTGAAGAAGAAGATGGTAAGAAATGTTTCCGTTCTTCTTATCGTACCAAATGTGCATTTGATGTAACTAAAACAGCCTGTCTTTAATTGTTCCTCAGCAGACAAACCCTCGTTCTGCACTTTCTCAGGGAGATTTTGACCCGTTCAAGTTCCGCCGGCTCATCCCGCTCTCTGCGCTGCAGGCCAGGCTGGGAAATACTGCAGGTAGAACACATTTTATCCCCTCCATTTTTCCCAGAAATCACCGCTCTGCTGACATTTCTGTTCACCTCCCTCCTCCCTCATCTCCCGAAAGCATAAACCATATTTGGACTASGTGATTAAAAGCCTAATTTCTCGGCTCTCCCAGGAACAGGCGCAGAGAGCAGCTGCATCTGGGAGCTGATTCACTCCAGGTCTGAAGTGGAAGGCAGACCAGAGATGATCTTCCAGTTGTGTAGCAGGTCAGRAACTCGATCAGGTGTTTAATAACCATGAAGTGAGCATTCATAGGTTGGTCTGTTGCATGTCATAACGGTTTTAATGTGTGGAAAGGCTTGTAAATGTCACCCCTGAGTAAAAAGGTCAGACTTCACGTTTTGTAAATTTCCTGGAAAATTAAAAATAAATATTCRTCCAGGGTGGCATCATTTAAAGATGTATAAATCTATACTAAAAAAATATCTGTTAAAATGACAACCTGTTTTGCTTGGTAATTTAAGGGTTTAATGCAACATCTAACAATAGTTGCAATAATTTTTGCAAACATCTCTTTTGAATAAAGGTGTATTCTAACCAGGAAAGACTTTTGCTCCTCTTGTTTGGTCCGGACCAAATAGCGGACATAATTTTTTTTTTTTTTACCTTTGGTGTGGTTTGCATTCACATAATGCTTTTTGCAAGTGGATTATATTTTATAAACAAAGCCACGCAGGTGACGGTCATTGGGCCTCATGCAAGAACATGTTCGTATTCTTATCCTAAATTTCTCTTACTTTTGTTCGTACGAAGGGTTCGTACGAA
>NW_013952404.1:2626601-2631570 GCF_001266775.1 Austrofundulus limnaeus | reverse complement strand
TTCGTACGAACCCTTCGTACGAACAAAAGTAAGAGAAATTTAGGATAAGAATACGAACATGTTCTTGCATGAGGCCCATTGCTCCCATTGGACAGAAATGACGGGGGCGGGACCGAGCACTGACCAGGAAATAAAGATGGCGTTTATACACCTGACCATCAAGAATGTCAAGAGCAGCTCATTCAGTGGTGGTTTTACGATGATAGAATTTTGGGACGGTGTTGTGAAAAGCATGCYGCAACCTGAAGGAGATGCGATGCTTCACGTTCTCTGACCCACAACGGCTCATTTTTTTGTAGCGCAATGTTAGCATTAGCAACACCGAAGGGCTAATGTTGCAACAATGGCTCGTGAAGTCCAAAAAGGCGCATGCTTCCTGTAGTTGGTTTGGTTCGAGGCCGGTCTGTATTCACACCAGATAAGAATCGCACCAGAGTTTGTTTGGAAGCAGACCAAGATCACCTCAAAAATGGGTCTCGGTCCAGTTGTTTGATCTGCACCGGGAATCATGAGTGTATTACACCTGCAAAGAAGGTCCGAGCCAACGGGGGAAACGCAGAGCAAATATGTCAGGTGTGAATACACCCTAAAAGGCACTGTTGGAGACTAGTAATTCAAAATTCCAACTAAATAGAGTTCAGAGACAACCGAAAATTTCYTTAAGTATTATGTGACCAGTGGCTCAATAATTTTTAGTTTTTGTGGGTTTTTTTTACCTGGACATTTGAGTCCTTTTGACTCTATTTGAGTTTTTTGTCAAAGGAGAGATTTCATGCAGACATTTGAAAATTAAAAAAGATTTGAGAGAAAACTTTTAAACATGCTTTAGATTTAAGTGACAAGACTGTGCGCCTCTGTGACTCAACCAAAAAAAATCAAAAACCTTCAGAAGTCATTAACTAGTCCTCATCAGTCACAGCCCAGAGAGATGCCACCTTTTAACAGTCTTTCCTTTGTCAAGTCAAACATAACAAAYGTTTTAGTTATGTCTGCTGTGTTTTTAGCTTTTAGTAATTCGATTTTTATAACAGTGAGGAGCGAAGCCTGTGACTAAACTCAGAGTTCTCATTATACCTGTCAAATTACAYGAAATTACATGGTACACTCCCACTAAAACAAGTCTTGCAAAAAATCCTCCTAATCTATGTCTAGAGTCTGAAAAATCAAGTTTTTTTTTCTCTTCAGTGTGCCAGAGAATAAGATCAACATCATCAAGGTGATCCGCTCCCTCCTCAGGGAGAACATAAGGAGGAACATGAAGAATGAGGGAACATTAGAGAGGAGCTGTAAGGAAGACCTGCCCCCCCTGTGCAGGACTCTGCCCGCCTCTGCCAAGCTAGGTGAGCTCATTCTCAGTGTTTATAGTTTTATCTTACATTGAAAGGGTCATAAAATGTGTCTACATGTGTTTTTAGTTCGATAACGACTTCTCTTTACCTTTCCTTATCAGGTTCTTCCAGGGCTTCCTGGTTGTGTAAGCAGCCTTTTGAGGAAGTTTCTTCCCAGGGAGGGAATCCCAAGCTGGGGCTGGACTCTGATGAAGGCAGCCTGAGCAGCGGAACCTACAGCTTCTCTGGGGCTCCTCCGGCCTTGAGCGCCTCCGACGCGCACAGCTGGTCTCCGCCCAACGCGTCCGGCTCAAACCCCCGCTCCACCTCTGTGAAGGAGTCGGACATTTTAAGCGACGAGGACGACGACGGTTTTAGCGAGGCGGGCCCGAGGAGGGACAGCGGGGACAGCGGTTCCCCGACGAGCGCCATCGAAGCTCAGATCCTCCAGCTTCGGCTCTGCGACGACGTCGTCTCCAAATGTTCTTTGGCCCCGCGGGTTCAGCCGGAGGGAACGGGCGACACGCCGGAGCTTCAACACAAGCTGGCGCAGCGAAGTTTCAGCGCCGTTCAGAAAAAACCCAGCAGTTTGAGGAGGAGCCAGGGCGCGCTGTGGCACACGAGGGAGCAGAACCGGTCACTGGACAGTCAGCTGGATCCAACATCGCCGTGTGGAGCGGTGGACCTCAACCTACTGCTAGAGAGAGAGTTCAGCGTCCAAAGTCTGACTTCTGTAGTGAACGAAGACTGCTTCTTTGATACGGCTGAAAGCTGTGCCACAAACTCTGGGAACGCCACSTCTTCCTAGGGTTTGGTGTAAATGATCTCCTGGCAGATCACCTGGCTTCTCTTCCTACAGCGGCGCAGCCAGGTGATTTCTGTCCCATCGATGACTGCAACGAATCTGCCAAGCACTGGTGTGAATGTGCGAGCTCCGGCTCTCTGGGCTTTCGCCTGATCTAAAATAAAAATATCGCATTCCCATAACGGCTCAGATTTTTGACCTTGTCTGGAAAAAAATGCGGAGAATGTCCTTGTCTGTCAGTCACAAATGTCCCAASTGCTGAGAAAGGGGCTGAAGTCCAGCAGATCGATGGTGACAGGATGCTGAGCTGAATCAGGTTTTTCACCGGGTGTTGTGATTAACCAAACGCAACAGATTATTGGTAGCTCAAATTTGGTTTTAGGCTGCACAATRTTAAGAAAACAAATTAAATACAAGAATATCTCTTGTGGGGAAAAARGCCACATTTTGGCCACTATCTGAATCTGCTGTGGGCATTTCGARAATCCATATGTTTACAATGAATTCTTTAGGTTGTTGGAATTGCACATATTCATAATAAAGTATCTTTAATTTTCAATATATTGTGCAGCCTTTGGTAAAAATAAARGTGAAAGATTATCATTAAGAGCTGTAAGGTCAAAAGAGACTTCTTGGCCCTAACAATCAGGACGGAGACAAACTCACAACAAGCCTTTTAGCTGTATTTGGTGCACTAAAGTACTGTTTGCCTAGGTTTTTATTTTGAACTGAACAGGGCATAATGCTGTTACTGCTGTTTATTTATTTCTAGGGTTGATTATGTATACCTTATTTTAGCTGAAAAGATTTTGGGTTGAAAGCTTGAATTCTTAGCTTCAGTTTTTTTTTAAATTAAAATAAATATTAGTTTATTTCTCCATTTTATAACGTAGCCACCTGGATTTGGTTGTTTTCACTGAAGACTGCAATTTCTATTAGAAATGTTTAAACYGTAAAAAGGTTTTAATTCCTGCGTTTGTGTGATTTATACATTTTTTCTAACAATTATGCATAATCATAAATCATTACACTGTACAGTTAAACGAGGCAGGAGTTTGCAATAAACACAGCAAATATTTTTGTAGAAACTGTTTTCTGAAGCTTAAATTGCTTTTTGAGGTACTGTAAAAAGGCAAACTGCTCCTTTTCAGCTCATTTTTACCAAGCCTTTAATGCTAGTATACCAATGAATGTGAATGCTCTATTCTTGTGGAACTGTTTTATAAATAAAAGCTTCATCTTTGAATGACATTTGGGGAACAGTGCCTTCAGTTGTGCCAGTTCTTTATAGCTCATTGACAGATAAAGCAGTTCTGGGAAATAAGAATCTTATCTGAGGCTCAGTCCCAGGGTTAGACTTGATGGATGGATGGTCCCTGATTGGCTGACATCAGAAATGCTGGATTCTACATCCTGCTCTGGAAGCAAAAGGTATATTCTCAATAGAATATGTAATTATCTGACAGAAATGGGGCACAGAAAAACGATAAGAGCGAGAAAAGCTTTACTTTGGTGCGTGGAGTTCTGCACACGGACATGAAATTTAATCCACATCCTGGAAAATTTGTTGTTGCTTGATCGTGTTAGGCATCTTCACAAAAACAGTTTTCTATTTTTAAGTCGAGCACCTCCCAACACTCATTCCCCACATCCGCTCTGTTTGCAGTACACGGATTCAATAGTTTCAGAACCTGAGACTCTTGGTGCTGAAGTTCAGTGTGTGAAATTTGTTTTCCCTTTGAAAACGCTTAGCCTACATCCCAATACACAGACGACAATTCTGTGTTCAACACATCAACTGGAACGGCCCCTAAAGTTGGAATTTTGAGTCGGTACCTCAGTGCAACACGACCAAACCCGACATCATTCCAACATGGCTGCTCCTTGGATGAACAGAAAGTGAAACTCGTGTTTTTTAGCAGCTCTGTGTCGTACATGAAGTCAGCCATACTTGCACTACTTTACAGTGGCGCCTACATGTTATGCTGTTGTAAAATGAAAATTTAAAAACTATTTGCCAACAGATGTTCAGTTTATTTTACAGATATTATTGATTCTGTGACGTACAGAGACCAGAAACTATCTGCACTTCTACAACAGTCCAGTTATGTTCTGTATCTTTACACATGGAGTCCTTACATTATTACATTTTTCAGTGGCAGAAGTATT
The DNA here is from genome assembly GCF_001266775.1 of Austrofundulus limnaeus. NCBI lineage: Eukaryota > Metazoa > Chordata > Actinopteri > Cyprinodontiformes > Rivulidae > Austrofundulus > Austrofundulus limnaeus. The sequence continues at coordinate 2,627,268 of NW_013952404.1, read as the reverse complement.
CATAATGTTAGGGGGGTGTCTGTGGGTCCTCCCCCAGAACATTTTGAATAAAGTAGACGCCATTTCCTGCATTCTGCTGTATTTTAACAGGTTGTTAAACAGACATAAGTAAACACTTGATGTAAGATTTCTATAAATCAAGTAGAATGAATCTGTTAAGCCATACAAACACTGGGTGAGGTAATGTTTTATGGTAAATGTGGGGGTTCAAATGAAATTAATTTTAAATGTAATGCAGACACTTCCCTTTGCAAATTATYACTGCCTATGGGCTGTTTGTCATTTTATTTGAAAAAGTGAAAATATACATTTTAAAGACATTTAAAAGAAACAAGCTTTCTCAATTTTAAAGCCATCACCTCTTCTTTGTATGTTAAAACAGCTTGATTTGCTTGTTTACTTTTATAAACAAAAATTAATTATTAGTACTAACTTTAATTAATGTCCAATTTTATATTATAGTCATTTAAAATATTTAATTAACTATATATGTAATTAAAATACATCTATGAATATAACTTCCTGAGAACCTCCATCTTCACTTGAAAACATTGGTTTTAGACTGATTCTTCTTATTCAAAGGAGCTACATTTTTATTTTTTATTTTATTTTAAACAAAATATAAATTCATGCTTTTAACTCATTGTTAAAAACAATGTTTGTTTTT
>NW_013952404.1:2600381-2626591 GCF_001266775.1 Austrofundulus limnaeus | reverse complement strand
TGCCGCCCCTTTATAGGGATCATTAGGAGATATGCTTTAATGCTGTTTACTCACTCAAAATGCCACTGCAATGTAGCATTTTGTAGCAAATTTTCACATATCTTAGCATTTAAAGACTATATTTAAACTGTGAGGGGCCACAAAATTGCCACATATGGGATTTTTTTTAAAACTCAAAATCCAGGTCAAGAYTTCTGAAATTCCTCTTCAACTTAAATCTTAAATTATTCCTGAAACTTGACAAAACGTATTTCAGGATCACATGTGTTAGGACCGTGGCTTTATGTTTAAACATGCTTTGGCCATGCAGCAGTACATTTACTGCAAAGTGTGTTTCCAGCTGTGTGAAAGCAGCCTGAAGCCAATCGTTGAGTTTGAAGAGGTTTTCAAATGCTTCAGCCAGCGCATGACAGGAGCTGTCAGCCAGGCATACAGAGAAACCATTTCTATTTCATGACCCTTTCTCACTCTCTCACTGTCAGCAGCTACCACTGTTGCTTTTGGCAAAGATGCTTAACCAAAAGAGAAAACATTCAAAAGATCACGGAATCAAAAAATTCTCATTAAAAAGGAAAAAAATAGATCTTAGGAGACATAAGTTTGCATTATGCAAAAATAATAATATACATAATTAATAAACTAAGAAGCAAAATGATGAGAAAAAACAAAATCAGGCCAACAGATGACACAAAACAGCCACAGAAAATGAACATTAATGCTAAATCATTAAAGTGCCTGTGACATTCATACAGTCATATGAAAAAGTTTGGGCACCCTTGTTAAATTTTCCTCATTTACCTTCATAAATCATTGATTGTTTGGATTAAAAATATCAGGTAAATATATCATATAGGGGACAAACACGGTCATATTTGAGAAGTGAAATGAAGTTGATATGATATATTGAAAGTGTGCAATAATTGTTTWAACAAAACAACCTGCAAAACGGCTGCAACTCATGAAGTGAGTGAGACAAAGCTAAAATCTGCTCGACTTGTTCTKTGAGTCTGAACGTCTTGGCCCTCACTGATATTCTTTTTGTGGTTTCTGTTAGTCCTGCTGTATAAACACCTTCCTAAGCCGATATCAAATTATGTTAAGTCGTCCAAAATTAAATTACAGGCRTCTAACTGTTGTTTGCCAGCTCAGGTATCAGTCAAGTTGCAGATACAATGTTAAAACCAGACAGCATTGATGTAAACTCAAATAATTTTTCTGCACAAAATCTCATTAATGCAAAAACAACCCTGTTGCTTATCTTTGCAGGAGATAATTTCTCACCAATAAAATGTGTCTTTATCAAAATAAAAGCTTCACATAGCAAAAGACTTATCTAGATTTTTTATTTTTATTTTTTCTGGGGGGGCGGGTGAGATGTAAAACTCAAACACACTGCTCCTGCCCGTGTCGATTCTCGATTGCAGCGAGAGATTATCACCCACCTCTCATCGAAACTGAGTGAAGTCTCCCTCTGGCAAGTCGACCCAAACATACCATCTGTCGCACTGGCAGGGTGCAGCACCGCCGTGTTCTGCTGGTGACAATCTCTTCTAATATTCAAAGAGGAAGACTGAATCCTTAAACAATAAACAACATTTATTCACCGTTTTGACCGTCTTAACACACAAATATTTCTGGCTTAATAAACAAAACTCRTTTTCTTCATTTTGCTTCCTTTACAGCTCAACAGTATTGAGCTTATTTGGATGAACAGTAGAAGAGAAACAAAGCTGAGATAATCTCACATTAACTAACCAAAGCACAATAAACATATTGTTATAAAAAAGGATTAAAACATTTTTTGTTTTATTTAACAAAAGACTTTTTCTTTTAAGCTGACAAATTCACAGCAGTTTCTCTACCCCTTTAAAGAGCCGTCTCCCAAGTGACTAAGCAATGCACACTTGAAAAGGGAAAAAGAAAAAAAAAAATGTCCTGGATGTGGCGCTGCCATGTTCTCGTTCTCTAAATCACCCTGAAAGCACTGACATTTCTTTCAGGTCCCACAGGACAAGGTGTTGGATGGAAATGAAGAAAGAACTGGGACATAAAGAGACACTTACTCGCCAGGAGCTAGCGTGGGGCTGCTTTCTTTTCCTTTTTCCAAAAAACACGAATGTCGCATCCAAGAAAATTGTGCTCTTACACTATTTATGTATTTCAAATAGCTTATTTCTCCCTGGGTGCCGGAAGAGTGTTTAAAAATGCATGCCTATGCCAGGTGGAAATGTCAGAGCTAAGAGCAATGTGTTGTTTCCATCTGCTAACAGACTATTTGTGGGCCTCTCTTGGTTTTAGGCTTTTTTATTATTATTTTTTTTCTTTTTCTGCTACTGCCCACCTCTGAAAGTTGACTGGCAGTATTCCTCAGCAGGKTTGAGGAGCACTTCAAGATGAATCTGAGTGTTTTTTCTTTCTCGCGTGCTTCAGACGGAGCTCCTCTCTGAACTCGTAGCTGAGGAGACCGGGCTCCTCGGCGCAGAGCCCAGCGTAAGCGTCTGCTAAGGCACGAATGTGCGGGATGGTGAGGTGGGTGGGAAGCAGGACGGGGTCCACGTCGGCCCTCTGCATCATCTCCTGCGTCATCTCGGGGCGGTGCGCCTCGGGAAACAGCATTCTGCGGAGCGAGATGTGAGAAGGTTTGATGGAACCAATCGTAACATTCAGGTCACTTTGATATCTTCATGACGCGTGCAGTTTTAATGGCATCTGAACATTCAAACAGAAAGAAGTGATCTCTCTCTGCAGTGCTTTCAAATCTGAAAAGTTAATTGAAATTACACGAAAAGCTGCCTGAGAACTTTTAATTTTAGTCCACCCTCATGCTATGTAGTCAGGTGATGTCAGGAGATTTTTAGAAACATCTGAGTCTGAATTTCTAATTGACTGCAGCTGAAAGCTAAATCAATACACGTGTGAGTATCAGTCTGTTACCAAAATAACTTGTGAACCAAATTGATTGATTAAAGGGGCAATATTATGTGTTTTATATGCTCAGGCATATATTTAAATACTATACCATAATAAAGTATATTTGTCACCTTTAGCTGTTATTAAAATGCTGTTTTTATGTTTAAATTGAAAAAAAATATATCTTCTCATCACTTCCTCTTCTAAACCCCTTGAAATTGGCCTCTGTCTCTTTAAGAACCACCTTCCGCTTCTGTCTCGCCCATTTCAGTGCGGGGGAKGGGGGGGCTGCYATGWTGCAGTTTACTKGGCATCTGAAAATACATTTCCTCAAAGGTATTTTTAATCTGAAAAGAGCTTCACTGAATGAGAACTAATGTTGAGAGCTCAGCAGACAGTTAGGTTTCACTTTCACCTGAGAGCCTGCAGGATTCATGGGCGGGGTGTGTGGGGAGGTGGGGGGTGCGCGCTGCCATGAGGAAGTTCGGCTTAAAGACACATTCCAGGGGCGTTTCTGGTCACCACCTGTCGTTTTGCTCCTCAGCATGGCTKCCTAAAAACGCTGCAGGATTTCTCAAACATGCATGAATGAGTCAAAGCAAGGCTTTGGGCATGTTTTTTATGCGCGTATAACATTATAACAAGATATAAAACTCAAAGTTGATTTTACATGATATTGCCCCTTTAAAGGGAACACTTCATTAAAATCCACTTTTTTAGCCATTAATTATATTTTGTTGTGTACTTGGAGTCTTAGGAGTCAAGAAAATTTGAACTTAAGTCTCTTCTATTCTTTTTGGGTCATATTTTTCAACCTGTTCGGTTTTCCCTATTTTCTATGACTTTTTTTTAACTATTATGCCAAATTATTTGTGACGAATCCGCCAAATATGGTCTGAACTACAATTTCATCATCTTCATTCTCCTCTGGCTCTGGGTCAGACTCTGGYTCCAACATGTGAGGCTGGATGGACAAGTCTATACAAACTATAATGGACCGCTCTGGAAGACGGAGGGGTGTGTGTGTGTGAAGCGCCTTGTTTGGATTTAAAGAGACAGCCTCAAAACAAGTTGATCTGAGACAAACTTCAGAAAAGGAGTGAAAGAGGGGCTTGTGGAGTTACAATAAGGTGGAATTTAGACCAAAGCATTGCAGTTCCACTTCATAGAGATCCTAACTAAATGATTTAAATGTGAAAAAGGATTTAAAAGCATAGGTCTCTTTCATTGGATGTTCAATTACAACTGGTTAAAATTTCAAGTCAATACAATTTAAGATGCCTGCCACAACGAACTAACATAAACTAATTAAAAATCACAGCAAAGCTGTCCATCTAACCAAGTGTTACTCTTACATCAGCCAAAACATTTTTTGATCTTGTTTTGAGACTGATATACTAAACAAGAGCAGAATGTGTCAGATTACTAATATTAGACTGAAAATTCTCCTTATTTCAAGACGTCTTACCATGTGCATTTGTTTTATTCCACTGGCAGATTATTTCATTTAATTTGAGAAGATTCAGACTCAAATTAGGAGAAAATGTCCAGGATAACAACATTAATAATGTAACACATTCTGCTCATGCTATCAGTCTCAAAACAAGATCAAAAATACATTTTGGCTGGCTATAAAAGAGTAAGAGATGGATGGATGGACATTTTTTGCAGTGATTTCAGTCAATTTCACAATAGCTGAGCCAAAATTTGATGTAGTAGAAGCTGAGAGTGTTTCATAACACACTCCGAGCAACATTTTGAAATATTTGCACCAAAAATGGCTACAACTCGAAGAGTTTTTATTTCAGTCTAAACCTCTGGCATGAAAAGCAGCAAGCAACGTGCATGTTTTAAAGGAACACCAGGCCTTTAATGTGTCAGTGGGTTTGCAAACATTAGCCATTTCCACACWCTGTGAAATACAGATGCTCTTAGGTGCTTCACCACCAATTCTGCCTCCAAATTTGGTGCCGTGGCCGCCAACCTGCTGCTGTTATATAAAGTGTGCAGCTTGGTCTTCCTGTGCCAYCTCAGTGACTCATAATTGCTGCTCTCTTTCACACGAGCCTGCGTTCTTTTGTTAGCCGGGCCTACATACGCTTCCCCATCAAGCGTGGGGGTGATGGACAGTGATCACATGCATGTGGGGGAGTGGGTTTGTTGTTTTGAACATGGCTCTGAAGTTGCTTCACTGTTAAGGGTTTGGTTACAAAAAGCATCAAAAGCTGTGTCTTCCTTTGTCGGAGCGGGGCAATCTAAAGCCACTGTAATTACTGATGAGATGAAGACACAGCTGTCAGAGAGCAGAATGAAAAATGTAGAAGGAGAATGAAACATGAGTTAAGATTAAAAAGTAAGAGAGAGAAGCTGAGGATAGAGGCCTCGCCAGTCACATGGAGTTTTATAATCATGCTTACGCTATTCCTTTATGGCAATGCTTCCTGCGGAACTGGAAAACGTTCCTGACGAGTTTCTCCACCAGCTTGAAGGATTGTTGAATCTGAGCTTGAGGCAGTGGGGTGAAGTGAACAACTCCCACATCCACCTACACAGAGAGAAAATCACAGCAGGAGAGTTAGCACAAACCTTGAAAATGGATTGAAGTGTGTGCTCGTAGAAATGGGGGGGGGTTGTCTGAGGGAGCAGACAGGTGTGATGAGAGAGGAGAATACAAAGTGTGGAGAAGAATGCCCATCTGCCAAATGGCCAGAAAGATACAGAGTAAGACAAAGAGAGAAAATGAGAGCGATCATCTCACTGGGCTGAAACAAAGCCGAGGGGCAGGAAGTGGCGTGACGCAGCATGGCTGGGTAGCTGCTGGGTTCCAGTTGCCACAGTAACACCTGTGCGTGGACCAAAGAAACTGAGCCTYGCCGTCGCCGCATCACCAGGGAGTTCCTTAATACCCGTAAGCCTGACTCACGATAGCTCCACATTACTTCCTCACAGTTTCTGTCAACAGAAGTCTCATTTCCACTGAGTAACTAACTAATACAGAACAAATATAAACAGATCCAGTGAGAGCTTCATTAAGAGCTTACATCCTGCTGAAAAGAATGAACTGTTTTTAACACCTTCAAGGTTGCAACAACAAAAAAAGAAAACTATTCCCCTCTAAATCCTCGGTTTCAAAGCTCAGCCTAACAAGCATATTTTTGAATAATGTTTGCAATGAATGTAAATTCAACCAAGCAGAAATATTCCCAAACTAAAGCTTTAGCTGCCATTTATTTGTCTGATCCRTTCCCACAACTGCCTGAGATTTAAGCTGACTCTGAATTTCTAGCGTTACTCAGTGTTAACTCTACCTCTTAACCCTTCGTTTGGAGCCATGAGGGGGTAAGGATTGAAACACTCTACTTCAAATTACCCTTCTACAAAGATACGCCCTCAGGTGTTGCTGATTCCAATCATGTTCCAATACATAATGCCACTACGAGTTATCCATCATACATCAGTCTTTTTCACAATGGCTTTAATTAGTTCACTATAAGAACTTAAAACCTGACATGCATATCCTTCAAATACAAAAAGTCAAAGAAAAATATTCAGACATTGATTTTACCCATTTTGTCACGTAACTGACATTTTTTCTTTTGAATTTGATACGGCCAAAGTGAAACAGGAAGTGACATCAAAGGGGAACTCTTTAAAAAGAGGAACTCCCTGGTTTGAACTCTGATCTGAGTCTTCTTCATCCCTTTGATTAGCGACTCAAAATAATTCAAAGAAACATCAGATTCTTCTCTAGTCTGTTAGCCATTGTGGCTAACATGCAGATGTTCCCCTTTGACACCACTTCCTGTTGCAACTCACGTGAATATCTTAACAACTGTTCATCTCAGTGGCATGAAATATATTTTGCAATATGCTATAATTTTAAACTTTCCAAAAATACATTCATATTTATCACAAAACTATGCTGTCACAGGCGCTTTAACCAACAATGTAAACTTCATAGATGTCAGAAATCTGTTGAAACAGTTATATTTCAAAGGGTGTTTCAGATTTCATTTAACCCTGCATGTTAGAGCTGTTGTACAATCAGGGCAATGGTCCATTTCATGTGGACCAATGGCAGCGAAAGACAGTGAGCGGCAGAGCAGAGTAGCTGACCGTCTATCTTTCCATCTTAGGTAACAGCCTTACTTCCCTGGTGAGGGAGAACTGAACTGAATAACACACCAAGACGCTGAGCAGACTAACAATGGAGCTCCATGGAGACATTTCCTCAGCGTTAGTCATAATAATAATAATACATTTCATTCCAGTCAAGTGCTTTTTGGCTTTTAGTGTCTTTCAAGATGCTTAAAGTGGGTTTTTTTAGAGCCAGACAAAAATAAGCTTTTTTATAAATTACTCTTACATCTGAAATGAAATTATTTGAGATAATGAAGTGGRAAAAAATGACTTTTTCTGGTATAGAGCATACAACTTAAAAAAGGCAAAAACATGAAACCTCACAGAAATGAGGGGGGAAGCAAAGGTGTGCACGATGATGATAACGAGTGAATATCTACGTAATTGCCGCAGTTTCATTGAACTTTAAAAGGCAAACAAACATTACCCTAAAGACAAACCTTCCCTCCTACACACACGTCATAGAGGTAAAATAAAAAGACGTCTAATTCAGCTCAACAGTCCTCCTGTTGTGAACACAAGCCCTGCGGAGCTCCTCATGCACGTCTACTGCTTGGGTTTCTAGATGGTGTGACTCACTCATTCACAGCTGCCTTTTGCTTTGGAGCTCGGGGCTGGTCGCGATAATAGGAGGGAGAAAGCTCAAACGGTCCAAGAGCGTGCAAACGATTTCTAATGAAAGATGAAGATGCCCCTTTCCTMTGAACAACAGAAGAGGCACTTGTATAATGCAGCACTATCTCTTATCAGATCTATAGATCGCTGTGTAGTCCAGAGATGCTGCTGAGCTTCCTGCCGCAGTGGCGTTTAATGGGACGGCAGCGGTGGGGAGTGTTTGTCTCCACAGCCCTGAAGGCTGTGTGCCGGAACAGCACAGAGAAAGCTTCAAAGTATTCAGTTCAGCTTCAGATGCTATGACAAGGAAGGTGGAAACAGGAATGTTCAAGCTGTATTTAGCTGTAAAATAATTTCACTTTAAATGTTGATTTTTGTCAGCCACAACAATAAATGATGACGTCAGGGTTCATTCACAATAATGTCCCTTTAATTTACATTTTAAATAAAGGACATGGTGCAGGGATTAAAAACATGAATTCCTCCACCTGTCAAATCAACGTGATCGTGATTTTATATCTGGATTTGAAAAAAAAAATGCTTTTATTAATCCTTCAGTAACGCAAGATCAGACAGACCACCATCGGCTAGGAAGAAGCAATAAAAAGGAATATCCTTAATTTCACTCTCTGTTGAAATAATTAGGCCATTTATATTCCACATTTCATGATTTAAGAGAGGAGCAAGAGGAAAAGTCGATATTGGAACTATGCAGGCAGCATTTCACCCCTTAGGTTGTCCAAGTCATTTCGCAACTATGATTTATGAACGGCCTTGCTACATGGCTCGACTAGGTAGCGCCGCTGTAATATATCCCACTGCCTGTCATTAATTCTCTCTCTGATAACCTCAACATGCAAGGAAACTCAATCTTAAATCACACAATGTAACCTGGCCCTGCATCTGGAGGTGTTCTGAGCATGTTTTAACTCTGTGAAACTTCTAACTTCCTCGACCTTTACAGAGTAAACTAATTATAGGAGGGACACTGGCTTCCTGACCCTAAATAACAGCTTAAATGTCTGTCCGTGTGGTTCAGCTGTCTCCTCTTCAGCTGTACTGAAGTAGCAGAGAACGCTGCAAATGAAAACAGACGAGAGTCGGACATTCTTTGACAAATGTCACTARGGATGTAACAATCAACCGCGAGTCAATCAATAATCAATTATAGCTGCTTGAATTGTGAATCGACTGGTAAAAATAAATGAATCGATTTCATTGTAAGTTATGTCTTCAAGACAGTGTTCAGCTTGGTACGTGATAACTTCTGGTCACACAWGGATTTATGATGACATTTTTATTTATTTAATTTAATTTGAAGACAACAGACAGTTACAGCTTGACACAAGGACAAAAATGATCTATAACCAAACAATTAAAATTTTGGATAGAAAATCAGTTAGATTTCAACACTCTAATATTCTTRAAAAACTGAATATGATGACCTTTGATAGTTTTATTAAATACTTCAATGTATCTTTAATTTTTAAATGTTTGAATGGTCTAGCTTCGTTGGTGCTGAGTGACCTGGTGGTTCCTCTTAAATCTGGAGGTTCTGTAACTCGAGGTGCATCAAGGAAGAACTGTAAGGTACCTTTTCATTTTGGTCAAACTGCATTTTCTGTGCAAGGCATTAAAATGTGGAATTCTTTACCTGAGGATTTGAAACCGATTCCAGACTGGCACATTTTTAGATTAAAACTGAAGGAATTTCTTAAAAATGACCAGATTTGTAGTCACCGTTAACAGTAAACTGTGATGATTTTAAGATGGCTTGTTAATTTTATTCTGGTATATTTTAAGTGTTTTTAGGATTTGTATTGTATGATATTTTATCTTTCATGTTGTTTTATTGTTTTTAAACTTTATATTGTTAAAAGCCCATCTGGGGACGAGCATTGCAAACTAGCTAAGGCTGTTATCGTGTTCTGTATTTGTTATATGTAACACGTGTCCCCATGCAAATACAGGTGGGAAAAAAATGGCTACAACTCAGTTTGTTGAAAAATATAAACTGAAAATTATCGTAATCGTGGACTTAAAAATCGATATTCGAATCGGGGCTTGAGTGAATCACTACTAGGGGTGGGAATCTTTTACTATGTCACGATTTGATTCGATTCAGATTTTTGGGGTCATGATTCGATTCAAAATCAATTTTTTCATTCAAAACTCAATGTGAGCCCATTTGTCGTGTTCCTAAAGTGCTTCATCTTCATTTTGCAAATTTTGAACACAATGAAGCTCATGTCAAACTCAGACTCATTCAGTAAAAAAACAAAATGAGCCCAAATCTTTGCATTCAATGAAGACAGGGTCAGTTGAATCTCTCTTTCCTCCAGTTTTGTAGTTTCTTCTTTGTTTTGGTGCTTTCTGCGCATGCATACATTCCAAAACCAGCTCCATACGATGTCAGGACRTCACATTGGGACATTTTAAATCGATTCTGAATCTTTGTAAATGAGAATCACGATTCCAATTTAGAACAATTTTTTGGTGCACCCCTATACATCCCTAAAAGTCACTATTTTTAAAGTTGTATTACTCATTCGGCTTTCTTTGACTCTAAATTAATTTAACAACAACAATCAGTTTTGAATTGGATTTTCCATGAACAGAAACTTGCTTAGAAAATAGAAAGTAATTCATCTGCTAAAGCTCAAGAGAAGAGCAAAATAAGAGCCGATTCCATCTAAGTCACCCATCTACTTGTGTCCACAACTTTCAACCATTTTTGGTCCCACTAGAGAACTAAACCTCGACATCCATATTAACATGCTTGTGCATTAACATATTTCATGTTTGACCTTCCCAAAGCTCAGCAGGAAACTATTACTCCAGCTTTGCCCTGTGGTTCCCCAGGTCCATTTTCTCCTATACCACCTCCGATGTGTCTTTCTTGGTGAGTTCTTGGCCGATGGGGCGCGAGGAGTAATTTGTCATGTCCCTCTAAGCGTAACCAAGATGAGATGGCAGGGGCCCCGGGGCACCACCTGAACCACCAGCGCTTGTGCTTACATAAAGAAGTGCTTGGAGAAAGAAGAAGAAAAAAAAGTAGGGGGATGGAAGAAAGCTATAAACAGCCAGGGAAGAGAGAGCAGCTCACAGAGAACGTGCAACCAAAGCAGTAAGAGCTGCATTAATCATGACAATACCTTGAGAAGACAACCTCTATTACATCAGTGGAAGAAGCTACCTTCATCGAGAAGAGAAGGCAGCAGTCGGTGTCACAGAAAATACCAGGGTAATGCCAAAGGTGTATAGGAGGAAATGGGTTTGACTGGCTTCCTACAGCATATTTACCAAAAAGAATTGGCTCACGACATGCACAGAGGACACCATAGTCTTTAACAAGATCTGCTCGCTTGAAAGATGCTTTCGTCACAGAAAAGCAAAAACTTTGCCTTAGAATGTGCACTTTACCATGCCAAAAAAAAAAAAAACAGACAGCATGGGAAAATATCTCAGTGGCGTATTTTAAAAGATATAAATGTCATTCGCATTGTACGCTTGGGAAATTTCAAGTTAAAGATTTGCCAGAAACATGAAGAAATCTAAACCCAGACCCTACACACACAAAAAACCAGTGTTGATAGCAACATCACAGCTACCAGACAACACCTTGCATCCGAAACTGTGAACAAACGGCCCTTGCAAGACGATGAGCACAGAAAACCAATTACGCAGGGGAAGACATAAAAGAGGAAAATGCAAATTGATCGATAAAAGCTCCTCATGTGGGCAAAAAGACTGTGTGGCCGATTTGGCTGCGTCTCAKAGCTATGCTGCAGAAAGGCTCCAGAGCTCTGCTGTAGGGTGATAAAACAAAGGGGACCACACTTTACAAAAAGCCCATCGCACATCGTAGCATCACACGTCTGCACTTACAGAGTGTTACGTCAACTGCATTTTGCCCCTCTCCTTGCACTTTTTTTCTTCCCTTTTCATCTGTTCCCTGGATAATCTAGTTATTTATTTATCTTACTCCCAGAAGAACAACACAGCATCAGCACTTAAGATCTTGTCTGTTACAAGGAGAGCGATCGCACGTGCCCGGCCGTAGTGTGTCTGCAGGAAAGAGGAAAAATGTCTCCTCCTGCTGCAGTGGTATCCCACAAGGAGCTCTGTGGATGTTGAGCTGCTGCAGGTTGAAACCCACATCAAATTGGAAGTAATGCAGTGTGCACCATCCCACAATCTGGCCACGTCGCATTTTGAAAAAGGGATCTCTTGGGGGGTTGTTTGTGGGAAAAGACGAATATAGGGCGAGGAGTCAAATTGAACAAACAAATCAATAAGTAAACAAATCAGTTGCCACCAGTGTCTTTAAAGACAACACGCTGATGCAACTAATAACTGATAATTTCCTACCGTGAGCTGCTGCTGCTCATTAGTGCATGCAACAAAAAACATTTATTAATTGTGGTCGATTTACCTCCCCACAGGGTCATTATTCTGTCCTCTTTGTCATTCATGAATCAAGGCCACCCTATAACCACTCCCTTCCTTGTTATGTCCTCTGCAGACAGGAGGAAGAGACAGGGTAGCAGCTGTGAGTTTTAGCCTCCTGCTGACTGATGAAGACGACGCTCTGGGGAGGGTCAGTTTTGGCATGTTGGGGTACACATGCTCCTCTGGCCTCTGGTTCGCCACATAAACTCACAAAGCCTCAGAAGACTTAGACTGACCCATTCTCTTAATATTAATGACAGCAGCTATTTCTTCCGTCTAAATTAGATTACCCTTCCCAGCTGTGCAGCGAGGCCGTGATTGGAAATATTATCGTGACTTCACATCTCTGTCAGTTCTTATCTTGTAGCAACAGCAGCGCTGCATTATGATTACCACTGCTCGATGCAGAAATGTGATGGCTTTAATTCTGTTCATTTACATTACAGCGCAGAGAATGTTTTCTCCATCCAGAACAGCACACAAACAGTTCATCATATAAAACCAATTACCAGCTCTTTTATTAACAATATGCTGCAAAACTTTATGTTCCAGTTAATGATGCAAAACAATGCATGTCTAAACATAAATGTACATCGATTCCACATTATAATCATACACATGATCAGATTCAAGTTGGTGCAGACACGATCCATTTCTCAACATAATGGTACTGATTAAGCAGCAATATACAAATAAGGTCCACACATCATATATTATTTAAAAAAATACTAAAGTTGTCTGTTTTATGGGGGGAAATTGGTACTTCCCATTTAATTTAGTTTATAAAGTTTATTAATTTCTTTTAAAAAACAAAACAAATTCTATATAATCATACACATGATCAGATTCAAGTTGGTGCAGACACGATCCATTTCTCAACATAATGGTACTGATTAAGCAGCAATATACAAATAAGGTCCACACATCATATATTATTTAAAAAAATACTAAAGTTGTCTGTTTTATGGGGGGAAATTGGTACTTCCTATTTAATTTAGTTTATAAAGTTTATTAATTTCTTTTAAAAAACAAAACAAATTCTATATACAACAAGAAAAACAAATCATAAATTAAATGAAAGGCAGCAGAAACAAGAAAAATCATATATCTGCCTCTTTTTACAAAAAAATATTCAAACAATAATCTTCAAATAACAAAAAACAAAAAAATAACTCCTTCTTGAGCAACAATTCATACAGATACAAGTTATCCTAAATCATATTTATCTGTGACTTCAAAACAACATCTATCAAAAGATTACTATGAAAATAGTGACAGGCTTAAATTTTAAGTTCTGAATAATAAGATGTGTTAATAAAATTAACCAAATGCACAAATATRGCCATTTATTTAAACTACAAGTATATGAAAGCACATTCTGTAAAATTTAAAGCTGATATGCTCACACTGGTGTATGGATAAGTGTGAAATAATTCAATATTAACACATCAGAGTGTAAACATATGGCTGCTGTGTTGCTGGAGAAGATTAATTGAAATAATTTTGCTACRCTTTTGCAAACAAAATTTTGAAGATTCTGAAATGATCAAAACCACACCAAAGTTTGGATACAAGTTATTAGATTTTCCTGTGATTTCAGAAATGTTCTTAGGTTTTATTAGCCTTGAAGCCAAAGGTTAAAAATTGGTGGTTTAATATTTAGTGGTGTGGGGGGWAAATACTAAACAGAATATATTATCAGTTGCATAAAAATTTAAGTTAACAATGTGAAATTGTTGGATAAATGTAGTAAAGCAACAAATGTAGGCTTTTTTAAATTGGCATTTGCAAACACTGTAGGCAGTTAGGGTCTATTCTGTACACAGGTTTTAACCCAACTCTAATTTGGTTTACTTCTATTAGGTACATTTTTGACACTGAAGTAACACGGGATATTAAACTAGATAATAATCACTTACCAGTAAGTAGTTTTTCAGTCAATAGTAGTGGAATACTTTCAAATTGAYTTAAAAAACGTTTTAATCACCTAACTGTAGACTAAGTCTGCAGTGCAAATTGCATTTATTGAACAAATGCATATCGCTCACAGCCTTTAGTTTAAACCAGAGATTTAAACTAAAAACTCAAATTTAAACTGAATTAATTAAAATCTGTCCAGTTTTTCAAAAGAAATTTTGTTAACAGACAGACCGGCTGACCCTACATTACATACGGAGTATTTGGGTGATGCTCAACTACTACCACATCAAATTCTAGCCTAAAGGCTGTAAAACTGAGTTGAAGCCATTTTTGTCTTGATTAAAGGTCAATTATCTGCGGCAGCCATCTTGAATTGGGCAGACTGGCAGAAGTTAATCAGTTGTAGATGAACCCAATAAAATAATTYCGAAAGGTTCATTAAACGAGCCGATTTCTATTTAAGAGCTTTGATTGTCGATATTTTGTGATTTAGTGGTGGGATTATTCAGATAAAAAACAAAACAMAACAATTAAATAAAAACTATTTYACAGATGAAACAAAGAAACAAGTATTTCAAGAAGTAAATGTGCTCGGTAGACGTTAAAATAACTGTTAATCCATTCGAATAAAGGCTCATGCCCCAGCTGTAGAGATTACAGTAGATTGCTGTATAACCGTTGCTGAAGTTGTGTGGCAGAACATACACACACWCTCWCACACACACACACACCGCGTGAGGAGAGAGAGAAAGAGCCGAGCAATGAAAGGAGGAGGAGAAAGAGAAAGAGGGGGAGACRGCGGCTGCGCTACGCTTACTTCTCCCAGGCTCCGGCCGAGCCTGTGTGGTCTCTCTCCCGCCGCTGTTGCTAAGGAAATGGATGGATTGAATGGATCCGTGGTCCGGGGTGCAACGTCCTCCTCGCCCCCTCGCCACCACCAGCAGCACCCTGTCGTCTCTCACAGAGTGTTTACAGGATTTACTGCGAACAGCGTGACACGTCGGCTCCAGCTCTGCACCAGCCGGGGTAAGAGATTATTTTAAATTCCCTGGTTTTTTTGTTTTTTTTTTTGTTCCCCACCTCACTCAGTTGTTGGATCAAGATAAACACCGACATTTATAAGGCAAAATTTTAATTATTGCTGCATTTGATCTTAAAACACATCTAAAGTGTTTAGCTTGGCTTCAGGTTTTTCAGATGCTGAACAGCATTGGGATGAAAGTGCAGGAGTTAGAGTAGATAAGTGAGGTGAGGACGCTGCAGCTTTAAGCACTGCAATTATCAAACTCATTTCTCCAATAACAACTCTGRAGCATGCGAGAAGGCAGCATATAGAAGATGCACAGCAGTCCCTTGTGCTTTGTTAGCTAGAGTCAGCTCTTACTGGCTCAAGCTGTAGTTTGTTTCCAGCTAGAAAAGTGTGAGGTGAATATGATGAGGGAAAAAACAAAGATGAGAGAGCACAGAGACACGCTCATTTCAATTCTTCTTTCTGATCTCTCTCTTTCAGTCCAGTGGATCTGCAGCTGAGGAACTGGAGGATTTATCTGGCAGCTGGTGCACCACCAAAGAAGGGGGAGAAAGGGCAGGTGCACGGAGGGGTGGACGAGCCCGGCTGRTGCTGGGTGAATGCTGCCTGGAGACGACAACGGCTGAGGCGGCAGCATGGCATCCACCGGCATGCAGATCTTTGGATTTGTCCTGGCGCTGCTGGGCATCATGGGGGCGACGGTGGCCACCCTGCTGCCTAACTGGAAGGTCAGTGCGGATGTGGGCTCCAACATTATCACAGCGATCTCCCAGATGCAGGGACTGTGGATGGACTGCACTTGGTACAGCACCGGCATGTTCAGCTGCACACTTAAGTATTCGGTGCTCTCCCTCCCTGCGTATCTGCAGACTGCTCGCACCACCATGGTGCTGTGCTGCGTGCTGGCTGCCATGGGCCTCTGCCTTGCGTCCCTGGGACTGAAATGCACCCGTTGGGGGGGCGGACGGCGCTCCAAGCGGCACGCCGCCATCGCCAGCGGTGGCTGCTTCGTCGCGGCGGGCTTTCTGTGCCTGGTGCCCGCTTCTTGGTTCACCAACGAGGTCATCACCAACTTCCTGGACTCCAGCGTGCCCGAGAGCAATAAGTTCGAGCCCGGGGGCGCTGTGTACGTGGCCTTTGTTTCGGCGGGTTTCCTTTTCGTGGGGGGGTCTATCTTCTGCTTGTCCTGCTCGGGGAAGAGGCACGGTCCTCAAGAYTTGGTTCTGCTTCCTCCACCTGACAAACTGCTGCTCCAGCAGCAGCAGCAACAGCTGCTCCAGCAGCAGGAGCTCCAGCACCAGTACTGCTCTCTCTCCCCACTAGACAATAAAACTGGCTACAGCCTGCAGGATTATGTGTAAAAAAGCATTGCTGTGTGCGCAACAAACGGCTAAAGGAAGACAAGCCTGAGGGGGAAACCATCACATGCTAAAGACTGGATTTTACTCCAGACTGAGGTGGAGAAACGAGGAGAGAGGAGGGCAACAACTTTGAATTAATCTCTTCTTTTCCATCTTGCTTGTCTCCTTTATTTTCTCCTGTTTTGCAAGCACAAGCAGTGGAGGAATTCCCTAAGCAGCGCCTTGGAACAAACAAGGAGAATGTTTAAGGAGCCAGGATATGTTGCTGCAGAATCGAAGGAAGCCCCAACTAAAAGCAGTCTTCATCAGTAAATCACAATAAGCGCTCCCTAGGGAATGGATTGAGCAAAAACGGAAACCTTCCGCGTAGATTTTTCTCCCCTCTCACCAAAGGTTTGAGTTGAAAGGAAATAAGCAATCATTTAGCTGCTACTTACAATCGCTCGTATCAGTACCCTMTCATTTGATAAACTAGGCAATATAAATGCAGAGTGCAGTGTCTAAAATCCCCTTTCATAGGAAGCCATTGTAGTTTTTCGTATCTACTAGAATGCAACCTGGAATGGATTGAAATAAATGGTCGTGTTTCTGTTAGCTGCTAGAAGGATGTTGATATTTTTGCCACTAGAGCATGCTGTATGGAGCCTGTCTGCGTATTTTAAAAAGTGGAATGCTTGGTAGAAGACTGAACCACAAAATGCCTGTGCCTGAAAAGCTGTAGAAACATAACCCTGCTGTAACTGTTGAAAGAGGACTGTCAGGAGGAAGAGTGGGCTGCTCTGATGGATTTAACTCAAAAACAGAAAATAATAATTGCAGGCAGACCAATGCCTGTGTCTTTCCCCGCAGGTGGAAATATGAGAGAGACGGAGAGAAATACGCAGGAATAGATTCACTGCTTAGTRGACTTTTTCATATTTCTATCATGTAGACACAACCCGCCTGTAAGTAGCAGCTGCTCATCACGATCCATCCCAGACATGCACACCTACGTACTTACACATGCTTTTGTGTGCCTTTTTATGTACCCAGTAAACATACAGCGTTTTTGAATGTGCTTTTCATTCCTGTCATCTGCCTCTGCACTGCCATGGAAACTAAATTCAGTATTTGAGTATCTTTATTGTCTGGGGGGGGAGAGCCGCTTGTCAGTCACTGCTGTTTGAGGGGGCATCATTTTTTTTTTATTTCCACCCGTCATGGCATGCAGTACGCTTTAATCAGAGCTTCTGCTCACATTACTTTCACTAATCTCATTTATTCCTTCTTCTGACGTTCACATTCCATACAAGACGGGGATGAACAGATATTTAGCGGCGCAGCGGCAAAGCTGAGGCAGAGGACGAGAAGCTTCCTGCGAGTCGAACTGATAGCCGGCTCTTAAAAAAGGTTTGAGTCATTCTCCATATGTGACTTGTTTTTCAAGTGCGTCAGCAGAGCGCATATGCTACCAGTCTCCACCTGCGTAAGGTCTCCGTGTCTTAAATTGCATCCACTCGACTGTCCTACCAGTCAATCTCCCTTTTCCCCTTCCAACTCGTTCACCCCTGCCCTGCTTGTGTCACACGGATGTGATTTCTCATGAGAGAACACTGATGCATGTTGAAAGCGTGTCCTCTTGCAAAGCGCACATAAACAAAACTCTCCCCACCTGCTTGCATGTCATTTGCACAGCTTTGCTTTCATGGTTACCTTGCTGGAGGAGAGTACACTTTTACGGTTTAGGGTCAGGAAGGACTGTGTGTCTTTGTGTTTGAGACGGGTCCTTGTAGGCTGCGATGTATAGAACTGCACATTCTCTCATTCTCTCTCATAAACACGCAGCTTTCTGGGGGAGAGCAGATGGCTAAGCACAGATCGCCACCTGCAGGCTGCTGCCAGCACACCACAAGCATCTTTCTGGGCATCACTGGCGGTCTTGGCAGGGCCAGCTTTCCGCCGCACTCTGACTCAGCCCCCCCCGCCCGGCCGACCAAACTGGCCTCCTGACAAAAACTCACTGCCCAGGCAACATAACTGATAAATGCAATAAACAAAGTAAAGAATGTGCCATGTCATCAGCTAAACTGACACATTATGTGTTTTGAGAATGTGCCAAATTGTCTCATGATGACAGGTTTTATTATTCACTGGAGTTATTCTTTGTTTATTTTTTTATTGCGTTGTTTATACATGAATTATGCATTTGAAAAAAAGAAATGTTTTATGGATTTGTGATTTGTTCTGCCAAACTAAATTAACTAGATGCTTGTGTACAGTTCGGTGCAGCTTTCGAGGGTTATTTTAAATCCTCTTTATGCCTCATTTCCCCCAAAGCACAGCGAGACTTCACCGGGTGTGAGCGCTTCACGAAGACGACACGAGTGTTGACGTAGTCGAGTCAGGAAATCTGACCGACTGTTGTTCTGTGTACACAAGCATCTAGGATTTTAGGACAATTTGTTTTCACTGAAAGATTGTTTCAGTATGAGATACGACACTACACTCATGCCATATCTTCTTTATAAGAAGACTACTCAGTGCACTTTTTATTTGTATTACTATTTGGCAACAGTTTGGTTCAAATAACTGAGCATTTCATGCTCTCTGGACCAATTTAAATACATAACACAAGTGGCACTCTGGACAAAAAGGGAGCAATTTCTGTCTGATTGGATTCAGCAGGGAAACAGAAGCTAGAGAGTTCTCTTCTTTGTTGCTGTGCAGCTTAATCATCGGCACGCAATTTTATTTGCTTACAAGTAGCCAGAGTGCAACGTGACTTGGTCCTAAAAGTCTGCAGAGTTACAACTCTCCTGCATAAACTGTATCGAGGTGTTGATTTATGATTTTGATAACTGCAGCTTATTTTTGTGAATGCTTTTAGCACTTCTTACTTTGCCAGAGCATATTTGTGATGATGTTCACAAGTTCTGATACGGTTGTCTCAATGTGCTTGTGCAAGTAGTTCTATTTTTTACCAATAAAACTATTTTGTGAAAGCAAAAAAAAAAAAAAAAGACTGCTGAATGTTGTGTTTCACCTTTCTGCCAAAATCTACATATTGTCCGGATGGGACAGGCTGTTCTGAGTGCAGGCAGGAGGGCAGCCTGGTCATATGCTGATCCTTAAAAAATACAGAACTATCACTCCAAAATATATAAAAAATTAATTAATTAATAAAAAGAGGCACCTATAACACATAACTGTGCAAATTAGTTTAAGAGGACAGATTTCTCTAATACTAATCCACAAAGCTTTTCCAGTTATTGCTCGGTAAACTTAGCTAATGTTTGAATGGAACAACTGTTGTGCTTTTGTGACTAAAAGTTTTACTTTTCTTTAAAGGGGATTTTATTTTATTATTAAATAGTTTACTAGTTTTCTGTTTACAAAGAAAATAGGAGGAACTTTTATAAAGTTGTTTAAAAGACAATTATGTTTGGTAAAACATTGATTAAAACAACAGTTGATCAGAAAAAGGTTGAGTGCTAGTAAATACTGGTACATATAATATAGTGTAAATAAGAAATATTTGTATCATAAATACATATAAATATATGTATTATTATATATTATAAATAAATGTATTAACCAAATTCAAATGAATGTCATGAAGCTATTGGTTAGAGCTGAATATTAATGAGAAAAATAGTAAGTTTTTAACACCATTATTGTCAAAACCACTGAGAACTGAGGGCATTATTTTTTTATTCTTTATAAAAACATACACAAAAAAATGAATCCATTGTCAAAATAAACTCTCCAATATAAAAAAACGGAAATATTACAAAAGCAAGCATTAAAATCCAGAGGGACCAAACCCATAATCAGTTTTTTTTCTTTCAGTGATCAAAGAGCATAAAATGTGCTGCACTGAAACGTCTTCATCATTGAGCAGAGCTTGTTTAAAATCAAATCAAATCCCAGATGATGAGTGTCCTGTAGCCTGCTTTAAAATATATTAAATTGGTTCAGATCTGTTATTTCATTAAATCTGATTGGATTCTCCTCGTTACCCAGAGAGGAGAGTGAGAATATGTCTTCTTTAAAATACCATGGATTATTAAAGGATCTTCTCCCATTCCTCTTGGTTTAAAAAAAAAGTTTGCATCAAACAGACTGTTCTCGTGGGGACGCACTAATAAGATCCGCTCCTCGTGTATTTAACCTATATTTTCTATCAAAGACCCTCACCCTGAGTTGTCACTAAGGCAGATCTGAAATGTAAGCCTCAGACGAGGGATGGTGAGCGCTCGTTAGCTTCAGGCTGAGGTTAATTATCCCTCAACCTTCTCTTTGAACTTTTCCATCGTGAAATTGAGATTATTCATTTGACCTTTCTGAAAAGTAAATTAGCTGTCTTTACAAGCAGGTCTTCCCCAAAAATAAATAAATGAAGGAGTTTTGGTTAAAATGGTACACAAGTGAGTGATTGGCACTAAAAGCTAAAAATCAGAGGACGTTACGGAAGCGATGGGCCATTGTTTATAAATTCTGAAAATATATTGAGCCCTAATGGGGCCTTATGAGTCACCACACCCAACGTGCAGCTCTTTGTTCTCCAGAATTGTTACGCTCGCCAAGGTTCAAACTGAAGATAAAACGCAGTCGTCAACATTGAGGGAGAAATGACCTTTCTTTGTTGGAGCAGCTCTGCTGTGGTCCTGACGCTTGTGTGAGGCTGCTGGAATAATAGCAACGACCTTGGCTGCGCAGTAAACTGCTGACAAAGGCTGTAAAAGCTACAGAGATGACAAAAGGAGAGCTTGTAGGAAAACAATACATTCTGACAGTTCAAAGGAGGCCGTTTAATATTTCAGCTTTGAGTGTTGGGCTGCGCGAGCGCGAGGATTTCTGCGAGCTGAAAGTGAAGGAGGCTAAATGTTTTGAAGGGTGCGATCGTGTTGCGGTTCGGTGATCTATATTTGGCTTCTTAAAGATAATCGCTTGAAAGAATATTCGTTATATTAAAGAAAACTGAGCGCACAGACAGGCAATGACAAGTCGAGGCAGGAGGGTCCCTCGGCACATTTCCACATCTGCTTTGAAGTTCTGATGAAATTCAACCCTCCCACCAGACCCATCCATCCTTCTGTCCCTCTTAACACCTGGAATTAAGCCATGAAATTATGGTGCATAAAATTTCAATCAGGACATTTACATAAGCCACAAAGATAATTGCATACAGATTGATGTCAGCCAATGAAACGGTCTCTTTTGAATTTTTATTAAGTTAACTGGTTCCATTTTAAGTCAGTGGATCATAACTTTATTCATTTGTCACTGAACTTAAATTTAATGGAAACAGCTGGGGTTTAAAATAACTAATCAAAAAATAAACACTTGCACATCTTTTATAAGTGATCAATAATTAAACATCTGATTTTTCTTTTAGAACATGAAGAGAAAAACCGGAGACGTCGTTTTTTTTAAGGTTCCTTCTACTCTTGGTCTACAATGCACCGAGACTGTCTTTTCTGATGTTTACCCTCCTGGCATAAGTCATTGAAATAACTTCCCTCAATACTCCAGATACAGCGTTTGACCCCGTTTATGTGATATGAATAGAGCTAGATGAATTGTGCGCAGAAAAGTGTGGCAGGAGGTGAAAAAGCAGCACAGTCTCTTGGAGTAGATTCTCACAGCTACTGCTCCTGCTGTGGAGGCGAGAGCTGGGTCACGTGGGGTCACAGAGAAGATATCTATCACAATGACTGGGTTTAACTGGACTGAGGYGAAGCATGCGCTTCATTTCAAAAGGATAAATGTATTTTAAAAGACAAAAAACACCAGCAAACGCCTCAACTGGTGAAATAAAAACCACTACAGTATACATCCTGAGTTATAAATWGCCGTAAAGCTGCAGACACACGTGGAGGACACTGAAACTCTCCAAGCTCCTCTAATATTGATRCTTAATGCAGCATTAACAAATTTAATTTAGGCTCAGCTCATCTGGCCTGAGCGCTTGGTAAACAACTATGTACAAGGCAAACAGCTGTAGGGCTCTCCTCTTGTTAGCTGGTGGGTGATGGCTGATGCAGCCATTACTCAGAGCGAGCACCGACAACCATCTGCTGGAGGTACGCCTCATTCACCCCTCAGATCCATCTTTGTCAGGAATCTGTCTTCTGCTGATCTGTACTCTGTGGATGAAGAATCCTTTCTCAAGCCGCGTTTTGCCACRTATTTCACATCCATCCTTTTTTACCTCTCTATGCTTTCAACTGTTTTTGTTGGTCATCTCTTGGGATGTTTTATTTCTTTATGTCTAGTATTTCTGTCTCATTTAAATTCCTCCTATGTCTCCTTTTTTTATCCGTCTCTGTCTCCAATAAAAACCACAGTTGTTGAGAGAATATGGAGGYCTGAAGACAGCCAATTCAGTAAAGAAATTTTTATGGCAAATTTTACAGATCTGCCTCCAGTTTCAAATTCCGCTGAGCAGCAAAAAAGGCAACGAGACAGGACTACAGACATGCCTATCAAGACATGATAAAATCTTTTTATGGAAAAATCAAGCAAAAACTAGAGAAATTGCATTTCCTGCGAAAATGCTAGTGTGAACGCTTCTTGCTGAAAACTTAAGCTGAAAAGCTGCTGAAATTGAGCTGAAAAWTTTTAATAGCAAAAGTGTTAGTGTGACTACAATCTGAACAGTTGAAAGACGCAAAAAAACCTACATTTGTAGAAAAACAGCAAAAAGGAGCAAAATAGAGTTGAAATAGCAGAAAAATCTAAACGCTAAAATAGCTGAATATAGCGGAAAACATATGTAAATAGCATAAATAGTACAAATTAGTAGAAATAAGCACAAAAACAGAAAAAAAATCAGAAGAGTAGGCAGATCTAAAGTGGAAATAACATAAAATAAGCTAAAATTTGCATAAAAATAAGCTAAAGGTAGCAGCTACAAGTTGAATATAGCACCCAGATAGTGAAAGTGGTGTAAGAAATTGTAAAATTAGCAGAAAAAAAAGCATAAAAGTACAAAAAAGTGAAAATTTGTAGTAAAAATGTAGCTGGAAATTCTTTAATTAGTATAAGGAGCACACGTTTGCTGAACTTGGCATAAAAAAGTTGCAATAGCTTTAAAAATGTGTATTTAGCTTTAAAAAGCTAACTTCAGCTAATAACAGCTGAACATTAGCTAGATTTGCAGCAAATAGCTGAATATAGCAGAAAACAACTGTAAGAAGCATAAATAGCACAAACTAAGGAAAAAACACAAAAAAGTAGAAAAAAGCAGAAGAATAGCAGAAAGAAGCTGAATTTTATCTGAAATAGCAGAAAAAACTAAAATCATCAAAAACTTGCTAAAATTTGCAAACAAAGTGAAAACGAGTAGAACTGGAACAAAATGTGTAAGGCGCTGTAAAGATTTAGAAACAGTTTGAAAGATTTTAAGGATGTTGAAAACAGCTCCCTTCATTTTCAATGACAAAAAAAGTGGCTAAAAAAGTGAAATAGCTGCCGAAAAAAGTACAGAAGAATAAACGCTCTCAATAGTGTGAATGCTATGAAGCTTCTCACTGTAGATGAAAATGCCTGATAGCAGCAGGCACTCAAAAACTCCTCAACTCCTGACCAGACTACATATTAAAGACAATCACAATAACAGCAAAAATAGTTATCTTTGTTTAAATAAATTGAGATGTATGTAAAGTGGTGATGAAGTCAAAAGCAGAAGCAGTAATGGAGCTTGATGGAGGAAGTAACGGTGTGCTGCTTCCAGAAAACTTTCAAGGACAATCTCAGTCAATCAATGTGTCACATGTGAAGTGAAGCGCACTCCAGGGGTGAGAGGGACAAATTAAACAACACAGATAAGAGCCTACACCTTCCCACCCCTTGTCAATACGGACCCCAAGAGCAGCTGACCTAAACCAGATCCTGCTCATCAAGCTTAAGRTGGTCCGCTTCTTGAGTTTCTAATTAAGCAGCCAATCAACCGTCACCTGGCCTTTTCTCTCTCTTTCAGCTGGTGTTTTTTATCCCACCAAGTTTGTGACTCTCTCTGATTACATAAATTACACAACATTTAATCACTTCAAATGTTGTTCATACTCCATTTATTTTATAAATTTTATAAGTTGGTRAATGCAGAGGATATCTGTTACTGCTGAGGAAGACAAAATCTTCAAAAACCTTCTGTTGATCAATAATAGATCCAATATGATMATATTGGGACCAGCAAAACTAACACACAAAACAACACTGCATGTCCAGCACATAACAATTACATCACTAGAGCAGTTGTGCTTCAGTTTGCATCAATTCCTCTTCATTAAAACAATCAGAGATCTTTGCGCTTCAGTGGGAGTAAAACTAATGCCTGCAATTACACCGAGCTGATTTATTAAAAGGTATACAACACACACACACACACACACACACACACACACACACACACACACACACACACACACACACACACACACACACACACACACACACACACACACACACACACACACACACACAAAGTCACTAAAAAACTAA
Organism: Austrofundulus limnaeus; assembly: GCF_001266775.1. NCBI lineage: Eukaryota > Metazoa > Chordata > Actinopteri > Cyprinodontiformes > Rivulidae > Austrofundulus > Austrofundulus limnaeus. The sequence goes on along the minus strand of NW_013952404.1, from coordinate 2,601,679 downwards.
CACAGGTGGTGTAGCATCTGTGGGGAAATATGAAAAAAATGAGATTTTGTAAAAGAGGGACACATTTGGTCTTACTTTTACAAGCTGCTTCTTTAAATGAGAATCAGAACAACTATATGAACTTATTAATCTGATTATTTAAACAATCTATAGCTGTAATTTGTTTTATCAAGAATAAGCCGAGTCTAAAAGAGATTGACTTTTTCATTTTGATTTTACAAGTTACCTTAGTTGCTAATTTGCAAAGAACCGTCTTCACTACTAAAAATAAGAAAAAATGTTTAGTTTTTCACATYTTTAGCTCATTACTGAGGTACAAAATTTCACTAAATGTCCTGTAATGTATTTATTCTCTGCCAGTGGTAATAAAGAAACAGGTTGAAGCTGGGTCCTTTAAAACAAGGCAGAAAAAATAACCATTTTGTTCACCCTTTATTTTATGACTCRCATTTTAATTAAGTCCCTATCAAACTAAAGGGACTAATTTTACCCAGCTCAAATGACACATTTAAACAAATAGTTATGGCTATTTCCCTCCTGAGCACTGCATACAATTTAATGCTCAATCTTCATCAGCTATGATTTAAAGTTGTGAATCATTTCTACGTTCAACACAAAATGTAAATCCATCATTCTCCTTATTCATTCAACAAATGTGTTTTATTGAAAAGCCTTTGTTTCAGGCAGAAATCTTTACTCCTGAATGTCAWAACCTCAATCGGTCCCCTTCTTGCAGCCTTTAATTTAGTTTCATACATCAGGCGGGACGTTTTTATTGTTCTCGCAGTTCTGCGTAATTACCCTGGCGTGCACCAGTAAACAATGCCGAGCCATCGAAATTTTATGACTTTTGCTGCGTGGCATAATTCTAAAAAAAGGGCCTGAATGATGCTGGGAGGATGATAACATTAAAAGACTCCACAAGCTCCATGATCTTTTATRGGACATCAGCAAAACGAGATCTGCTCATCAAGGAGTCATCATCTGTCATGATGTCAGTTTGACCAAGTGGCCGTTAATACGCTTAGTTTGGATAGATGGCCTGGGCTGGCATATAGGAGGTGCTGACTCATCGTATGGCATGGACACAAGTGCAGGGTGTGTCCTCAAATGTTTACAAATATTTCAAGTTCTCTGGGTTGTTTAAACATTTGATAATAAACTGAATCTGTTCCCAGAAACAGACTCTGCTGTAAAGTTGTAGTCAAGACCACCTAGCCAGAGAGCAAGTCAAGACCAAAACTTTTAAGGGCTGGGCCGAGTCGAGACTAGGGCTGCCACGATTAATCGATTAATCG
>NW_013952404.1:2598015-2600351 GCF_001266775.1 Austrofundulus limnaeus | reverse complement strand
GAAAGCAAGGATGTTAACAAATAAATTGGACAAAATTATGGCAATTTAGTGATATTTCTATAGATGTGGTCTTGACTGGTCTGGAAATGAAATCCAGAGTCCTCAATGTCAAAGACCAAGACAAGACTGAGTACAAATGAGACCAGTCTCAAGACCAAGACCAGTCTACAACACTGATCCGCTGATAAATTTCTACTTCTTTGAACTCAGGTGAGACTGTGTTTGTTTGAAAATCAATAATTCGCCCAAACCAATGACCATGACATGAGGAAAAGCACTGGGTATATACCGTATGGAGAAAAAGAAGCAGCGTGAACGTTTGAGCAAACATCTTTATGCATCATTGATCATGTGTGTGCCATCATGTACGCACAATTACAGACGAAAACTTTCACAACCCATTAGGCTGAAGTTTGACAAAGAAAGAAAAATGAGACACTCAGGAGAAAACAAATGCCAAAAAAATAAAAAATAAAACGACAGCAGAATGTGATGAAATAATCATTGGAAACCAACTCTTCTAAAAGAATGAACAATCAGAACTGATCTCGTTCACTCTGCAGCCTTTTACTCTTTGCAAAAGATTAAATATTTAACAACAGTAGACCTAAGGAAGCACAACACCCTTATAGGGACCAACAGCCTGTCTGACAACCACCTCACACTTATWCTCTAATTCCATAAAACAAAAACACGCTTTTATTTGTACAAAWTTTTAAAAGTACCCTCAGAGCATTTCAAATGACCTAAACATTATCTCAGTGAAGACAACACTTGTGTATAAAATTTTGCAGCAGTACTTTTATGGGWTCTCAGTCCTCTCATAAATCCTAAAATAGAAAGTTAAAAGAAAAAGCCTCATGTGGCATAAAACAGAACCTCTTTCCATTGCCACCGATGCACTCGCACGAGTGAGAAGACACAGGCAGAAATATTGGGCCTCAAAAAAAAATAAAGAAAAAGAAAAAAGAACAAGGCTCTCATTACAAGGCACAGTGCGATCGTGCCACATCTCAAATACCCACCAGGCATCATTACAACCCAGAAAAAGGTCCAAAGACGGAAGGGAGACAACACTGATTCAACACCAAATTAAGCCTACGAGCAAGAGAAGCGAGGGAAGGATGAGTAATGGGAACAAGATGAGGGACTCTTGACAGGAATGTGGGACCGGATGAGGAGCAGGCATAAGGAGGTCCCAGAGTTACCTGGGGGGGGGGGGGGGGGGGGGGGGGGGATCTGCAAGCTGCCACCTCTCAAACACTGACACTAAAGATGCTTCTGTTCCAACTGTTAGGGGATGTGAATATGTACACAGAGTGAAGCCTTTGTAAATAAACTTTATCAGCACAAACTTCATTAGATCAAACAAGCTCGAGTTAAAACGGCTGAACGAAACGCAGACTTGCCAGATTACGAGGTAAACAACGAGGTTACCTTTGGTTTGGGAACAAAGGCTTGTCCAGGGATGAGGAAGCACTTGTGGACGGTGCAGAGATACTGAGCCATGATGGAGAGACGGCTCCTCTGTTTGCTGCCTGTGCTGGCCGTCAACCTCTGGGTATAAAAAGAACAATTTCTGTCAATTAACAGTTTTATTACAAGCTGCTGTGTAGTAAGGTTTAGTTAAAGTATTATCATTATAACTCTAGGCACAATGACTAAAAGCAGAACGCGTCCACCCACCTCTACCACCTCCTTCTGGAAGGTSAGCGTCAGTTGAGTGCGTCCATACGTGAACGGCCCGGTTCTGTTGGCTATATTTTCCAGCCACCTAATAATGAGGGGGGTTGAGACGTTGAATGGCAGGTTTCCAATGATGTGGAGGTTTGGTGGCTCTGAAAAACATTTGCATCCCTTTTAGATATACACATACACTGACCGCTTTCAACACGGCCTGATTTCACCCACGTACCATCCTCCCACGGCTTAGAGAGCTCTGCTGGGAACCTTCTTTCCAATTTATAAGTTAGTATGTCRGCATGAGCAATCCTCATCCTGTCGGGTGCTGCCTCAGACAACAACTGTAAAAAAGGGAAAAGGTATGGGATAAATCTTGTGCCAGCAGGAAGTGAATTTGAATTGCTCTGATTGAATGTGAATGCGCATAATTTGAAATTGAATGCATTGGTTTGAAAATGATTTTCACTCAATTGAAACTGAATTTAATGGTTTGAAACTGACACACACGACAGGCCCTGGAGCAGTGTGGTTATCCTGACTGAGCTTTCCTGAAAGCAGACAGGAAACACAGACAGGACTCCATGCAACCTTCAGGTGAAAATGAAGACCCCAAACCCAGACCCAAACCAGTGGTTATTCCGTATGTTGCGGGT
>NW_013952404.1:2570546-2597905 GCF_001266775.1 Austrofundulus limnaeus | reverse complement strand
GTGTGTGTCAGTTTCAAACCATTAAATTCAGTTTCAAACCATTAAATTCAGCTTCAATTTAGATTTATTTAAAATTTATTTTCAAATCAATGCATTTAATTTCAAATTATGCACATTCAGATTCAATCTGAGCAATTCAAATTCAGTTCCTGCTAGCAAAAGATTTATCCCACAAAAAGGTTTCCAGAAGAAATTTTTTAATTTTTCAGGATGTAAATGATGCTGCTAAAACATGTCTGAAGGCTGAGCTTTAGTTTACCTTCAGCCCAGGGAGGAAGCGTGAATCTTTCTCCACAACCAAAAGATCTGCCACGCCAGCATTAAGAATGGAGCGAGTGAGACCCCCAGGGCCAGGACCCACCTCACACACGTGGGCACCGTTCAAATTGCCAGCGCTACGCACTAGTTTGTCTGCAAACATAACAAGAGATGACTATTTTCAGCAGTCAGTCAGCACATAATATACTGCGCTTACAAACAYAATATACTCGCCAATCATACGTCTTCATCTGAGTTTGTGGCATTTAGATGGAGATTAATGCTGTTCATTTTGTAATATCTCTGTCTCATCTTGTGTGTGATGAAGATGAGACRCATTAATCTAACAGTCACCTTGCCAAAGGACGAGCGAGCAGATCAAACCTGCACTGCATCACTGATAATCATATTACTACCCAGCTCTCAGGGGCTGCAAACGAGTGAAGCGCTCCATTCACATTAGCAGCAGTTCGACCACAATCAGCCACACAGAAAAGCTTTTCAGTCTTTATGTCTTAAAATGTGGTTAGTGCAAGTACTGGACCACTTACTGCAGTCAAAAAGAAAGAAAAGGTGAGGGAGGGACAACTAACCTGTGAGATTCAGGTCCAACAGAAAGTTCTGGGAAAGCTGTTTCTCAGCTCGCAGGCGATACAGCTTTATCAGCTCGCCCACTGTGGGCAGCGGAGGCAGACGCAACGATGCCACTTTCCTTGACGCCATCATTGTGAGGATGAACACTGAGAACAACAAAAATAAACGTGATGGATCAGTCTCTACATAAATAGAATGACTGAAAAACTGATTATATCAAAAAAAAATTATATTTAACTACACATAACTTGTTCATTAGAGAGATGTTTATGTATGACCCTTTTCTGAGTCTGTAAATCTCAGCGGTTATAGGTGGTTGTATTAATCTCACACATTTCATGCAACTGATATCCTTTAAACTAATAGATTACTATTTTCTGGCAAGTATTATTAATTCCAATGAAGAGTAGAAATAATTCACCCTTAATACTGCTTCAGACACGTGACTTCAGACATGTTTTGAGGGTTTCGTGCGCCACCTAGCGGTCWTTCGCCAGAAATCCAAGTGATTAGCATAACTACACAAAATCCACAACTATTCTCAACAATTTCTTCTCTTACTGTTTTTCTAAAAGAAACCAACGCTTCATTTTTGATTTTTACACTGCTGGGTTTTATTGTCGCACTAACTAATCATTTGGGAGGACAGCAATCAACCGATAAAACAGTTTGTCAACACCTGTCCTGTCCTTTCCTCACACTGTTTGGTTAGCATTAGCGGCTAATGCTAGTTTCTCGCTTCAAATGCGAGAACGTTGTTATTCCYGTCGACACCACACTTAATGCTTCTCAAAACCCGATATAAAGCTGGCAGCTAACTGAAGCCGGATGAACACAAGAAACTAAAAATGCACAACAGTTTACCCACGCTTTTGAAGGGTGACCCGTTCTCTTCTTCTTCGTGGATTTTTTTGGCGGTTGCCATCTAACTTTAAGATGCATTAGCGCCATCTACTGTACTGGAGTGTGGGCCAGAGTGTCTATTTATTCGTGAATATAGTCCTGTCTCCTTTAAAAAAAAATTATAAAGACCTTTTTTTTTAATCTTTTCATGTTTAACTAATACCTTTTCCACTTTTAATATCTCTATATCACATTTCTTTAATTCTTGTTTTAACTTTTCTCAAGTCTTCTTATATTGTTTTACTACATTCTACTGTTTCCACGCCCTTATCGCATTCACAATTTCCTGTTGGGTGTTTGCCTAATAAATGCAATGTTTTATTCAAACCTGTATGTCCCAATCATAACCTTGTCATTATTACTTGTTCTTTTCGATTTCCTCCTATTATTTCCAACTTTCTGCTGTTTTCTAAACAAATGACGACCTTTATTACCCTCCTCACAAATCTTCTGCCATTCAGATATTATTTGTTTCTTAATAATAGATTTCATTTCAGATTTACTAAATGCAATATTCATAACTCTATCTTGTTTTAAAGGTTGTTTAGCTAAATAATCTGCCATATCATTCCCTTCTATATCTTTATGAGCAGGTACCCACATAAATCTATTATTTGTAACTATAGGAGTCTAAATATGATTTCATGTATTTCATAAACAAGTTCTATGTGACTTTCAGGTGAGAAATTGGCAATAGACATTAATGATGACAATGAATCTGAACATATGAGTACTCTTCTTATTTTATTTTGTTCTAACCACTGTAATGCCATCAGAATTGCTAACATTTCTACTGTGTATACTGCTAAATGATCAGATGTTCTTTGTTTCATATGTATGTTCATATGAACTACACAAGCAAATCCTGTTTTACCTGAAACTACTTCCTTTGACCCACCCGTAAATATAATAATGAAGGATTTATATATACTCTTTATTCTATTATTTACTCATTTTATCCAGTCATTACTTTTATTAATCTGCATTTCTTGACCCGTTCTCCTCCAACATACTTCCTTATACGTCATAGCATAGCTATCCAATGAGATTACAAAAAAATGTTTTAACCAATCAAAAGTAAGGTAGGAGCGCTTTGGTTCGTCCTCGAGATTGCGGTTACTGTTCATGCAATTCTGCATAGTAGCCAGCAGGAGGCAACATTTCCCTCAACAATTTAACAAGTAAACTGCAAATTAAACCTGACAAAGCATCTATGTGTAAGATAATTACAAACATATTTAATAGAAAATCTAATATTTTAAAAGGGCAAGAAAAAAAGTGCACTGTTGATATAATGTCACACTTGTTAAAATCACTCCACATAAAAACAAATAATTAATTAAGCTGGCTGACGCACAGCTGTTGTTTGGATTGAACCCAACAGCTGTGTAGACTCCCGCCTCTGCCCACGACCCACGCTGGGTCACAGGCCTCTAAGCTTCATTTGGAAATACCCATTGCCTTCAGTGTTTGCCACATGACTGGCACTCTGTGCCTTTCTGTGGCTGACCTTGGAACACAGACTCAGAATCTAAAGCGGGGAGACAGAAAACACTTGAGATGGATGGGTGTCTGCTGCCATGGAAACTAACCAAAAACTGATCATGCATCACAATCAAAGATAATATATATATATATATATATATAAAATAGCATGACTATGCTTCAATTAAAAAAGACCCTTTAAAACGAAACAAAATGTTGGTGTTGCTTGCCTTTATCTCCATAATATGTCACTAAAAAGACAGGAAATTACTTTAAAGTAAAAGTAAGTAAAAAGACAGGAAATGAGAAATAGGTAATTAACATTTCTGACATGGTAAGTCAGCTCTTATACAGAGAGATCRGAGGAAAAGCAAACACAAAAATACTTAAAGCCATCTAATTTTTGAGCCAATTTAGATTGCAGAAACAGACATCAATAAACACAAAAACCACTAGAGACAAAATGCCCCAAAACTCCTGCTATGATCATAATTAACTGTTGAGTCATTTTATTTTCTCTGTGTTGTTGATGATGCAACGTGCTCAGCAGTGTTTAATCCTCTCAAATGAAACCAGATGTATGTGATTATGAAAGTACTGTTTACTATGGCAACTCTGAACTGTACATTTTTACCACTTCCTTCTTSTTATTATAAATAAAAGAGGAGTTTGGGGGGAAATTKCAGCGCAAACGTTATGATTAAGATGCGTGCTATTACATTGTTACATAAGCATCCAATTTTCTTTTGTTCTGGTACCAAAAAAAACCTCTTGAAGTGGACACAACGGTGATCTGTTATAATAAATGCAGATTAAAAGCCAATATATTCACATTAAATCTGTTTTTTTCTCATCTTTGGAGTTTTTTGAGGAGTTGAAGTTAAAGTTGTATAAAGCCCTTTGGATTGGAAGGCAAAAAAATGCACATTTATCATTTTTTGGACAGGACAGCATTTACGTGTTTGGAAATCTGAACCCCATTTTACTCGTCTGACAACCTTTAGAAACATCTTAGAGTTTAGGACCACATGAGGGAAGCTGTGGTCCTTCAGCACTGAAATTCCTGTGGCGATGCTTGTGTTCCGGTGATACATGTTTTGTGGTATTTTCATGGTTGTCTGGGATTTGTTAGTCTTTTTTAAAGATAATTTACTGTAAGTTGTTTGGTGTGTGGTGAAACTGTTTGTGAAACGGACTGTAGTTTCTTATTGCTAAACACTGAAGAAAAACTAATGTTTGGRGGATTTTCAAGATAAACTAAAACCAAATTGTTAAAAAGGCCAAAATATATCATAACAGGTCGCAGTGATGCTGAAGTAAGAATTGWTATTAAAACCAACTAGTTCAGTACCAAACAAGTATTTGTAATTAGCTCAATTCAACAGCCATAAAAGCCACAAAATCACCATTAGTGCACAAAACACAGTATAAAAACCATCTGGTCAGTTCAGGAGACACACCCATTGAATTTAAATCACATCTAGATTGAAAGAAATGATTATATTGTAACATCTTTTTGAAGTTTGGTGAAACTGTGTCATCGTCCTGTCACTCACCTGTCCTTCGACCAAGAGCTATGATGGGAGATGCAGTTCCATGTCCAAACACAGGTGGCGGTAATGAGTCAAACAGGAAAGTCCAGCAGGAATCAAGCTTATCCTGCAGAAAAACATCTTTCCTCTGCAAAGATGTGTAGAAAAAAAATGTGTTTTTCAAAATGGCATGTCTGAATAAAACAGGAATCCACTGGATGTCTTCTCAAAATGTTATTCTCAATCTTCTGACTCYAATCTGGTTCACAGTACAGCACTCAGCACAGGCTTCAGCGTAAGACCTTGAGCTAAAAACTTAAACAAAACAGTCCAGCAGGCTGAATCTAAGCAGAGACTCCAAAACTAACAACTTCTTTCTCCTATAATAATAATGAATTGACCTTATAGAGTATTTCTCTTCCTGGTTACACCCCTGAAGGTGGCAACTTTTACATCTTTTGTTAGGCTAAAAGAAAGAACACATGATATAACACACACCAACTCTTTTTCTGATTTAACCTTACAATGATCAGAAAGTATAAAACACAATACAATTTAACATTCAATTAATCATTTACAAAATTTCCTTCAGGTGGATAGTAACTATTTACTTTGTTACAGTACTTACGTAATTTTTTTGAGAATTTGTGATTTTTATCAATTTTTTATTGTAACATTTACTTTTATTCATGCGTTCAAAACATAAAAATATTACTTTTACTTATTTACTTTAACACCTAGTTACAAGTTAAACATTTAAACATGACTGGAACTGATCATAAAAAGAGTCGATTATGCTAAAAAATAGTGTTGAATTATGCAACACGAATTTCAAGTTACGTCAACTGGTTCCACTAAACTGAGGTGAGTAAATATAAAGCAATTTACACATTTTCCATGAAAGAAACAACCGTGAGTAAACATTTTACTTTTAATAGTATTTTTTTCTTATTTATTAGTTGTAAACGCTTTCAGTGTTTATGAGAGGATTTGTTAAAATGCTGTTTCTATGCAGGAAATACCACGTAGAGCTCATTGTTTGTTAGCAATGCTCAGCAGCAGCAATGAGAGGAGGAACAAGAAATGTTTAAATTATTTACAAATGATTCTTTAAGGAAAACCTTAACGCTCATGTGGCCTTCAGTGAAAATCACTTTGACAGTTAAACAAAATTCTGTCCATTTAGAGCCTTATAAGTCATCAATAAAACTTTAAAATCATTTCTTAAACAAACAAACATAAAAGATTTGGAGTTCTACCAAAGAACCTTGGAAAATTACCCTGTTTGAACACATCAACCATCTCTTGCTATCACTTATTAGAATTTTCTGGAAAAAACTCTAATGTGTGAGCCTGACAGACTCAGCAAAATTGAATAAATTGAATTTTTTTCCCCCTCTGGCCTTTAAAAAAATAACTCCTCCATTTCATCACARCAGCCAGCCAGGAACTTAACGTTCCACGTTCTCAGTCTCATCTAATCTCACTCTGTTTGAGCTTCTCTTGAGCATCTTTCAGCGCAGCCCAAATCGTAAACGACCCCGGAGAGCTGAGGCGATGTCTGAGGAGAAAGAGTGAAAGTGAACCCGGAGCTGCTGAGGCGTTCTGTCATTACATCAGCCGTGAGAAGTGTGTGAAAAGTTAGAGCATAAAAGGGTTTATTTATCCAGAAATCTTGTTAGATTGTATTCACTAACGTCCAGTAAGCGTTTTGACAGTTGACTACAGAACTGGCTGTTTGCTGCATCGATCTCGCCGTCGGTCGGATCGCACAGTGTGGGAACGGTGGCGTCTTCAACCGCCGCTCCTCCAAAATGATTCATGGTGCCTGCAGCTCAGCCAGGACCACCGTCCTGTGGGCATTCAGCATGCAGATAAAAATCAAAACAATCTTCTTCACTGAAWCCCGCTTCATTGTGTCATTCTGGGTGTGGGAATTATGGCGTTCAATCAACACAGCCTCCACATGACCTCACTTTGGATACATCTTCCTCTTCRATCCCACATGTTTGAGGATGACTTCATATGTGGGGAGGGAAAGCACCTGGCGAACAAATGTGCTTTGTCTCTTTTTTATGAGTTTTCTTTGTTTTGTTTCACAGTGAGGGTCATATACGAGGGTGGTAGTGCTTTAAAATTCACTTTGAGGTATTTTCAAAAACATCTTGGACTGCTTGGACCTAAAGAAATGAAAGGGAAAATAAGTGAAAAAACAAGAATTRGGGAATAATTGTCCATCTGATTGACTGATTGTCTTCGAACCAAACATTACATCAGCACCACACCTACATGATTCAGCCCYGATTTGATTGGAACAAATGGACTCTTCTGTCCACCGGGGAGCTGACCTTTGCTTTGACTTCTGCATTGTGTCATTCTGTGCATGCAGCCTTTCTCTCCGGTCACCATGCAGACTTTGGTCCACTCCCTTCACTTCTTGTTTATTGTAACTGCACCACAAAAATCCTCAAACTGCAAATTATAAAGTCACTCAGTGCGTATAAGGAAAAGAAAAGAGTCAGTGATTGTTTATGAGCTAAAGACGATAAACATTAACAAGCAGCAGATAAGACACATCAGATCAGGAACAAAGGGATTTTATTAGTTTTTTTATTGCTTCAGCACGTGTTGATTACAGCAAAATGTAGTTTGGATTTAATTCTGATGAAGCCCCCTCCCACCCCAGGTTTGATAGTCTCGCTTTAAAGGGAACATTTCATGTAAAATCAGTGTTTATATCCATTAAATTAATTTTGTTGAAAGGACAAGTCTTTTGTTGTTGACATCTTTTTATTCCTGTATTACCACAATCCCCTCTATCAAACTGAAATGAACCAGTCTGGAAGCTGGAGGGGGGTGAAGTATGAAACACTTCGTTTGGGTTTAAAGAGACAGCGTCAAAACGAGTTGATCTGAGACATATTGCAGAAGGGGGGGGGCTTGTGGAGTTACAATAAGGAGGTATTTCGACAAAGTGCCGCTGCAGTTCCACTTTATAAAGACCCCCAACTGAGTGATGTAAATGTAAAAAAGATAAAAGATTTTCTCTTTTAACTTTAAAGCTTTCTTTAGAAGAACTGACAAACTTAAAGAANGCACAGACTAAAACAAAAGAGGGCCACTGCATAGCTTAATCTTTAAAAATAAAGGACTTTACTTAAAAAAGTGTTTGTATTTCATGTATTATATAACTGCATTTGGCCCGCAGCCATGGATAGATTTTAATTTTTGGCCCCCTCGGGGAAAATGTTTGGGCGCCCCTGGTTTATATCCATTAAATTAATTTTGTTGAAAGGACAAGTCTTTTGTTGTTGACATCTTTTTATTCCTGTATTACCACTATGCTCTCTATCAAACTGAAATGAACCAGTCTGGAAGCTGGAGGGGGGTGAAGTGTGAAACACTTGGTTTGGGTTTAAAGAGACAGTGTCAAAACGAGTTGATTTGAGACACATTGCAGAAAGGGGGGGGGGGCTTGTGGAGTTACAATAAGGAGGTATTTCGACAAAGTGCCGCTGCAGTTCCACTTTATATAGACCCCCAACTGAGTGATGTAAATGTAAAAAAGATAAAAGATTTTCTCTTTTAACTTTAAAGCTTTCTTTAGAAGAACTGACAAACTTAAAGAAATAAGAACTGAACTTTTCGAAGTCTGTTTTAAGGAATTAAACCTGTTGTTTAAGTCAGTTGGTGGAAGCWAAACCTTTCCAGGTAAGAGGTTCATTAAGGTACCAAAGCATCTGAATGTAAAACTAGAAAACCCAGTATTTTTCTGTCATCAAAAATTGTATTATATTTACAGTTTTACTATAAAGTGTTTGCCTTAGCTTTGATGAATACTAATAAAAACGAATAAAATGAAGATTCCACTGAACGTATCAATGCACTGTCCATGCACATGGATATAAAAACTTACAAATGAAATGATCACAAAACCTGTTTTTATCAGACTGCACTTTTGTCAGATACAAGTTTGTCCCTAATAGATTTTGTTTTGTGGGGTTCCGCATTTTTTTTCTTAAAAAGTCCAGTTTGCTTGAAATAACTTGAAGATCATAGGATACACTTTGTTTTTGGTGGACCKGAAAACAAGTTTAAATTAGGAGTGAAGCGAGTTTTAGTGTGTTTATGTAACAGTTTCCTTGGGGCAAAGTAAACCATTTATACTGATGCCCAAAATAAGATTGTTTTCACAAAAAAGAGAGAGAAATAGAGAGAGAGCGGAGCTGCCAGCGTGCTGCAGGCTTTAACCACACTCGGCCCTCTGAAGTCTGCAGTTTGGTGGTTTTCTCGGCCTTCTGTTTGGATCTCTGACGGCTGCTGTCACTGGACTTTCCCAGGATGACAGAATGGACTTGAATGGTTCAGCTGTCACTGAGGGTCAGCGTGAGGGGAGTTAGGTCTGCCACTGGCCGGCCAAAACATCCAGCTGCCAGCAGCAGCAGCCATTCTGGCAAAACAGGACGAGTTAAATATAGAGCTTTACTGTTCTGGGAGTCTAATCAGGAAGACAAGAGAGGAGTAAAAAAAAAAAAAACTGGCTCTGTGACAAAGGATATCACACAGCACCTCTGCCTCTCCTGTAACTTTAAAAAGAAACTTTCACACACTCATCAGCTGGCTTCTTGACGGGATAGGGAGGAAGGAAAACGAGCCGTTTGCCTCCTGAGTGAAGCGGGCAGGCTGTGGGAGTGACGGGGGGAAGGAGGGAGGGACGTTCCAACGCTCTGTTATTGCTCTCTGCCATTCCCTTTATGAACTGAAGACCAGAAACAAGAGAGAACTTGAGCTTAAGATGGATTTTATCACCTCAATTTAAACCAGAGGACACATTTCTTCACTTTTCTTCATTACTCTTTTGAAGGATAACTTGGAGTGTTAAGTGCTCAAACCTGCACCATCACAGCAGCAGGTAAGCAAAGCTCTTTTGAATCATATTTTGTTTTGTTTTGTGCTCTTAAATGAAGAAAATCACAACTTTAATCAAGAAATGAGTTTATCTAAAAGTGCTGCAACAGTTAACATCGGTTTCACGAAGCAAACTTCATCTGAGCTACAGTTTGAATCAATTCACACCAAATGAATAATCACAAACTCATTCATTATTCATATTAATAATGCACATTCCTACATTTTTTAAAGGATTTTTGCAATGATCTTGGTGAAAAGACGTCCTTTTAGAGTTAATAATGCAGCATTCAGAGAGCACGTGAAGAAAAGAGAAAGTTATGAATCAAACATTTCTCAATGACTGCATGAATGAGAGCTTTTAGTGGAAAGAATCTTCTGATTTACATGTGGGAGGAGAAGCCCACAGCTTCACCGGACAAAGTGAAAGCAGCTCGCTGATCCAGAGGACATTATCTTTGGGAATTAAATGCACTTAAGCGCGACCTTTGCCCTCCACTCAACTCCCAACACCTCTGCGGCTCGGAGTACTGTAGCCGTAACTGTACAAACACACACGCCCGCTTTAGCTCGAGCCTTGACGGGCTCGCAGAAGGAGGACATCTTTCACCCTGAATATTTTTGGGGGCTGTACAGACGCCAAAACGAATTCCATTTCATGAAGTCATCTCACGGCTCCTGGGAGTCGCTGTTTGTCAAGGCGTGACATCACCTCGTCTCAGCAAAGTGAAAAAAAGAAAATGGGAAATGTCAGGGGGGGAGGATGGCTCACGCTACAGGAAAATCAGCTTTCTGCCACCYTCTGCAGCTTACAGGGTCCCCGAAATGCTCAGAGATGAAACCAATAACTCAAGCCGGAGAAGTATTCCTCATTAACATTTCTTCTGCTTGGGCCACACAGTCGTGAACTCCTATCAGTCTGACGGCTGAGATTTGTGAACGTTTATCAGCCCCGGCGTGTAAATGAACCAGTCTTACTGTAAATCAATATTATGATCCCTGTTTAAACTGAAACAGAGCTGAGCTCAGTTTGGGTGTTCGCCAAGAAGTGGCTGATCTGAGATCTGAGGCTGAGCTCACGGTATTACAATGGCTCTGTGTCAGTTGTTGTAGAAGGTGACACAGTTCAGCTGTGAGTCGCAGACGAAACTTAAAATAAAGTTTTACGCTCCATCGAACACACCAACGTACTGTGGGACAGATGATCACTTCCTTTGGATTAAACTGGTTTCGATCAACAGGYTTTCTGAACATCTCTGAAAGGTTTTTTTTTTGGACACTTTTCTACACGGTTTATGCAGTGTTGTATAAAGTACCACAAAGTGATACTTGAGTAAAAGTACAAGAATATTATCAAAAAATTACTTTGTCAAAAGTTAAAGTCTCTTTTAGGAATGTTACTTGAGTAAAAGTCTTAAAGTATCTGATATTTTTTGTACTTAAGTAGTAAAAGTATTGATTTCAAATGAGCAGTTAGAGTTTCTGTAATGACATTTATTAGGAGGTGACCTCCCTAAAACAACACAGAAATGACTATATCATATTAAAAGAAATAATTTATGTTAAATTTAGGACACACTAGTCTAGCTGTTTCAGTTTGTATACAAAATGAAAATCTATCTGAGGGCTCCGGCCAAATGCAATAATATAATTCATGAAATACAAATACTTCTTAAGTACAGTCCTTTTATTTTAATGATTATGTCCTGCTGGAGTGTGACATGATTTGTTTGTGTACAAACTAATACGGTATCAGAATTTTTTATATTTATACTTCTCATTCAACCATAATTAAATTCACTCTAGGAGGCACAATTTATATGGATAGTATTTACTTTTTTAAATAAGCTGAAATGAAAACAAGCAAAAATGAAATAAAAGTAACRACKTTCTACTTCTTGCCTTTTTTTAAAAATGTAAGGAGTAAAAAGTATAGAAAACAGTGTGAAAATCTAAGACGTAGAAGCAATAAGTAGGCTGAAAAATAATTACGTTAAGTACAGATACCCCAAAAAATTCTACTTAAGTGCAGTAACAAAGTATTTGTACTTACTTTACAACTCTGAATTTATGGAAGCACCATAACACTTTTGTTTTTGGTATTTAATCAAAGATTCAGTGAAACTATCAGGAACAAGTGATGTCTTTTGGTATCAAAGTAATAACAAGCAACAAAACTAAAAAAATGAAAGAAAATGTTGAAAAGCCTGACGATCTGAGAACAAGAGAGTCTGGGTTATTTGAAAACTCTAATTCTGACTTCATGTGAGTCTGTGTGAACAGAAACACAACAGAGGGGGTGGAGCCGGTGGCTGTCAGTCGTGGGTGTTTTCTGGGGGTCTGCAGGGCCTCACCAGCAGCTGTCAGCGACACATGGGCTGCTCCAGTCGTATAAGTGCCTCCAGCCTTGAATTCCAAACATACAGCTTAGACACGTCGGGATGGTTCGCAGAGACGTCGCACTCSTAATTCACGTTGCCTTCGTTTAAAAATAAGTTCCTAAACTCCATGGCAACTCAAGATCTTCCCAAGATCACGTGACCACACAGTGTGTAGAAAACATGAAGCTCAGTGGCTGCACATGCTTGATGCCTCTTGATACCCTGATTTCTTGTCTTAATTGTTTCCATATTTCCACTCTCTCCTCGTTTGTTAAAATGACACAATCATGACTTAACCATGTGAGCTKTCAGACGCTCAGAGACCCTCGTTTTCCCAAAGTTCTTACTCAGAATGAGTCTGAAAAGTGTGACACATCTCTGAGGGTTACTGTTCATCGCTGCTGAAGACTGGAATTATTAACAGATTTCTTCTGAGACCGGCTCCTTCACATCTACCGTGTTATTTTAAATTCATTTGGTCCTTTTTGTCTTCGTGAAAAACGTAAACTATGAACAAACAGAACAATTTAAAAATGATCCAAATCGACACATAAAACTGAAATTTGGAGATTGAGATTGAAATGAGGAATTATCTTTTCAAACATTTAAAAAGGGAAACWCAAAAAACTTCTAGAAACAAAACGTTCTGACTTAAAGAGCAAAAGATGTTCCATAACATTACGACCACTGGAGAGCAAAAATAAAGTGACACTTGTCTCTTCTTCATCTTCATCGCCTGCAATTATGTAACTGCCTGTGTGTGTGTGTGTGTCTTTGTTTGTCTGTTAGCAAAATATTTCATGAACCATTGGATAGGTTTTAATGAAATTCTTCGGATGGCATCAACAACTGGAAATCTAACAGATTAACTTTTAAAGTCAGCTCCATTTAGGATGGCTGCCACAGCTGATTTATCTTAAACACAAAGATGACTACAACTTAATCAACTTCACAGCTACTCTTTGACTCTGAACACAAACAAGATCTTTAAAATTACACTGCAAAAAATGTCCATCTTACCAAGTTTGAAAATCTTATATCCAGCCAAAAAGTCTTTTTGATCTTGTTTTGAGACTGATTTACTTAACAAGAACTGATTGTGTAAGAATAATAATAACCTTGTTTTCAGAATGTGTAAGATTATTTGTCTTGTTTAGGGCTCGACACACGGGGAGCGACAAACTACAGCGATTAACGGCAGTCATCGCAGCCAGGGTGAAACCCGACACACGGGACGTGATAGCGATCGCAGCGTTGCGACTCGCGCTCTCAGATCACTTGTCTTCACGAAATTTGATTGGTTCTTGACTCTGAAGGCGGGTGTGCATTACGGACGTGTAAACTAAACAAATCGTGCGATGCTAATGGTATTGAAAAACAAACACACATCAAGATACAGTTTTATGAGGAAAAACCATAAACTTCACCCTGGTGCCAATAAATTCCCACAAAGCTTTTTAGTAATCCCTTGGTGAAAGTGTTAGCTAACGGCAGTGTGTAGCATACTCTCCTCTCATTGGTCAGTCAATGAAACCCTTGCTGATTGGTTGTACGCTAAGCGACAAAAGTTGAATATTTTTCAACTTTCATATGTCGCGTCGCAAGCTCGCGTGTGCACGTGTACGAGCGCGAAATTTCACATGCACTATTTTCGCCGATCGCTTGGCTGGAGGAGGGCAAGCGATTGTCGCCTCACCGCACAGGCTCCATAGGAAATGAATGGAGAGCGAGCGACGTCGCCTCCCGTGTGTCGAGCCCTTTAGCCTGAAAATTTGACTCAAATTAAGTCAAACATTTCTGCCAATGGAGTAAGAAAATTTTACTTGGCAAGATTCCTGACATTAGAAAAAATTGAAAATCTTACCAAGTAAAATTTTCTTACGCCATTGGCAGAAATGTTTGACTTAATTTGAATCAAATTTTCAGGCTAACAAGAGAAATAATCTTACACATTCTGAAAACAAGATTCTTCTTACACAATCAGTTCTTGCTTAGTAAATCAGTCTCAAAACAAGATCAAAAAGAATTTTTGGCTGGAAATAAGATTTTAAAACTTGGTTAGGTGGACAGTTTTTTGCAGTGTCACAATCGGGCTCAAGGATTGTGACAAATAAGAGGGAAGAGGACACAAGGACATCTTTTAAATATTGTATTTATTTAAATAATAAAGTAAAAATACCATTAATAAACTAAAGATGAATCCTGTAGGACAATAAATTAAGTAAACCAAACCACACTTAATTGACCAAAGTAAAYTAAAGCAATCTAAATTAACCAAAATGGACTAAATCAATACAAATTAACAAAAATACTCCAAGCCAAACAAATTCAGAAAGCCAAAGTGAGAGAAGGGAGGGTTAGGCCCAACAACACCCTCTCTGCCTCAACACAGCACCTCACTCTTTTTATAGACTGAAGAATCAGTTCAGGTGCTTCCAATCAGTGTTGCTGCTGCACTGCAAGCATTGGATCTGCCCCTGCTGCAGCAGCTGTCACCTGACAGRGTCATCACCCAGTGTCTCATCAGAGATGTTAAAATAAAAAAAATGATATGTTTTGGTCTGTGTCAGTACTAAATAAATGTAAAAGTAGAACTTTGGAACATGAAAAATAAAAAATAAAAACCTGTGCTGAAATCCAACTAAAGCAAAAAACCATGAAGTGTCTTTGGTCCAACAGCAATAACTACAGTTAATAATCCTTAGTTTGCTCATCAGAGAAACYATAACTGCTGAAGCTACAGTTGCCTCCAGTGAGAGGATCGGGTTAAAGTGACATCAGGAAATCACTACAAGATGAAACCCACCACCTGACATTTTGCTCTGATGTGACAGGTCAGCATTAGTTTGTGCTCTGAGCTATTAATGGAAGTCATCATTACAGGAAGACAAGCTGTGAAAGACTTTGAATTAGGTAGAAAATTGTTTTCAAAATGGTAAAAATGTAATAATTTAAGAGGGTTTTAGTGCTTGTATTTTTTGAGTAAAACAAATCAGTTGGACAATTATATGGTCACCATTCCTTTATTATCTGCAGGATTATTGAATTCATTTTTCATCCACAGTTACAGTTTTAACTAAAGCTGCCATTTTTTTTACTGGGTCAGAACCCAAAGCTTATTACATTTTCTCCTAAACTGACACTCAAAACATAAAACTGTCATCAGTCCCACTTTAGTCACTCATGTTTTGTTATGAAAATACACCCAAACACACTGAATTAAACTTCTTTTTCTGATGAGATGATGTTATTTTCTTTTAACAGGTACCAGACTTGTGTCTCTTCATCTCTAATGTTTCTAACATGTCAGATTATATTGTTGCACAAGTATAACATAACTTACTTTCATCCAATTTTTGGGTTATTGCATCCCAAAAATCCTTTGGGGGCACCTAAACTAATTATTAAAAAAATAAAAAAAAATTTCTTTAAACCACTGAAAGTTGTAAAGACTGACAACATTTTATATATTTTTTTGCTTTTATTGTGAAGCACTTTGTTATTTTATACTTCTGAAAAGTGTTATATAAAGAAACTTTACTTACTTACCTGCTTTAGTGTTTCTAAATCAACAGTTTCTGGTTTTTAAAAAGCAAAAATGCAGCAAATCTCAAAATGCTACTTAAAAAATACATAACTTGGTTTACTTAAACCATAAAACCATCAGTCTGCTTCGTAAATTATAATCGTTCCATCCTAACATGTAACATGTTCAATTAAAATTAATGGGCAGGTTCAATTTGAACAGAAATCCAGGTTAAGATTTTTAGAAGGTTACATACTTTTAAAAAGATTTTTAAAAGACATAAAATGTACCGCTGACTTAGTCAACTTTTACAGCTTCCTGTTTGACATKGGAAGTTCAGGACGTGCATTTGCAGAGCCTATATTTACACACACATATGTGACAGCTGAACTCAAAGCAAACCTCTTTACAGATTTAGGGTTCCATTTTAAATTTAGGTTTAGGCCTCGACTGGAGTCTTGCAGCGTTTTAGGGCCTTCTTTCATATTAGATTCCAGCCAGTCAGTTGTGCTTCGTGGTTTTAGATTACATGAATTTGAGTGGGCTTTTGCGGTGGACTTAAGAGACTCTCCTTTATATTCCATAAAGACAACTGGAAGTGTTGCACGCTAGACTGGAATGCGGGTCACGCAGCTCAGAAATCCCCATTTGTTTAAGAAGAATTCGTGAAAGCAGAGACTGCAGAGATYAGTCCTGGTCTTACTGAAACACAAACAGTCTTAAAATTCTAATCTGTGCGTAACCAAGTGGACAAAAACAAAAATTAAAACAAATTCAGCACTTCAAAATCTTTTGTTTTTGGTTTAATCTAAATTGAAAAGATTTTCTGATTAGTCGATTTTCAGCCTTTTTTTTTAATTACTTTTAGTTTTAAATTATTTCAGTGACCTATTGTGGGTTTTTATTTCTTCAGCAAAAACAGTACAAAGAGTCCAAACATTTAACCATCTGTAGGCCTTTACAGGTAAAACTCACCGCGCTGTTTTCTCTGCTGAACCTCAGTGACCCGGCAAAACGAGCCCATCTGTTACAGTAGCTTCTCTGCATCTGTCTGGCTTCTGCCCAGGAACTAAAAATAAATCAGCAAGATTCCTAATCCGCGTCAACAAACGCATTGCTCGTACTCAGGAATTCTGCTGGAGTCATTTACATTTACTGCACATGTTTTTGTGTTTCATCACCGCGGGACGCTTTAACGCCCTCCACTTCTAGGAAGTATTCAGAYGCCTTCTACAAACTGGTGCAGAACAGGACCCTGGTGACAGAGAGCCAGTGGCTGAAACTAATAGTTATGTGGAGGAATGAAGAGTCTGAAATTAATCTCCAGTTATGAACCAGATCACCTTGAAGCCAGCATGAACTAACTGAACTCGGAGAACTCAGATAAAGAGTGGATTCGACATGAAGGATACAGGCAGTGCAATAGTTTTCTTTGTGGGTATTTTTCCTGGAAGCAGGTGGAATTCAAAGAGACTGGCTTCAGGCATCATTAAACTTCACGGCCTTTTTAACTTTCCCCACAACCAYTACATCAGAGGATAAAACACTTTTCTTGATGTCAACCAAAAGCTTTCAAACCTCTCGCTTATCTGTCTAATTTCTCTTCACTTCATTGACTTTTCTTAAGAAATCTTTACATTTTGTGCAATATACTCATCACATAAAGTGACCACATTTTTTTTCCACACCTATACAAGGATTGTCAACCATATGAATAGCAAAACAGCTTTTAAAATCTACTTGTTCATAAAACTAAGAAATAAACTAAAACAAGTCTTGATAAAAGCTTTAGAAAGGCCCAAAAATATAGTTTCATTACTGTGCCCTCATAAGTCTGGGCACAGGAGCTTGCTTTTAGAAGAGATGATAAGAGTCAAAGTTCTAAAGCACAAAAATATAAATCTAATAAACAGAAGTAGCATGTAAATTAAAGAAAGTTCAACAAAAAAAAAAGTCTGGCCAAAAAAAGATATAAAACATGTGTTTTCTGTTTTTGGTCCAGGTAAGATGAGGTCCAAAAGCAGCAGGGTGGAGAGTCCAGCTGATGRGGTCCTGGTGGTTCCACCAGGTGACCATGACATCAACCAAGAGCAGGAAGCAGGTGTGCCCGTGAAGAGCCTGAAGGCCAGAGTTCAGCTGGAGGAAGGTGAGTTTGAGCCAGATGTGATCCCTGATAAAGAGAAGCTGCTGTTGGAGTCCACGGAGGCAGCTGGGGACAAACGAGGGGACCTCATGGATCTGTCCAAAGAGGACCTGCTGAAACTGCTGGGAATCATGGAAGGAGAAGTTCAGGTGTGTTCTTCTCTTCTGCGTCTCTTATGTGTGTGGAAAAACAACAACACACTTTTGAAACTGCACTGTGGATGAACATTGTGATGCACTGCAGACTTGAAACAATAGCGCCATCTTGTGGTTAAAAGCTAGTTTTAACATTATTCTTTGGTTTTACAGAAAGTTTTGAGCTGTTTTTATGTATTTATTTAAATATAGTTTACTTCATGGGAGACAGACTTATTCAAAGTTCAAAGTCACTCTTCTTATAATGCAAAAAACTATTCATTGAGCTCATTTCAMAAGATTACAAGAAAGTCTGGCTCCTTGAAAGTAGTAAATATAAAACAATTGTCAGTATTTAAAATCTTTTCAGTGCTGTATATCTGATGATAAAGTTAATGTTGAGATAATTTCTCTCATTTGAATGCTTATCCTTCTCAGAACCTAAATGTAATGTTTTCTGTATATGTTTGTGATTTCAGGCCAGGGAGGATGTTATCTACATGCTGAAATCCAAGCAGACGCCTCCRGAGGTCTTTGAGTCACAGTATGGATGTGTGGCCCCAGGCTCGGCCCTGAAAGCTCTGCAGAGGGACAGCTTCATCACTGGCACCAAGCAGTCCAACCCTAGTGTTTACCAAAAACCCATGKCTGAGGTCAGGACTGTTCGTTTTTATCAAACATAGTTTTCATGCAACTTTTTGAGGATAGTAATAATTCATTGTTCATTTCAAAGCCAAGAAAACCAACCAGACGTCCTGCACCTCATGTGCTTGTAAACTGAGCCAGATTTGTTTAAAGTGTCTTTAAACTTTGCACGTTTGTGATCGCTCCTGTGTGGTTTTGACCCTTTTTTTTTTTTGCAGCTGAAGCGTCTGCAGGAGAAGCACAGGGAGACGTACAGTCGGATGCTGGGCCAGCTGCTGCTGGCTGAGAAGTGCCACCGCCACACGGTGCACGAGCTGGAGACGGAGAAGCACAAACACGTTGATTACATGAACAAGAGCGACGACTTCACCAACCTCCTGGAGCAGGAGAGAGAAAGGTGACGAGGGGAGAAATATGGAAGTGTCGCAGAATCGTGAACTGTTGTTTGATGGATGTGTTGAGGTGGTTTAGGGAGTTAAACAAAACGTGGTAGGAGTGATGTCATGACTTAAATGGGCTTTTAGCTGCTGCTTACTGACAAGGTGTGACTGTCAGCRTCAGCTGTTTGGACGACGTGCATTTTTGTTCCTCAGACTCATTTTGAAACGAAGAATAAYAAAAGCCTCAACTTCCATTTGAAATCATCACAAACTTTAACTTTTCATATGCAGAATACAAAGTCTGGCTTACTGTTTATTTATTTACTTATTTTACACAGTGACAATGCACAACTTTTCATTAACCTTTTAAAAGGAGAGATGCGTGGTACCAGTTTAGCGCAAAAAAAGCTAATATCTACCTAGACAGTTTGATAGTAATCAATGACTACAGATAATAAATGATGAATAGATAAAAATTAATTATGGTAAGATCTAGAGGTTAAACCAACTCATTGTGAGCTTCCTGGCCTGTGCTTTTTCAGTCCAAAGCTTTTTGCTGGAAACAAAAATGAAGGTTGAGTTGAAGAGGCATAAGTAAAACTAAAGAATATTTTCAGAAAAACAAACCTCACACCTGTGGAATGAGGAGGTTCTAATCGGGGGAGAAAAAGTGGAAACACCATCAGGGTGAGAGCGATGTGAGAGCCGAAAGCCTCATAAGAGTTAGTTTAACTATTATAGAGTAAAAGTGCATCAAACTCATCTTTTCACAGAGCTCAGCGTTCATTTTTGGGCCAACAGGTAATAACAGCTGTAATCTGTAATGTTTTACCAGGTGGAAATAAAAAAAAAATAGCCTAGGGTTCATAAAAAACTTTTAAAGGTGTAAGACAAGAACAAAAACATTAAAAAAAGGCATGAGTTTTTTTTCCCATCTGTGTTTCGACACTTCGCTCCCTCAGAAGCGTGTCATGATCTCATCCTTATCGATGTGAGCTCCGATAGCCGTCTGAGAGTGAGGAGAGACGAGGCAGCGGTTTTGGTGCCAAACAGCTGCAGGAATGCAGAGGATGGGCACCGAGGAAGCTGCTTTCTGACTGGTAGCTATCAGGCATTAACACCTTTTCATGCAACAGAGCAATTTATATGTCAGGACGTTTAACATGTTTATGTGGCGTGGCGGAATGTGTGGAGGCGGACAGACGAAACAACCTGTGCTCCTCGTGGAGCTTCAGAGTCACGCGAACACAGTGAAAACCTGCAGCAGATCCTCAGTTTGTTTATCGGGAACAAAACACTCCAGGTCAAATGTTAAAATGGACTCTGACGTTTCTATTTTAAAGTGCCTATGACATCAAATTTTTTGTAATACATATGAATGCATTTTTGGAAAGATGTTATTCACAAAATATTGCAAAAGGAATTTCATGTCACTGAGATGAACAGTTGTTGAGATTTTTGCCTGTAAAGTAACAGGAAGTGATGTCGAAGGGGAATGTCTGGATGTGAATAAAGCAGTGCTACAACAACAAACAACACAGACTGTRGAGAACAATTTGATGTTTCTTAAGATTATTTTGAGTCACTACCAGAGAGAGATGAAGAAAAGTCAGAGTTCAAATAGTATTGTTTCRATAAACAAAGACCAGGGAGCTAGAGTTCCCCTTTGATGTCACTTCCTTTTTCAATTTGGCTGAAYCAAGTTCAAAAGAAAATATGCCAGTTAAGGGACAAAATGGGTAAAATGGTGTTTATTGTGCCAACTTTCTTAAATATTAGTATGTTTTCTTTGACTTTTTGCATTTGAAGAATATGCATGTCACAGGCACTTTAATGCTCAATATGTTCAGTACAGTGCAATATAACCACGACCTCATGAGCAAAGTGTTCAAACATGAAGGGGCGTCTGAGCAAGTTCACCAAAAACATAATAAAATACAAAAATAAAAATAAAAATTTGCCAAATAATTGTAAAAGTTCTTAATATCTGTCCTTTTATAGATAAACATTTTTCCTGCTTCACATCCGATACAYTGTAAAGCAGTTATTTCTTTCACAGCAACAGTAAACTATCACGCTTTTATGACTAAACCATCTGGGTCAGATRCCAC
This sequence comes from Austrofundulus limnaeus, assembly GCF_001266775.1. NCBI lineage: Eukaryota > Metazoa > Chordata > Actinopteri > Cyprinodontiformes > Rivulidae > Austrofundulus > Austrofundulus limnaeus. The sequence goes on along the minus strand of NW_013952404.1, from coordinate 2,576,905 downwards.
TGACATCATAGTTTTGACCTTTACATGACAGTAATTTTAGAGTGAAAGTTATTTTCATTGAACATCTCACTGTGTAAATAYGGTCGTTATGTGTTGCACTGCCCAGATTTAGATTTCCACTTGTACGGCAGCCAGGCTTGTTCATYCTAATTGGCAAAGAACACTGCTCGTAACTGGAATCAGTGAACAGTGTTTACTGAGCTTCCATCAGCCGTCATTCAGAGACGTGGCTTCGTTTCTAAAATGATCAACTTTCTGCATCAGTTTGCTCAGAAAGCGCTGATTGAATCTGTTCTTCTTCACCCCAGGAGAGACGTTCAGCTCACTCGTGTCTGGTTTCCTCATTATATGGAGATTTTGTGGCGAAGCTTGTTCAACTTTCCTCTTGTAGTAAAACATGAAAACACACATCCTCTTCTCACTTCTATATCTGCTTGACTTTTGGCACCAACGTTTTATTTTATTTCACTCAACCGGGACTGAGAAAAAGGCAAAAAAAAAAAATTCCAATCGTTTTATAGGTTTCCTGTTTGAAAAAAGGTGAAAACTGTGGGGGGGATTTTAGCAGAAGCCTTCCTCTTTGGCATTGGTTCCTCCTCCTTTCACTTCTGTTCAAAGCAGAGCAGCACACACGCTCGTGTACATTTTTGTCTTGTATGGATGAGGTCACATCACTCATTAGAGGTGCTCCAGAGTGTTTCCTTTTGACTTGTGTTGCTGGGATAAAATGCTTGGAGCTTGAAGAAGAAAGATTTGTTTGGGGGAAAAAAAGGAGACTCTTATTTCAGGTGGGATTTTCTGCAGCTTGTGGAGCAGCTCTAGTAAGTTTTGAATCGACTTTGATTCGGAGACATGTTTTCAATAAAGCTGATTTTGTCCTTTGAGCGGTTGGTAAAGTTGCACAGTCTTCCTGTGTTGGTTGTTCTAATTTGCTTCACTTTGCAATGCAAAAAAAGTTCACTTTGAATGATGCATTAGAAATGTCACTGGAAGTGTATGAGCAGGAGAAGCGGCTGCTTTGCATGCTTTTTGTTGGAGCCGGAGATGAGAGCAGGGCATGATCTGCATAGAAAGAAGCTGAGAGAAAAGACCACCGCTCGGTGAGGGGCTGTTTGTAACACTTTCACTCGCTGTTTGTGTTTTCTGTCCGCTCAGCGGGGGGTGAAACGGTAGGAGTGTTTTGAGGTTGTGAAGTAGATTTTTGCCATGATTCACCAGATTATACCAATCTGTTTAGTCGGTCTAATTTTTGTTTAATGTTGAAGTATTTGATCATTAGTCATGTACCTCTAGAACAATGTTTAGGTATATTAAATTTTTGACCATCAAAGAAATAAGGTTTTCGGAACTGTTTCTTGAGTGAAAAAAAACTGACATCAAAACAATGTTTGAATTTGTAAAAATAAAAAAAAAGGAAGAGTCTGATAATTATCTAAGAGTTATTTGTTTTTTGTTCTCTTCACACTTTCAGACTGAAGAGGTTGCTTGAAAACGAAAAAGCCTACCAAGTCCGGAAAGAGAAGGAGCACTCCAAACGTCTGGCCAAGGTGCGAGAGGAACTGGTCAAACTCAAGTCCTTCGCCTTGATGTTGGTCAATGAGCGCCAGCAGCACCTGGAGCAGATGGACCAGCAGAACCAGCGGGTCCAGGAGCTCAGCGCGCAGCTCCAGCAGCGGGACCAGGCTTTGAATGAAGCCAGGGAGAGCGCTCAGGAGGATGCCCGCCGGGTGCAGAGTCTTGAGGCCAAGGTCAAGGAGAAATCCAGCAAAMTCGCCCAACAACATGAAGAAATGAGCACCAAGCTGTCCAGTCGGGAGCTCCAAAATCGACAACTTAACGCTGAAATTTTGGAGCTCGCCCACAGCGTAGAGGAGCTGGAGCAAAGCAACAGAGCTTTGAAGAAGTCTGAGGAAGAAATGCAGGAGTTAAGAGAGAAGATCAGCAAAGGGGAGTGTGGCAGCTCTAACCTGATTACTGAACTGGACAATCTGCGGAAGCGGGTGCTTGAGATGGAGGGAAAGGATGAGGAGATTACCAAGACAGAAAATCAATGTAAGGAGCTAAGAAAGAGGCTAGAAGAGGAGAATAACAAGAGTAAAGACCTCAGGCTGGACGTAGAGAGGCTCCACAAAAGGATGATGGAGTTAGAGAAGCTTGAGGAAGCATTCAGTGTTAGCAAAGCTGAGTGCGCACAGTTGCAAACTGCTCTAGAACGAGAAAAAGTCCTGACCAAGGAGCTTTCAGATGAAGTGATAGCTCTTAAGATCCGTATGAAAGAGCTCGAGTCTTCTGAAATCAAGTTGGAAAAGTCCGAGTTAAGCCTCAAAGATGACCTGAGGAAGCTCAAGTCTCTGACTGTTGCTTTGATGGACGAGCGAAAGACACTGATGGAAACTGTGAAGTCAGATGAAAAGAAAAAAGACGAACTGAGCGAGACGGTCAAACTTGAGCAGGCCAGAGTTATGGATGTGACTGAGAAACTGATAGAGGAGAGCAAAAAGCTCCTGAAACTAAAATCTGAAATGGAAACCAAAGTGGAGGCTTTAACGGCTGAAAAAGGGGAGCTCAGTGCTAAGCTAGCTTATGAAACCGATAAAACAGAGGATCTCAACTTTAAGATAAGCCAAATGAAAAAGAAGCTGGATGGATTTGAGCAAGCGGAAAAGCTGTCTGTGAGGAATTCAGTGATTTGTGATCTGGGACGAATGTCTGACCCCAATGGGAAGGAAGACAACAAAGTTAAAGAGCTGACGTTTGAAATCGAGCACCTGAAAAACCGTCTGAAACAACTTGAAGTGGTGGAGGGAGATCTGATGAAGACAGAAGATCAGTATGACGTGTTGGAGAAAAAATTCATGACCGAAAAGGAAAAAGCAAATGTCCTTTCCCAGCAGGTGGAGGAAATGAAGAACCAGATATTACGGAACAAAGCCATTGAGAAAGGAGAAGAGGAAAGCCGGGAGGAAGATCTCAGACAGCGATGCAAGAGAGAAGAAGCCAAAACCAGAGAGCTACAAGCCGATGTGGTAGCTTTAAAGGAGAAGATCCACGATCTGATGCACAAAGAAGACCAGCTTTCTCAGCTCCAAGTGGACTACTCCATCCTACAACAGAGGTTCTTGGAGGAGGAAGAAAGGGCTAAGAACATGGGAACTGAGGTTTTCCATCTCACCAAAGAGCTAGAAATAGCAAAGCGTCAAAGTCGGGCACTACGACCCAGCCTAAATGGCAGGAGAATGGTGGATGTAGCTGTCACATCCACTGGAGTACAGACAGAGCCATCATCTGCTGAACCAGCAGAGGAGGATACACCGGCTGGCTTCATCAGAAAGTCCGTTCAAGAAGAGAATCATATTATGAATAACATCAGACAGAAATGTCTGAAGAAGCCCACTGAAAAAAGCAGCACTGCTGATCGCTGCCCTTCGACCGGCAGCGACTTTGGAATTAAAAAATCCTGGATTCCCTGGATGAGGAAAAAGGAGACCACTCCTCAGGAGAGCGGTCTAGTGAAACCTCTAAACATCAATGGGGAACATTTGMCTTCTAAACTGATCGCACCTCAAACCCAAGGGCAACCTTTACACATCCGAGTGACACCAGATCACCAAAACAACATTGCCACCCTTGAAATCAGCAGCCCGACCGCTGAGGATGTTTTCTCCAACTCGGCCCCCCTCAGCCCCAACCCATCTCAGCCGAAATCCAGGATCACAATCATTCCCACCTRCTCTGTTCCAACCACTCAAAGAAAAACACCCACTGGACTTCAGCGTCCCGAACGAGCTAAGTCTCCGGTCACAATCACGACAGTATCCAGGGCTAAGTCTCCAGAAAGCAGTCGACTCTCCTCRTCTACCTCAGGAAGACCGCTGTCTCCGGTTTCTGTTATGACAATCAGCAAAGCTGTGGTGCCTGAGACTTCCCGAGAACCTCAGGAGATGACCATGGGACGGGCTGTGTTCAAGGTTACCCCTGAGAAGCAGATGGTCCCAATATCTGTCCGTAAGTGCCAAAACAATGGCAGCATCATCACCACTACAGATGATAACAAGATTCACATCCACCTGGGCAACAGCAACCCCCCAAAGATGGTGGTCAGACCAGTGGCTAGTGTAACAGAAAACAAAGARCTGACCCTATCAACTGGGACAGTTTTGCGCTCTCCACGCCAAATCACAACCACTACAACCAGGAGCATGCAGACAAAAGTGTCAAGCAGCATCACCATATCTACTGTTACATCTACAACTCCAAGACCCACCCAAAGCACGGTAAGCTCTGGCTCCATTATCTTAGTCTTTTTAAGATTTCTGTCTTTGTCTCCAATTAAATGACATCTTCCAGTGGTTCAAAACGAATAACTTTTTTTCCCTCAACCTTGGATTTTTCAGTTTTATAAAAAGCTTTTTTTCTAAAMTTGTCAAATCACAGTTGCATTTGATGTTTCATATGATAAATTACTATTATCTCACGTAGCTAGAAATAGGAAGTGAGATAACAGTGTTTAGTGTTACAGTGGCACTCACTTTGTGAATGAGACGGATGGCATGATTGAAATGCTCCCGTGGGTGGGCCGCAGAGCAGCAGAGCTAACGATGCAGCATTTTGCCACCCTGTCAAAAGTTATGTTGCCATTTATATTTCATTGTGTGCATTCACAAACAGGACATGTACGGTTCAGTGCACTCAAAAAAATACAGCCGACACCCATTGACCCCATAGCCTGGATAAAGCAAAAGAATTATAGTTGCATACTGTTTTATGAAAAGTAAGATTTTTTTTCTTTATGCAGCTTCTGTTTTTTTTCCCTCTGAAGTTGAAATCTCTTTTTTGTCAGATTGGGCATGAACCCCAGCCAACTCGCACGGGTCTTACCCGTATCCCAATGTCCAAGAGCCTGAAGGCCGGAAAAGCAGCTTCCCCGGGGATCTCAAGTGGACTGAAGCTGGAGTCTCGGACTGAGAGTCAGTCTGTGAGGATAGAAGTCAAAAAATCCACTGTGAATAGCAGTTCTATACAAAATGGAGGGAAAGCTTGACTGACAACCATTCATCCATTTTCTGTACCTGCTTGACCMTTGATTCAGTGTCATGTGGAGCACAGTCCATCACACAGTTTACCTGATGTAATATACTATAAGCAGCAAAAATCTAATCGTTGTGGTGCTTCACAAAGAGCAATACAAAGCTGTATGCTCTGATTCAACTCAGCAAAAAACTCAAAGGCATTTTAGTAATGTAAAAAACCAGCCATTTATTTTTATGCTTGTGAATTGTTTTAATGTTTGTTCACACATTTTTGCATTTTAAATGAAAATACTTTGTTTTTACAGAAAGTTTTGCGGGGTACTTTTGGGTTAAATATTATAGGCATATATAAATATATCTGATTGTGATGCTAACATTTTGTTGTTGTTTTGATTGTTACACAAATAAGTTTTCTGAATATTTTGTAAAACCAATCGTCTCTGATAAGTTATGCAATTGTGTTTTTGTATGCTTGTGCTGTAAATAGATTTTACAGATAAATATTTTAAATAAATCTTATGTCTACAGATGGTCTAACTTATTTAACGTGTAGTATACGAACAATAAAACATGCAGTAATGGTTGTTTTGCAAACAAACCAGCCGCTTAAAGGACTCGTCTTCTATGTACATTTTCTTTACTTCTGTCAAAGCAATTAACAAATATATAAATTTAAAATATCACAAAGTTCAATTAAACCAAAGAAAATCCACACCATTATTCACAGAGTTTTATTCTGTTTTTGCTAATTTTGGGGGGGAAAAATAATCAAAAATAAAGAAAACCAAACTATGAAGACAGAAAGGTTTAAAATCCAGAGCCGTAAAGGGCAGCACTGTAAATAATATAATTTAATTTAAAGTAATTTCGTATTTCTCAGCTTCAGCTTGCCAGCATTAGGCCCTGTTTACACAACACTGGTTTCTGGAAATGCTGGAGTTTTTTAAAAATGTTTATTGGGGCAAATAAACAAACAAAAATCAGCCATTTACATGGAACTGTTGAAGTAATGTACCAGGCAAGGTTGGGAATGGGACACAGTAGAGTTTTACTGTTCTGAAATTATTATATTTTGAATCCAAACAGCTGATATATATGTTGTGTTTGGTGAAAAATGTCCACAGAAAAGGAGGGGCAAAAAACAAATTTGTGTTTTTATCAGGCAACCCGGTTGCCAGTCTCACTCATGCACTGATCATGCAGCAGCTGCATTCTTACAATTACGTCTGAACCTAATGAATAAACTATCAAACCTGGGATGGTTTTTAGTTTTGCTCCAACAAGATGCAAAATGTGAGTAACGCAAAAAAAAAAAAAAAAAAAAAAAAA
>NW_013952404.1:2561306-2569861 GCF_001266775.1 Austrofundulus limnaeus | reverse complement strand
GGAGTGAGGTTAGTATATTTAAAATGGATAAATGTAGTATAAAAATATTGTTACTATGCCCATGTTTTGTTGACCTGATACAAATGTTTATCATCCAAAAATATCTGGAGACACAGGTCGCTGCTACTGTTATTTTGTGGGTCAAAAGCTGAAAAGTTTGGGAACCACTGCACTTTGGCTCCCAAAGTTGGGCTTGGGACACAGTTATGGGTCATGAAGCACCTTGGATAATCTCCAGAAATCAATTTTAAGGGCAATAAAATAATTGTTGATGTAACATTTTCCCTGTAACTATTACAAAAACACAAAATAACTATAATTAAGTATTTATATTTGTGTACAAACTGTTTATACTGTCAAAAAGCCTGTGTTTTTAGGGTTATTAATGAAGTTTGTGTACTCAGACCAGTAATATTCGGGGTCACAAGTTTTTGCCGTGGATATTTTKTGGGTCAGAATATAAAAAGTTTGGGAACCACTGCACTAGCTGATATATTTATAGAAATATTCAATAWGGTTCCTTTGAAAGTGATGCATAATTTATAAAAAGATCAATGCTTAACTGCCTTTAAACAAACCTCGAGAGTTCTTTTTAAAATTGACCCTAATGGATAATGGTCAATGGAAGGGCAGCTCTTTGTTCCTTTTATGGCTGAAGCAGCACTAATGTATTATTCATGGGATGGCGAAGAACCTGCACCGCTGCAGGAACTGAGCTCACCTCAAACGGCTGCTGTAATGTGAAGTTCACCGTGCGGCTTGCCATAGTATCGTGCTGTTCCAACACGGACTGTCGGGCTCGGCGCCGGTGTAATCAATCTGAAAAGGATTTGCAGAAATAAACAYAAACAAAATCAACACTACTGATCTTCATGCGGGTATGTTGACATATCGTCAGCAGCAGCTGCCATTTTATTCCTAAACCACCAGATTGTGTGTTCCCTTGTCGTTTTCTCCTGTTACATTATTTCTAYGAATTTCAAACTTTGTTGATGCCGAGTAGTTAGCTGCGGATTTGCTTTCAAGTTTTTCTTTTCTGCATTTTGAAGAGCCACTAAAGGGCTTGGTTAAAACCCTAACAGAATGGGTGTGTCCTCTGTTTCGTCACTGTCACGTTACATCCCCTTATTGGTTCTGCTACTTCCGGATTCTTCCTCTCGATCGAAATCCACAACAGACGAAACCAACACCACAATGAATCGGTATTTCGATTAGACTGCGGGAGAGTTACTCTCCCCAAATTACTTTGTGTTTTTCCAAACTGATTGCCTCCAGTTTCGCCGTGAAGAATTCCCCGAGCAACCGTCGTCTGTCAAAAGTCGAGGATTAGTTTGCTCGGAGCGAATAGCAGCCATGATGGCGTCTAGCTACAACGCTAAGGAAGAGGTGGACGGACACCACCCGGGATCTTCGAATCACGGTGGGACTGGACCCATCAACAGCAAAAAACCCGACAACACGGCGTTCAAACAGCAGAGACTACCAGCTTGGCAGCCCATCCTGACAGCAGGCACCGTGCTGCCAGCTTTCTTCGTTATCGGCCTCATCTTCATCCCCATCGGTATCGGCTTGTATGTGACCTCGAACAACATTAAAGAGTTCGAGGTACGTTTAATGTCCGTTTCCTTTGATCATAATTAACTTGATCCAGACATTTCTACACTTTAACCTTTTAAAAACACGGTACCAAAGTTGGAGTTATTTAAATTCTAGAATAATAGCTTTAAAGCATTGCTAAATGAGTTTATTATTAGTAGCATTTCAACWACATCCGGGTACTTTTTAAATGTTAGTGTTAGTTACAACCAGCGTTAGGATAAATCTAGCTTCATCAGCACTATAACTAGCTTGAAAATTCTATGGTTTTGCCCTTTAAATGCCAATATAAATAAATTGATAAAACATTAACAAACCAAAATGAATCTATAATGATTGTTTTCCAACTTGTTTATATAAGGATTGATGTCAAAAAATATCAGACCTATGTCGAATCTTGAATTATTTGTGCTCCTTTTAATGTTCGAGATATTTCCATGCAATTTTAGGAAAAGATCCACATTTAGCATCTTGTATCTTAAAAACATTATAAAACCAAGGGGTCAAAAATACAGTTCTAGATATCTCTAAGGGTTCACCAGAAAAATACTATGTACTTTCAATGAAGTGACTCTTCAAAATGCAGAAATGAAAAACTTGAAAGCAAATCTGCAGCTAACTACTTGGCATCAACAAAGTTTGAAATTCGTAGAAATGATGTAACAGGAGCAAACGACAAGGGAACACTCACAATCTGGTCACAGTGGTTTAGGAATAAAATGGCAGCTGCTGCTGACGATATGTCAACATCCCCGCATGAAGATCAGCAGTGTTGATTTTGTTTGTGTTTATTTCTGCAAATCCTTTTCAGATTGATTACACCGGCGCCGAGCCCAACAGTCCGTGTTACGTCTGCGCCCAGAACTTCAGCTGGAACAGCACGACGCCATGCTTCTGCACGGTGAACTTCACATTACAGCAGCCGTTTGAGGTGAGCTCAGTTCCTGCAGCGGTGCAGGTTCTTCGCCATCCCATGAATAACACATTAGTGCTGCTTCAGCCACAAAAGGAACAAAGAGCTGCCCTTCCATTGACCATTATCCATTAGGGTCAATTTTTAATCTGAAAAAGAACTCTCGAGGTTTGTTTAAAGGCAGTTAAGCATTGATCTTTTTATAAATTATGCATCACTTTCAAAGGAACCTTATTGATTATTTCTATAAATACATCAGCTAGTGCATGAAGTTAATGTCTGTCTTTTAGATGTTACCTYCTAAATTTTGGATTTGATAACAGAAATAAAATTTGTTGAAATTTAAACTACGTTTTCTCTTTGGAGTAGAAAAGGAAGGCAATGTTTTAGAATATTTTCTGGAGTTTATGACTAATTTAGATTTTAGCTAACATGAACTTTAAATTCATTATGTGTTGTTTCTTTTTGCTGCCAGTCCTTTTATAAAATAAAGCTAAGGCCCCATTTAAGATGCTTTTGAGTGAAACCGCAGCATTTTTTGTTGTGATCCAGCCACCCWTTTATTTACACATCACTGGTGATCAGAGTTTCTGTCTCCGACACCTTTTTGAAACCAGTTCTCAGAAGTGTGAAGAACCCCGAAGGTGGGAAAGCGGTCACAAACAACCAGCAGACAGACGATTACATCAGAAGTTTCTTTTAAACTAACAACAATAACAACTAGACATGGGTTTTTACCATGTAAAAACAAGTGTGCATTACCATGTAGCATGTCATTGCCTGCAGCAGTGGACTTGCAGAATGAAATGTGACCAAGTTCAAATGTGTTTTCTACCAACTTGTGCTTGTCAAGTCAGCAGGTGTCTGTAATGAGGGTAATTGTGTAACAATATGAAGTTTGTAGAGATTTTTTGTTAAAGTTGCTGTAACTGGGTTTTGAACCTTGATCTCCCACATGAAAGCCCATAGAGTTAACCATGAGACCATTGGAGCTGTGGTAGAGTGTGGTGGCAGGGGTTGTTTTGTATGTGTGCAGAAAGAGGCCACATTGCCAATGCAATTGTTGACACTAAACTGCAATATATTACAGCAATAGAGCAATATTAGGACAACATTATAGTAAAACATCAAAATACAATCAGATTAGTATTGAAACCACTGAACTATTGAGATTAAATATTATTAAACTATGGTTCAGTACTGAGTAGATGCCGCAAGGGGCAGTATTGGACCAATACAAGGCTCCATTGACTCCCATCATAAATTATTAAACATTAATACAAAATTGTAAGAATGCAGCTGCTGCATGATCAGTGTATGAGTGAGAATGGCATCTGGGTTGCCTGATAAAAACACAAATTTGTTTTTTGCCCCTCTTTTTCTGTGGACATTTTTCACCAAACACAACATATATATCAGCTGTTTGGATTCAAAATATAATAATTTCAGAACAGTAAAACTCTACTGTGTCCCATTCCCAACCTTGCCTGGTACATTACGTCAACAGTTCCATGTAAATGGCTGATTTTTGTTTGTTTATTTGCCCCAATAAACATTWAAAAAACTCCAGCATTTCCAGAGACCAGTGTTGTATAAACAGGACCTAATGCTGACTAGCTGAAGCTGAGAAATACGAAATTACTTTAAATCAAATTATATTATTTACAGAATGTCGCTGTAAAAAAATAGGGCTAAAATAATGTAAACTTTCTGTATCCTGATCTTCCCTTGTTTACAGAACAACATCTATATGTACTACGGCTTGTCCAACTTCTATCAGAACCACAGACGCTACGTGAAGTCCAGAGATGACAAGCAATTGAACGGTGATTCGAAGGCTTTAGAGGTATGTTTTTTTTACTAGACTGTCTCCACATCACGTAAAGAATCCAACAAGTGTATTCTTTTTTTTTGCTGAAATGTATTTTTTAAATTTTCTCAGGAACCAAGCAGTGATTGTGAGCCATACCGTAAGAGTGGGGGAGCGCCCGTTGCACCGTGTGGAGCCATAGCTAACAGCCTTTTTAACGGTGAGGCAATCCAAACACTCTTTTCAAGGATCGATGCTGGTTTGGTGGCGAAATAAAATTGTATTTAATCACATAAATCTTGTGTAAAACCTTTCCAAACTTCTGCTCATTTAACGCCCTTAAAATAGAAATGACAAGCCTTTGCTGTTTCAGACACTCTGGACCTGTCGTATGTTGAAACCAATGGCACCTCGACTCCAATTGAACTGCAGAAGAGCGGCATTGCTTGGTGGACAGACAAGCATGTGAAGTTCAAGAATCCCCCTGGAAGTAACCTAAGTGTTGCTTTTCAAAGTGAGTTTTTCAGATTTCATCGCAGTAAATTATATATTTCTGATCTCKGCGGTTGTACTGACCGACTTGATTTGGTTTTATGTTCTCTTTCAGACACAGTCAAGCCTGTGAACTGGAGGAGGCCGGTGTACGAGTTGGACCCGTCGAATCCCGACAACAACGGGTTTATCAACGAGGACTTGATCGTGTGGATGCGCACGGCCGCTCTGCCCACCTTCCGGAAGCTCTACCGCATTATACCCAAGAAATCGGGCGCCGTCTCAACTCTACCCAGTGGGAGTTACAGCTTGAGAATTGCTTACAGTATCCTTTACAGTCCTGTCATAAACTCGGGTTTATAAGCCATGTTGTGTTCTTTACATGAACCTTTTACAAAACTTCAAAGCTTAAGAAGACCGTCCATCATTAAACAGAGGTGGAGGCCTCCGTTTTCAGTTGTCCCCCTCCAACAGTGCTGCTATTGCCAGTATCACTCCACCCCTGTTAACAATAGGTGTTAATTAGGTGTCAACGATAACCATGTGATGTGAGTATCAGTTACATGGAAGCAGTGCTTAAAAGCCTGAATTTTGCCTGAAACTCTCAGACTGAAGAAGTCTCTTGGAGAAGAGACGAAACGTTTCATTAGAGAAGAACCCGTCCAGAAGACCTATACAATTTTTTTCTTTTTGATTTTTTTACCTGGATTACTGAGATGCATCAGGGCATTCAAAGCTTAAGATTATCTACTGCTCTACTCCAGTGATTCCCAACCAGGGGTACATGTAACCCCTTGGGGTACCCGAGCATATTACAGGGGGTACGTGGGAAAATTCCCCAGGTGTATAAAAATACAAAAATAGGACTGCGATATGTAGTGCCCTATGATTTCCACAATGCAGAAAATGCAAACGAAATCACAAAATTGACACAAAATGGAATTCTGTATAAAACGTGGAATTTGCTCGTTTAGGGTATTTGGACGCTGCCATTACCTGGTTTAATTACTTATTCACTTTCAAGGCATCATATTTATCTTTTGTTTAATTTGAGTTGAAAAGAAAAAAATGCCTGAGAATTAAACGTTCCAGGGGGTTAAATAGATTGTTTTTGTTTAATAATCAGCTGTTGTACATTCTAGTTTTGGAGAATCAGCATCATGTTTGACAGAAGGGGTACAAGCGGTATGACAAAATGGCTCAGGGGTCACAAGTCTAAAAATGTTGGGAACAACTGCTCTACTCCGTTGTTTTTAAATATTCTCCAGATTTTTCTTTAACCTCATATAATCAGATTACCCCGTGCTCAGCTTTGACGGACGCAAGCGGATGATCTTGAGCACCATCTCCTGGATGGGGGGGAAGAACCCCTTCCTGGGCATCGCCTACATCACGGTGGGCTCCATCTGCTTCTTCCTGGGCATCGTTCTGCTCATCATCAACCACAAATACGGCAACCGCAGCAGCAGTGCAGAAATTCCAAACTGAACGGCTCCCGTGTCGTGTTCTCACGTCTCTGCTTGCGCCGCTGACCCTGAAGGGTCTGTTCTGGACTGCCTGTCGGTGTGGATGCACTGTGATCGCAGAAGAGTTCAAGCGTCTCATCGCATAGCTTTTGTTGTTTGTGTGTTGTCGCACGCGTTCCCGTGTGTTTTAGCTCCAAGCTGATTGATAAGCTYGTCACTTTTTTTCGTTGGTTTTTTTTGAATCATTTATTTATCTACGTGTTATCAGATTAGTTTTATTTAAGCAATGCTTGGCTAAAGGCTGTTTTGAAGGTTGTATGTATTCTTGAATGCAAATGTTTGTCCATGTTCTGAAACGTGTCCTGCTGATGAATGTAACATCTTACCTCTGGTTTTTAGGATGACCTTGGTTACAAAATGGTTCATTTTTGCTTGTCTGCTGTTGAAAAACGATAAACATTGATATATAACTGCAAGTATTTAACCCTAGGAGTGACATATTTGACGAAAATATATATTTTACATTTACACTAAGTCTTCAGTAGGAAACATCACATTTAACTGTTAAATTCAGTATTCCTAATTCCAGGACCTTTTGACCATATTTTTTGCAAGTTACATGACATTACATTACATTTAATCATTTTATAGTTTAGTCTGAGTGATAAATCGTCTAACTAGTTGACCAAATAATATGCACTTTACAGGCATCTCATTTGATACTTTAACACCTTGTTTCACCTGATTTTCTTTGTCACATGTTTCAGATTTGATACAGATTTTAAAAAAGCTTATTTCAATTTTAGATTCTTGGGTTTTATAAGGTTTCTGTGGTCCAAATAAAGAAGTCCTTCTTTATGCAGGTGTCATTTCTGATTTGAGTTACACACTTAAAACTTGCTGAGTGAGTGTCGCTCCTTTTATTTCACTTCTGTAGCTAGAGTTTGGGCTATGCTATCTACTAACCTTTCGGGTTTCAATTTCAAACGTTCGTGTTTATTAAACAAACCGATCTCACCAGGTGTTGCTTCTCTGTGTTGGATTAAACACATTAAACTTTATAAGTCCTGTTCTCAGGTGGAATTTCTAAATTCTGAATTTTAATTTCTAGCAACTTTTTCAGCTGAGTCGGACTTTTTTTCAAGATAAACTAACAACATTTAACAGATTGCACACATCTTTCAGTCTCGTATTTATTTCCCAGTTTGACCTCTCCCCTTGTTCCCTGCAGTGTGGCTGTTCGGACACCAGGGGGCAGCACACACCATGTGACTGGAGCCCATGCTGGCCGGCTTGGGGCTGGGGCTCTATACCCTCTGTAGATTTACACTATTGTGAATTGCCATACTTGTTTTTGTTTGAACATGTTGTAATAAATACAGTTTAAATAAAAAAGACTTGGGGCAGAGTCCTAGAGAGAGCTGCGAAACTCTTTCAACTAGCCGACACACACAGTCACGTGGTTAATCAACTATTTAGGGACTATCCGCTCCAGTGGTAAAATTGCATCAGATCTGTGTAATCGGAGCTCATAGTTATTAAATGAAGACTAGAGACTCCACGACGCGCTGAAAGCGCATCTTGCGTCGCCGCCATATTGGATGGGTTTCCTCACTCTAGTTAGGCAAACAGCTTCCCTTAKTATAGTTGAATGCGCTGTTGGCGCAAGGCAGACCCATTCAAGATGGTGGCCACGCTGAACCATCCGGAGGAGCGTCAGGGATATCTGAGTGAACATATGTCTGTGAGTTACGTCACCATCGCCGGGCTCTTCAGATATTAGTGCTCTGTGTCGAAGAGCTAGAGCAAAATGGGGCTGCGGACGGTGCTGTTGGTTTTAAGTGAGTAAAATTTGTCAAAATTATTTATTTTAGAGCTTCTAACCTGCAGGCGAACAGGGTAATAAAAAAAAGAAAAAATAAGCTAATTTTACTTGCAGAATTTACACCAGATTTCTTGTAGGTTGCGTCATTGGTCACGATGATTCAACCAGTGACCAAAATATTAACTGTACGGAAGTAAATTTGACTCACTGAAACGTTTCATCATCGCATCAGTGCTGTGTTTTGGTTACTATTTTGAGCTCCAGTGACGATAAATAGTTCATGGATTTGAGGTTTGTTTAAATGATAACGTCATTCTCACGCTGCTTATCGCGATTCACAGAAGAAAAGATTTAAAAATGGTTATAGTTTACAACAGGTGTCCCCAAACTTTTTCCTGTAAGGGCCACATAACTTTTCCCTTCTCTGGTGGGGGGCCGGAGTCAGTTTGTAAC
>NW_013952404.1:2554618-2561193 GCF_001266775.1 Austrofundulus limnaeus | reverse complement strand
GGTTTATTTGATTTTTTGGTTAGAAAATAATCAGTGGTAAGAGGGGGAATTGCTGTAAATTGGTCCATTGAACAAAACAGGAAAGTACCATTACACCCTCCTTCATAAAAAAGCAGAGCATCAGCATGCCCACAGGAAATGTGCCATTCATGGCCTTATTTAACTGGTTCAAAAAAAATGACTTGCTGAGATTTGACAGAGGAGGTTGGTGGTGAATTTACATCTTCTGTAGTACAATCTATGATGATGCACAGAATCACAAGTCCAAGTGTGAACAGTGCCACAGAGTGTAAACACAAAACTATGCATTATCTGCAGCATTGTTCTCTAAAATGGCACCATCRATGTATTAAAATATACATTAAGCAAGTACTTTTACTTTTAATACTTTAAGTATTTTTAAAAGCAAGTACTTACTTACTTTTACTCAAGTAAAATGTTAATGTGGTACTTTTACTTTTACTAGAGTACATTCTTGTCTGTTTATCTGTACTTTTAAGTACAGTGTTTGAGTACTTTCTCCACCACTGATTTTTAGTTATCATTGATGTTTGTTTTTATCCCCAGTGGTCCTGGTCCATCTCTGCAGAGCTGTGGTCCTGAATTGCACGCAGTCTCGCAGTGGTAAACAGGTGACTTACGTTGTGGACACATCACCGCTGCCTGAAAATAAGAGCACCTGTATATTCTCCTGGGCCAACGGAAGTGTAAGTTAAGACACAGAAACATCTTCCTGGTTTTTGACCTTTTACCAGTTTGCCTTTCTTTCTTTAGAAGTTAAAATCATTACTTCTTTGATTTATAATCTGTTTAAATAACATTTAGAAATAGTTACACTTCCATTTCGTAGCAATCTGTACTTTTGTGGGTACGAAATGAAGCAGCATGGCATCTGGCCCGAAACTGATGAATCTACAGGAGTATGTTTTTATTAATAATACCTTCTGTCATTAAAGGGTATGCTAATGTTTGTAAAACTGCCGCCCTGACATCCAACCCCAACTGTAACTTCTGGCTTTAACCCTAATCTTAGCCTATTCTGTATAAAACCAGAAATCATGGCCACACAACACTCACTGAGTGGGAGGTTTCATTGGAGTTTAAAAAAAATGCAAGACATAAAAAGTGTTAGATAAAACCACAGTCTGTCAGATGTCCTGCAGTGCAGAAAGAAGAACAATGGAAATGTCTTTTTAAAGGAACTGGAGTTGTGTGATCTGATAGCACTTTATGAGATTAGAAAACTGTTGAGTGTATAAAAAAACAACTCGTGCATAAATCTCGTATCAGGAAAATATGTTATAGTGTCGGATTTAAATGAGCACCAAACTGCATCTTTATTAAACAAATATTTGCACATTGTTTTCTTTTTTTATGTCACCTTTAGTACGTTCTTGCAACCAACTCAAACCAACATGCGAAGGTGATGAAAAAGAGTCTGGGCTCTCTTCAGACGTCTGAATGTTTCACGGAGCTGAACTGGAAAACACCTTGCACCTCTGAGGTAAATGTGTTTTGGAAATTCCTGCACATTTAGCAACTTTTTTAAAATAACTCACTTTATACACACACAGACCCAGGCTATTACATGTTCGCTCACCTTTCATGGCCATGGGTGATTTAAATTGTAAAAAAAAAAAAAAAAGACGACATTCTTACATTTCCGTAAAGACATGAAAATATGAAAACATTGAAGACTTGTGTATGTCACTTTTAAATGTGCCATGAGGGATTGAAAATGTAATGATACAAAGAAGATGCAGTAGAAATATCTCCACACTTGATCAAAACTACCTAAATATCTTTTATAACAATAGTCTCTGTGGTTTATTTTATTTTTTTACAGGAATCTAAATATGCTGTTGATTTCACAGCCGACTGTACCTGTGAGTATTATTATTGTCTGATCTGATCTCCTTTTTTCCTTCATTTATTTCAAAATTCAAGGCAAATTGTTTTGCTCTAATGAGAAAACGTCTTTGTTTTGCAGCAAGCTGCGAGCAAAATGAGTTGCTTCGTGAAGACAAAGGTAAAGCTGTACGTGTAATAAACTAAAGAAATGTTTACACATTTAATTTGAATGCTTTTTGTTGGCAGGTGGACTTTCAGCCCTTTGGACTCTTTCACTCATCCCATTGCTGCTACTTGGTTGTCTGCTTTACAAATATAGAAAGAAAATTTACAGGTATTTCTATATATATATATATTTTTTTTTCGACCATGTAAACCTAAGAGAACGACATGTTTTCCTGTCATTAGTCCTGACTGAATGCTCTGTTTTCAGTGGCAGCACACCCAGCTGCAGCCAGTGTGGAGGCCTCTACACCAGCGTCAAGACACAGCATCCTCTGGAACCAGTGCGTGTCACTGTGGAAAATAAGACGGCTGTGGTTCGTTAATTTAGTGTCCTGATTTCAGGCACTTTCAACACTCCTAATGATGGAGGCTGTTACTCATTTCCTCATACATTTCTGCGGCTGATCTGTGTTTCTTTTGACATTTTGTGATCTAGACTATTTTCAATCATGTGTGTGATTTTTAGAAATATTTCTTCCTACGTGTTTATCTATTTTATTCAAGGAGTGTCTTAAAGTGGCTCTGACATATGTATTCTTCAAAACCAAAAAGTCAAAGAAAACTTCTCCATATTTAAGAAAATTTGCATAACACACAAAATTTTACTCATTTCGACTTTTTCTTTTGATTTTGGCTGAGCCAAAATGAAACAGGAAGTGACATCAAAGGGGAACTCAACTGTTCATCTCACGTGAAATATTTTTACTATATTTTATCAGTGTTATCTTTCAAAAAAATGCATTTCTATATTTATTACAAAAATAAGATGTCACAGGCACTTTAAGTGACAATTACAGTGATAGATAACCAGATGTGTTTTTCACACCCAAGTCAACAAAAGCTTCCACACTTGTGCCTATTTTAAATATAGAGTATATTTTTACTGTTACATTTTATTAACTTAGGATGATTAGGTTAGAATCAGTAGTGGACAAAATACACAGCTCTAGTACTTGAGTAAAAGTATTGATACTCGGGGTCAAATCTACTCAACTACAAGCAAAAGTTATTCTGTCAAAAATCTACTCAAGTTAAAGTACTAAATAAGTATTTAAAAGTGCATGCATTTAAAAGTACTCAAGTATTCAAAAGTACAAATTAAAATGTCTAATATCAGTGCACTGCTGTATTTTTTTCAGAGTGATTTTACAGAACCTTGTAACTCTCAGAAACCACCTGATGTACTAACAGGTAGAACCAGTCTGCTACAAATTCTGCACCACCTGTAAAGATTTCAGCATAAAAATACAATAAAGTGAGCGGTGAGTTCTTAAATGCACAAATGTAGTTWATCCGCAGTGAACCCAGAAGACGTTTAAACTGACAGTAACTATTTTTTCAGTGCTATAATCTCAATCATGGAGCTGAGATATGGCCGTGGGTGCACTGGTTTCTCTACTCTCTTCAGTCGTCTTCATTTCTGGGTTCTGTTTGAGTTAAAGGTGGGAGCTCAGCTCGCGACTGTTAATGAAGATGATCTAGATGTGAGCTACGACTGCGATTGGTTCCCCTTGTGAGGAGCATAGCGTGTGGCCAATTGCATTTCAAGAAAGAAAAACAACAGCTGATTACAAAGCTGTGCTGAACCAACAGTAGCAAGTAACTAAAAGCTTCCTAGAAATGAAGTGGAGTAAAAAATACAATATTTGTCTTTGAAATGTAGTGGAGTGAAAGTAAGTACCCCCAAAATAATTACTCAAGTAAAGATACACAAAAAAATGTACTTAAGTTTAGYACGTATGCTCCACTACTGTCCACCACTGGTTAGAATCTTCCATCCAAATTAAAGCTGCCTGTAGTCCTTTTATAAATCTGTTCATTCTGTGCTAAAAATGGGGAAATACAAGATATTTAATTGAAATCCTGCATTAATTATTCTCCTGCCAATAAGCTGTGTTGTGCTTGTACACAGAAGAGTTGTTGAGTTTGTCACTGTGGAGGCTGACAAACTGGTTTTCTTGCACTTTGTGACAGTTGAGTAGTCCTCCAGGTCCAGTTAGACCCCCCACCCCCTTTATGAGATCCAAYGCTGTGGAGGCTTGGAGACCCGTACTGCAGCACCAGGGTGTGTTCTTTCAGTGTCCTGTGGAATTACAGCATTAATATTTGATAATAAATTTATACAATATAAATATATTTTATAAGTTTTCTTAGAATAACACWAACTGAATTATAACATTATTATATATTATACAGTATTATAAATACAGATATGTATGTGCTGTAAYTGTAGTGTTGGCATTTTATTCCAGTGTAATGAGATTATTCTACAGTCACTTTCTGTACTTTTATACTTGCATCACTTTATCTTTTTTTTTTTTTTTGCTTTGCTTTAAGGGTCTTTTTTAAATCAAAACACATTTGAAATCATGATGATGAACTTTTTCTGAATGTGGTGATTGTGATTTGATTTTTATTTTTGTTGTTATTAAAGGCCAACTGAAAAAAAAAAGCTGCCTGAATGTCTTGATTACTGCAGGGGAGAGTTTTATTGTGTCTGATGGTTTTCTTTCAGCCAATAAAGGTGGGAACAGTCTGGGTGGTGTGACTAACACTCCTCCACACCTACATGATTGCACATCAGAAGAAATGACATCACCAGGATGTGGCCTTGGAATGAAKTTATTATAGGATTTACAAGTTCATAACATTTCACATTTAGTTCAACAAGTAGCTACTTTCACTTTAGTTTTCTTTAATAATWCAAAACAGGGTTGTAAAGTAAAAACACTGCTAGTATAAATTTTATTATCTCTTACTTGAGTATTTGTTTTTCAGCTAGCATTTTACTTTTTAAATTTTCACGCAAATTCTCATTTTTTTTACTTTAAATTTAAGATGCAGAAAGTTGTTACTCTATTTTATTCCAGATAAATCTTACTTCAGGAAAAAAAAATTGCTAAATTTCTGCCAAACAGCTCATTTTGTTGTTGCTGATGACTCTTGTTTTGAGATTCTGGAACCCCAAAGTGCTACCAATCAGGTGCCCGCTATAAGATTTATTACCAAAAAGCATTCTTAAAGAAATAATCTTTCCAGCTGAAACAGGTAGCCTATAGTGCAGAGATTCTTAGAGCGCCACCTTGAGGGCCTCAAAAGAACAACAGTTTTTAACTTTGGGCCGCAGAGGGCCGTGGGACCATTGATTTTGAATGAGGTGCAATACACTTTCTCACCACTAGTAGCGGTAGTGGAAATTTATTTATTTATTTATTTATTTATTTGTTTGTTTGTTTATTTGTTTATTTATTTTTATGAAAAGTAGAAGCAAAAATGAAGGTAATCCGTCAAAAAACACCAAAGTTTGTCACTAATATGAACAGCAACTTCTGTTTCTACCATGCAAAATTTTAAAAAGGCTATATTTTCATTTGTACTAATTGTCTATTTTTGTTATTGTTTATGTTAAAAATGTATTTATGATAAGCCTGAGTGGTCTGTTGACTGACCGTTTGTTCAAATAATTGTTATGGTTACAATATAAAAAAATTCTCATAATCACGTCTTGTGGTTATTTGACAGGAGTTTTACTTTTAAAATGTAGGTATATTTAATTTAGTTATAATGTAAATACAATAAAAATTAAACCAAGATTTAGAATAATTATTTTGATCCATACATTGGTAACGTCTGACTGGGCCTCGTGTCACTTTATGTTCAATAAACTGGGCCCCGAGGTCAAAAAGGTTAAGAACYCCTGCATCCTAATTTTGTTTTTCAACATTACTGTTTACATTATAGACATTATGGTCTTTAGAAAAACCCTTTTTTGGGAGCCCACATTCACTTCCCATGAAACATCATTTAGGAAATTCCCAACTCCTCACTTTTACTCAGTATTTTTACTTTATAAACTCAAGTACATTTTGTGACAAAAATTTACTTTTGATACTGTAGTATCCAGTAAATGTCAGATACTCTAAAACGTTTGCTCAAGTAATATTTTTAGAGAAGACTTTGTAATATAAGATTGTACTTTTACTCAAGTAACACTTCAAACCAGATGTTCTCAAACTGGAGTCCTAGGACCCAGAGGGGTCCGCGAATCATATCTTGAGGGTCCTCAAAAAGTTTTAGATAAATTAATTAGTTTTTTTATTTGACAAAAAAATGCATGGGGAGCAATGCACTTGTAAAACAAACATACTTAATCAAACAAGAAATAATAATGCCATGGAATTTAGGTGTTAAAATGACAGTAAATTAATTTTAAAACAGCATGGAGTTTGTGAAGGGCCCTCCAGACCCAAACAGTTTGAGAATCCCTGCTTTCAACAACACTGAAAAACAACTATGGGGYGATGATTTTAAACCAATGAGAAGAAACAGGAAGTGACATGAATGCACTGCAAAGGTACAGGGGTTACTGCAGTACAGCTGTTGTGTTTTGACAGTTGTCCTGACAACAATACTTACCGAAATTCAAAGTGTTGGGATTTCTGTTTGCTTTTTTTCATCAAACTTTTTGCTGTGAAAGGGTTGGTGGGGTGGGGTGGGGT
>NW_013952404.1:2551466-2552869 GCF_001266775.1 Austrofundulus limnaeus | reverse complement strand
CTGTAAGTGTCTGAGGCCTATACTTACCAGAACAAGGATTTCCTTCCTCTTTAAGGTTTATTTCTGTCACAAACAAGTAAAAACATAGCTATTCCTTAGAAGATGTGTGCTGTTCTGCTTTAGAGGTCTGTCACGTTATGATTTGTTTCTGGATAACCAGTTTAATCTGCAGCTCTTTGTTCAGTTTTAAGAAAACTATGTCACAAAAAGCTGTGCTGTGTTTGTTTACGTGACATCATCGTGTCATTAAAAGTGAATGATTAGTGAGTGCTCATTGCATTGTTTGTGAACTCAGGGAAACAGGTTTCATGTAAAGTAAGCTCTAACTTAAGTAACTGATAAGAAGCAACCCTGTGATTGGTCAAGATGCTTTTCTCTCTGCTCTGTTTGTAATAAATTGTTCACCTTTCCCCAGCCAAGGAGAACTTTGTGCTGAGACCTGTCTTGAGCGTCCTCAGAAACTTCTCACTCTTTGCAAAGAGAAAACTGTTTTAAACTGAATACTTGTGTCTGGTTCATTTCTTTTTAAGGGGTAATTTAATGTCCAATCTGACAGTTGCTGTTCATAGCTTTTGTTTTCCCAGGTATAAAAAGAAAGTTCCTTTTGCATATTTCGATCATAATGCATGTGCACATGTGGTTTTCACGCATTCGCCGCAGAGGTTTATAGTAACTTAGTACATTTACTTCGTTACAGTACTTAAGTAGTTTTTTTGAGGATTTATAATTTTACCATTTTTAAAATAGCTACTTTGACTTTTATTTTGTTACGTTTCAAAGCTAAAAATTATACTTTTACTTCTTTACTTTAAAATTTAACACCTACTTGTTACAAATTAAATATGTTCGAACTCATCATGAAAGATGTTTATTCACTCTTAAAAAATGAAGTGTTGTATTTACTCAACAAAGTCATGTCAACTGGCTCCAGCAAGCCTAGTTGAGTAAACTGAGCAAAGAATATACATAAAATGCTCAATTCACTCAACCTGGCTTAGTGGAACCAGTTTGGTTCAGTAAATTCAACAGTTTATTTATTAGAAGGATGATTTGGTTTTGTTATGAGGCCACGGGATTTGGGCAATGCACCACACAGTTGACCTGACCTGAACTTTTGCTCTGTCTGACTTGTGTCATCCAACAGGAACAGGACCGTACACTCAGCAGCAAATCTACAACAGAATAATAATAATAATAATAATAATAATAATAATAATACAAAAAAAGTGCTGCTAAGGATCACTCACATACTTCGACAAGCAGCCTACTTGACTAAACACTTAATGAACCAGCAATAAATAAAGAAATGCTCAGGAATAATAATGATAATAATTATTACAATAGGCTATCTATCTATCTATCTATCTATCTATCTATCTATCTATCTATCTATCTATCTATCT
>NW_013952404.1:2532289-2550539 GCF_001266775.1 Austrofundulus limnaeus | reverse complement strand
GTTATGAATTTAATGAGTTCCATACGATGGATTGTTGGAGAAATAAATGTGAATTGAATGGCTTTTATTCTGATAAAACAGGAAGTAACCTGCTGTTTGTTTCCACTTCAGGATTATTTTTATTGGTTTAGGTTATTCACATCAAAGTGTCAGTATGCATCTAAAATGGACGCTTTGTTTTAAATGTAAACATGTTTAGTTTCATTTATATATTAATTTCTGTCTCATTATAAGCATTAATATGATAATATTTCACAGACATGATCACTTAATCTTTAAAGTTCCTGTGACCTGAGAGAGTGAATGGTTGTTTGTCTTGTTTGTCTCTATGTGTGGCCCTGTGATGGACTTGCGACCTGTCCAGGGTGTACCCCGCCCCTCGCACTGTGACTGCTGGATATGGGCACCAGTGACCCACGCGACCCTGAAAAGGAAGAAGCGTGTACAGAAAATGGATGGATGGATGGACAAACAGGGTGAACTCCAAAAGTTAATGTTAAAGGTTTTAAGCTAAGATGATGTGCAATGAGCAGCACTTTGGATAAGTGTTGTGAATTAGTCTCAGCTAATACCAGACCTGATTTGAATTTTAAAAAATCTGCAAAATTAACTGAGCTACAGCCATTTTTCTGTTTTTTTAAGCGTCACTTGGCTGTCACCGCCATTTAAAATCCAACTGACTCCAAAAGTTAAACTTTTGTACAAATAAACCCAGTGATTACTTTCTGAAAGTCTCCTTACATTTTGCCCAGTGGTTCTTGAGATATTTTGGTAACAGATGAACACGTACAAACAAAACTTGGCACCTGGTTCTGAGTTCTCAATCAGTTTCTTAGTAAAACATTTGGGGGAAAAGAGAATTGACAATAATAACAAGGCCATGTACTAAACTGAATCATTTTATACTCATTTGCTTACCATTTAAAGTCACAGATTTTCCTTCAGTACCGTTCGGACTCAAAATTTTTATATCCTCCATTTTTTTCTTGTTATTTTAGGCCTAAAGCAACACAACTCAAACCATTTTTCTGTGTTTTTGTCCCCAGACTGCGCTCTCCTTTTGTGCCGGGCTCAGGACTTCAAATGCACTGTCACTCAAGACCAAGATGTTGTGATTTACAAGATCTCTGATGAGTCTCGTCCCGCAGATTACAAGGCATCTGGGTGCAGTTATGTCTACGTTAACTCTACTGTAAGTTAGCGCCAACATATCTGCTTGTTTCCTGTTATCTTCCTCCATTAAACTGTGACTTATTATTAGTTTAACTGTCCTTAAATGTTACTGTATGTACTCAAGTCTGGATATAGCTATGATGACACAAATTAGCTGTAAAATAAGGTTATATTAATACAGAAGCATTCATAAAGGCTAACACATTTAAACACTTTTTTGTTTTATAAATGAAACAGTTAAGGTTTTTGGTAGTTGTGTCTACTGGTTTAATTTCTTTCACTTTTATATCCTGATTTCAGGGCCACACAATTGCAACCAACCTGCAGAAAACTCCATTTTTGATGGAAAGCAGCATCAACAAGCTGATGGCTTCAGGATGCATTGAGAACATTGTTTGCAGACAGCACTGTAAATCCGAGGTATTAGACTTTGAATAATGTAGGAACAATAGCTGTGCACTAATAAAATACACTTTTTGTGCACAACTAGAAAAAGATAAATCTTTAACATCACATGTTGTGTAGCTTTGTAGTTTTAGAGATTAGGAGAATAAACAATTTAGTTTACTTTGAAATTCTGAATAAATGAGAAACATGTTTTTTTTCTGCCCCAGACTAAAAGTAATCTCTGTTTTATTTAGAGAACAGGATTTATAAAGGATTTCATGGCAAACTGTACCGGTGAGTAAATTTGGGTTTTATTTCTTTATTTCAGAAATAAATCTGACTTTTTATCTATCAGTGCTCTAATGTGAAAATGCATCTTCTTTTTTTTATTTTTTATTTTCAGCAAGCTGCACTGAAGACAGTTCCAAAAAGAGGAATATGGGTAAGAATGAATATGTTCTAGATCTTACAAATAATTCTTACATCAAACATGAGTTCTAGAGGACTTACATTTATTCAAACTGAGGGCTAAATCTTTGAGGTTAGCAAAAACAAAAATCAGAAGAGGAAGCAGCTTGTCAATTAAAAAAACATTTTTTTGTTTTTAACTAGAAGAGCTGCTGGAGGTTTTGTAAATATGTCATTTCTTTCCTAAAACCTTCTTTTGGGATTTATGTTGGAACATAATGGTTCCCTGTTGTGTAAAAGTTCATTTAAATCGGGTCTAACTTTGTCTCTTGGTAGATACGTGGTGCACCGTCTTGATTGTAATTGGAGTCATAATCCTGATAGTCCTGATTGGACTGCTCTGGATATTCAGAAATAAACTTCCCAGGTGTTGTATTATTATTATTTTTATTGTGACAATTTAAAAAATGGCACATCCCTTATCTGCTACGACTGAAGCATTTCTGTTTTTTCATATTCACAGCGCGTGCAGCAGCAGGCGTTATCAATTTGTGAGGCGGAAGGACACCGATCAACCACAAAGTGTGCCGGTGTGAAAAAGAGAGGGTCTGGAGTGTCATCATTGTTACAGAGAATGTAAACAATGTCCGATTCCTGCCGCTGATCATTTTACTGCCTCTTCAAACTGCTGCTAAGCTGTGGAAGCTTGGAGACCTGCATTGCAACACCAGGGAGTGTTTTTTCATGGTCATATAAAGAGATATCTTTCTAAATGATACATAAATTATAATTATTTATACTAGAAACATATTATTGATATTAGGACACTAAATAAATCATACAATTCTTGTTGAATATATATAGTTCCCAGCAAGGGGGTCAAACNGTATGGATCACTTGGGTTGTTACCAACATCTGGTGAAAATTTCATGTCATTAGCACCTCTAGTAATATATTTACTGAGAAAAATGGTGACTTTTTAAATACTTATTTTACCCACTGTATATGGGAAACCACAATATTTAATACTTCTGCTTTTTTGTACATCCAGTTATTTATTAATTAAATGCTTTGAACTGACTGCATGGCCAAGGAAAGTAAGGCTGCATAGTGTGCTACAGCAACACCATTATAAAGTGATTTTTTTAATAGACCTTCACTGTATTTGAATATAGCTGAATATATTTGTTGAAGGCTCTTACAAGTTCTTACAYGCTCACAGCACAGCCTAAACACGTTCCCTCAGCTGGATCTGTTTTACAAGCAACATTGGTAGAAATAATCGCATATAAAAAAACAGATCAGTCGAATCTAAAAAAACGAAATACTGAAATCCACATTATTGCTCATATTTTCTATTAAAACTGCAGAACAGTTTGAGCTGCAAACTGTCTATTTAATAGACTCTATTAACTACAACATTATTACGCCTCGAGGCAATTTACAAGAGAAATTTTAGTGGAGTTTCCAGAGCAACCAGCCAACYGGTGCAGACCCTGCCAAGGTTATCACAGACGTGTTTGACGACAGATTTCTCAGAATCACGTCTAACCTTCTGACAGAACTGATCTCTGCACCCTAACGATGGTGACACCCAACACCTACTTCTCCCTCCACATCAGGTTTCATCGCTTAAGATGTTTGCTGCAGTAAAAACTTCCTCCCTTAGCAGCAACATACACAGCTTTTTTTTTTTTTAAATTATATGAGGGGATTAATGCGACCTTGTGGGATATCTTCAGAAAGCCAGATAACTTTAGGCTAAAATGACTAAATGCAATAAGATTATAAATGATCAATCCTMCGATTTTGGTCTTAGACCATGCTTTGCAATAATTCACAAGTGTTATTTCTTATGCTGATTCAGCGTCAGTGGCTAATATATGCTGTAATATGGTGATAATTATCACCTCGAATGATCCAAGCTGCTAAATATGTTTTACTGAATTTTAAAAACCAACAGATGTGTTTCCGCCGCCTCATCAAGTCCTTGTTTACAGTGATTATTTCGTTTTTCAGCAAAAATGTCTCACATTTATCACATTCTTATTGATTATCATTGATAATTTATGTGCCATCACATGTAATGTTTTTTTTCTTCTAAAGATGATTTTTTATTTATTTTCCATCATTGCTCAAAGATGACTCAGATGTGACATATAAACAAGAAAAGTAGTCAGCGAAAGTGATCAGAGAAAGATGTCAGTTTTTAAAGAAAATACAAGGTAGAAATTTTTAAAAACTCATGTTACAGAGCTGCAACAACTTCAGAGGAATTTCTAGAACGTCTACGTTGATTAACACAGGATTTAAACCAGAAGTGTTAGTTACACAAGAGGCTCAAAATTCAAAACTTTGTCCAAGCCAAGAGACGATTTCGGTCAATATAGTTTCTGAAGAAATGTTATATAACAAATTATTTTTATAGAGCTACAAATTATATTTTCCAAATTTTGTTTTATGTAGCATTTAGAACACTCACAACCTAGATAAAGAATAAATAATAAATCTAGAAATGCAAATCATTAGCATTCAATCCTTATGCCTTATTTTCCTCCAACTACTTTTTCATTTAGATACATTTTATCACAATCCAGCTGTCCAGCTGTCATGAGAAGACTACAGAAAATACAGTGACAAAAAGAGAAACCATCAAACTATTTCACTTTTAAAGTACTGACTTTGGGGCCAGATAAAATGTAAAACCTGCCAGATTTGGCCCGCGGGCCTTGAGTTTGACATGTGGTCTACAGCAACAGTTTCCAAACTTTACAGCTTTTGAGCCACAAACTAAAAGTAGCAAAGAACTGTGCCCCCAATGTCTGGGTGATGAACAATTATCAGGTCAAATAAASAAGTGTATAGTAAAAATATTGATTACGCTAATTACATCCATTTTAAGTTACTTCTAACTAATGCAAACAAAACAAAACAAAACCATTTTTAGTAGTCACTTTTAAATGTGTTCAATCCTGAAAATCCTTTTCAGATGCCACTTTGATGTTTTGAGACCCAAAGTGGGGTCTCGACCCCAACTTTGGGCACCACTGGTCTGCAGCATTAAAAGACAGTGATGTATTGTAWATGCTTTAACTGCTGTGTTTTGATTTTATATTAGTGCATTAACATTACTATTCAGTCACTTTTGCATTTTAACTCATAATCATTACATCTACTTCTGTAATTTCCTTCTGGGATCAATCAAGTTTTTTAAAACTGAATTATATAATATGAAATAATCATTTTATGTATTTACTCTGTGGGTGTTTTTTGTTATTTCCCTTTTCTCTGTGTAATTATGAAGCTTTGCTCTGATTTGCAATAGCCTGAATAAATAAAGATTCTCTGCTTGAAAAAAAAGGTTTGCAGGTTTGTGAGGGTTACAGGAAGTGACGGTGTGTGTGTGTCTCGGATGATCTTTGTCAGCCAATAAACGTCTTTTAGAGGMAGGAGCACCTTGTGACTCGTGACTCTTGCATTACCTCACCCAAACACAGCTGGCTGCCAACATATTTTATTTTAAGGATTACAATCCTCACTGAAGCAGCGAATCCTTTGATCTGATTGTGTTTTTATCAAAMTGAAAGAGCTGACCTAAGAGTTCTCACAGAGTTGACTTTTTGTTGACAGATTGAAAGTTCTGTAAAGTTTAAAAATTGTTCTTTTAAAAAAAACACTGAAAGTCTTTACTCGAGGTCACTGGGTTACATATGCTGGTATTTAAAACTTTATCTGCTTTCTAGTTCTGTGTGATTTCAGTTCAACCAATGAGAAAGCAGGAAGTCTTCATCTCACGTTTAGGTGGAGTAGTAGTCACAACATGACACATTGTGTCATGTTGAGTGAACACATGTGAGAGTGAAGTCAAAGTATTTTTATGAGTGTACACACTGAAAATTGTTTGTTGGTTGCCTGGGCAACATTTACCAGGAGATATGTGTTTCTGGTAAGGCAGCCTGGCTGGTTCACTAGAAATCATGTGAGGTCTTTCTGTTTTTTTTTCAGTTACAGTATGACAGTATGTCTTGTGATGTCTCAGTTGGTACAGCTGTTGCCCCTCAGTAAGAAGGTTTCCCGATCAAATCCTGGCGGGGATCCTTTCTGGGCAGAGTTTACATGTTCTCTCTGTGCATGCGTGGGTTTTCTCCAGGGACTCTGGTTTCCTCCCACAGACCAATAACATGACTATTAGGCTAAGTGGTAACTGAGTTGTCCTTAAATGTGAGTGAGACAGTGAATGGTTGTTATATGTGTGGCCCTGTGATGGACCACTGTGACCACTGTGACCACCAGTGACCCTGAGAGGAAAATGGATTGATGGGTCTATTTGTAGCATTTTTTAAGCTGAAAGAAAAAAAATAAGAGCACAAAATGTTAGATTACTATGCCATCACAAGTCTTGTTTTACAAACTGAAAGGGTATCGGCCTTTTGTTCTCATTTTGGGAATTTCCAATAGACAACATAAAGCTCCACCTCTGATGTTTTTTCTTTTGTCTTAAAAATACCATCAGGGTACATATTCACTTGAATATGGGATTTTCCATAAGTTAGCTTTATAAAAGTAAAGAGAATATAAAAAAACAAACAAAAAAACAGAAAGCAGGTTTGAAAATAAGAGGCTACACCACATTCAACAGCTCCAGATCGTCTCAGGACAGACCACATGATCTGCTGTAGTACAGTATTAAACCTGGAACATACATAATCCTGTTTAAGTTCAGACTCAAGTTACTAGAACATCGTTAAGTGTTCTGTGGAAAAGATTCAAAACACCCCTCATTTGTTTTTGTATTTACATCCAGTGAGCCAGAAATTGCTAAGCTTTATGAAATTTATTGAGAAATGCATCATTGCTCTGCCGATCATCAAGTTTTCACATATTGTCTTAATAGGAATGAAATTACTGGTGAGAAATAAGAGATAATGTAAGATGACTTCAGTCTTTTGCAAAGTAAATTATAGCATATTGCTTCTGACTCTGTGTAAACTTCTACTGCTCTAATATAGATTTGTTCTAAATGAATTATAAATGTAAAACATTTTTAAAGTCACTTTTCGACATTAGTTGTCTTTTACACAACAGTGCCCTCTGCTGGTTATAGGTTCTATCTTCAAGTAATTCTATTCTCAACAGCTTGTCACTGTTGTGACAAATATTTAATCACCTTTTAAGAAAACAACTACTGGCAAATTGTAATACTGGTAAATCTAAAAGTATGTTTGTATTTTTGTGAAAGGTTGCTATAAGAAAACGCCTAAACATACAAATTAATATTTTTTTTGACTTACTTAGTGATTGAGTTTATGTCTTTGTGACTGTATACGAGAAATAATAATATTAAAAACAACTATTAACAGTAATAGCAGTGCAAAACATTTAGGACAAGAACAGAGGTCGAAATTCAAGTAGAAGAATGTACTTGAACTGCGCCATGTTTGACCTTTAACCTTAGTGCGTGCGCTCGTTCTCGTGTAACCTCACGTGCACGAGCCCGACAGCTCAGGCAGTTACTGCTAGCTGTGTGCTGGAGCCGCGGGTTGTGGTAGGTTTTTTTTTTTTTAAATGACCTAACTTTATTTTCCCACCTCGTTGCTGTTAAATATGTGTTTTTAAAATCTTATTCGAATTGAACAGAACCTCCAGTTTACGGTGTTAATTCATAAAGTAAATGGCGTTCACAAACTAAGTTAGCTAGTTTCGGAAGTGCTCGCTGGAGTCCCCACCGTCCGAGGATTAAAAACAAAACAAAACAAAACAAAACAAAAACTCAAGGTTGATTTTTTTCGTTACCACCACTCTTATTAGATATAAGATTTTTCCAGTCGTGGTAAGGAAAACAAAGTGGTAATGTATTTGTCCAAAAATGCGCTAAAATGTTAGCATTTTTAGCTAATGTTGGCTAACAGTCTGTTGACGTTGTGAACGAAGGAACTGAGCTAATTAAGTTTTATTTACTTATTTATGTCATAAAACGGTACTTCAGTCAATCAAATAGTCTATAGCAAATTACTATTGACGCATATTTAAATAATTTATTTTATACTTAGAACAATATTTTTGAATGACAACCTCTGATTTTCGTTACAAATGTTTGACGCTTCTTTCAAAGGAAGAGCGTTATCAAGATATAGCGTTTGTTATAATTGTTGTTAATAAGTGTTATAATTACATGTATTGTTGTGTGTGTGTGTGTGTGTGTGTGTGTGTGTGTGTGTGTGTGTGTGTGTGTGTGTGTGTGTGTGTGTGTGTGTGTGTGTNTGTGTGTGTGTGTGTGTGTGTGTGTGTGTGTGTGTGTGTGTGTGTGTGTGTATATATATATATATATATATATACATACATACATACATACATACATACATGTAATTATAACAATGCTTCATTATATAAGATGCAAATATTTTGGGAAAATGACAATTATTCAAAAGTTGTTGCTACTCCTTATTCCCTTTTGGTCACGTAAAGTAGTTATTTAGATCTTTGAAGTTATGTTACATTTTTTTCTTTGGATATTTAGGGACTTCTTGTTTTCTGTTCTTGTTTCTGATGTTTTCAGACTATCATGTTTCATATGAAATTTTTCTCAGTATTTTTTCCTTAAATAGTAGAATGTGGTATTTGTAAGCATTTTTTGAAAAAAAATTTTTTTGTCTTCTAGATATTTGACTGCCTTAAGGAGATAATTACTAACAATGTGTTGATGACCATGGCTCATACAGTTAAAAGTGAGTACATTAATTTAAGCTTGTTTATTTATTATTTTTTATATAGTTGGTAGGATCACTTGTCTTTTTAAGAGCTATTAGTAACATTCCCTTAAAGAAATTTATTTGATATATATTAAATTCTCTGGAAAATAACTAAACATAAAACAATTCTTCAGACATGCTGCAGGTTCATCAGAGCATTTGTGCCTTTTCTTGTTTTTAATTAAAATTTTTGTGTTAATGATTTTTTCTGTACACGTCTGGAGGGATTTATTAAGTTCCACTTTCTCTCTGATGAGACATTAATAAAACACGTATACCACAGGACGCGTATGACAGAAAATTTTAGTGGGTTTTGAAACTGAAACTTTTTTTATATCACGGTATACTTTGAAACTGGTAACCTGCTCATGTCTAGTTGTATTGCAGTGGGAAAGAAGTGTTTCTGTTTATCCTCCTTACTGATAAAGTTTGAATCTTTTGAAGTAGGTACAAGAACTAGTGATGAAGGCAGTCTCTTAGCACAAGTGTTGGTAGTTGCCAGATAATATATTGTTTCGTTTTTTTTTTCTCCTCAACAGATAAGGACAAAATAATCCACTCAAACGAAGTGTTCAGCAGACTTTCTCCACTAAATGTTGAAGACTTGAAGCCTCAATCTCAGTTTTCCCAGAAGCTCCCACATGATCCAAAGCGCAGACCTTCAAAACCATTTTCTAACCCATTTGTTAATTTTCAAGTAACTATAGTTAATGACTCAATGAGAAAAAGAAAGCTAGATGATGCCAGTTATAACACTGGCGTCAGCAGTGAGTTTAAAAAGCCCCGCTGTCTGAGTGCTTTGTCCCCAGACCTCGGCTGCTTCATGGATTTTAGCAGTCCTCTTTCAGGGAGGGTTTCAGCATCTGCTTTTGATGCCTCACAATCCCAAGTGAGCGAACATACTCAAGCTTGCAGTAGTGAAATTAAAGAAACTCTGAGCTGTCGGCTGGACTTGGAGCGTGCGAAGTGTGGGTCTTCCAGAGATCATGCAGTTGAAGTGGAGGATGTGCAGCTGAGCGCTAGGAGTGAGAAGCACCTGATAAATATTTCACGTGATTTTGACTGTGATGTTGATGACATCTTGTGCCTCAAACTTGACAAAAAAGAAGGGCAAAAAAAAGCAAAAGCTGACCTGAGAGCAGCGGAGGAGGACAAAGGTTATGATTCCTCAWTTCCTCCAAATGAAAATAAGGAGGAACATAATGCTGAAAATCCACCAGAGCTTCAGTGTCAGGAGCAAACACCAGTGTATGGTCAGCATTCCTCTAGCTTAGCTAAAGACTGCAGTGCTTCTGTGAGTCGGCCACTGTTGGAGCCTGTGAAATCTGAGGAGTATTTGGAGGGGGACGATGATGTTTTGATTATTGGGAATCCAATATTCGAGTCCTCTTTATGTCAATCAGATGCTACAGATGAGCCCGTTTCTTTCAGTCAGACTTTTGTTGATGACACAACTGTGGACAGTTTTTATGAAACCACATTGCCTTTGCAGGTGCAGGTAAGTTATTTTAGTTGTTCAGCCACATCAGGAGAATAAGCTTATTTTGTCCTGTATTGTACATAATGTGGATGCCCACACTTAAAACCTGCTATTTTTTTTTAAGTTGAAATCAAAAGTGGTGGCTCCAAATGTGCCTGAAAGCATCGGAAAACAAGCATCTCCTCCACCTCAGAAACAGAACACAAATTCTTCAAACAAGAAGAACAGGAAGAAGACTTTTCAGAGGGCTGAATCTGAGAGACAGAGGTACTGTAGTCACTGCTCTCGCCTCTAGGGAGCGCAATGTGACCATATCAAACGCATTGGGGACGTTTTGGGCAACTGTTTCTAACCTTATTTCATCTGCACCTCCTGTACCTTTGTTTAGTGTAAACATATAAATGATTTAGGTCCAAAGAATGTCACGTAGGGCTTAAAATAGTTGTTTTGACATCAACAGTAATGTTTTTTTTAGGTCAAAAATCTGTGACGACGAGCTGGAATGGGAACGTCAGAAAAGACGGTATGTGTTTTCTGTCAGAAGTCACATGACTGAGAACGAAGTGACAACTCAAGGTAGGAAACTAGTGTCTAAAATAAGGAAACAACACTGTAACATCTTCTMTATCTGCTGCTCCCTGTAGGATTTGCCACAGAGGATCATCTGACCCTTGCTGTAGCATCTGCCTCTGTTACACCAACCTTCCTAAAGGCCCTGTCACACTACTTACACAACTTATGCCAACTTAGGAACATTTTAAAGACACATACGTTGAAGATGGAATAAAAAAAATCAACAGAAGCTTTTCTGCGTGTACGTAATGGAATTCAAACAAATTGGTCCAATATGTAACTTTTATTAGCAATTTAGACATAAAAAAATGTTTCATAAGTTGGCACAAGTTGTCTAGAGTGACAGGGCCTTAACAACATCCATGAAACTCCCCTGTAGTCAAGCTCTCCTCCATCATCATCATTGCATCTTTATATATATTATATCTAATATATGCACCATCTCTGCTATGGACATGTTCATATAATCTCAGTCTTACGTCAGGAAATGACCCTTAGTAAGAATTATTTAATGCCCTTTATTGCTTTTCCCATTTGAAATGGATAACTGTACRAATTCAAAATGTTTTAACATCATATATTTCAGATCAAAGTACTGTACTGTGTAAATGTCCAGTTAGGGATGAATACCATTTGAAAATAGTTTAATTTCACAGATGACATAAATGTTTGTTTCACTGGTCAGAAAGCAGGATGAATTTTACTTGTGAGTCTGATTGTAAAAAAAAAAAAGTTTGCAGCCACATCATAGAAAAATAAAACCAGTAAYTTGCAGCTGTGCGCTCATTTGAGTGTACGACTGCAAGTTTTCTTGCAAATTTTAACTTAATCTTGTCCCCTCCTTGTTGCAGTATTGGAAAACTTTAAATTATTTTTATTTCATTTTTGACATCAGTCTAATTGAAAATAATAAAATCTCTAAACAACTCTCCCCCACAAGGATACATGACTGAACTTCGAGACTTAATGACCCTCGTGGCTGGTCAGACTGGATCCAAYGGCTCAAAGTGGCAGCACCCTTCTGATCTCACATGCAGGTAAGTCTGTTTTTTTGTTTTGTTTTTAAGTTCGTCTTCATGAAATCTACTGTATAGCACAAGTTTAGAGACAAATGTATTTAAATACACTTCTCAAAACCTGTGCTGTTTTTCAGAAACTACCAGTGGCGGTTTTGCAACGAGATGCCTTGGATGACCCTCAGTGAGTGGCAGGCCAAGAACTTGATCAACCACAAGCGCTTCAGCAAAGTCCCCAAAATTTTCGAACGAAGCCCATTTCCCTAAATATGTGTGTGTGTGTGTGTGTGTGTGTGTGTGTGTGTGTGTGTGTGTATTGACAGCCATGCTCAATGTGCGTACATTTCAAAATCCGCGTTGTTTTTCACCTCTTTTCAGCTTTTGAGATGTCTTTCCCATTTTCTTATATTTGTGGCATGTAAGATTTGTTTTGGTGTGACTTTAAATGTTGCCCTTTATTTTTCTGTCAGCCTTATGCATGCCTTTTTTATAAAACAAATGCATGTTTTAGGAGTTTTTCATGTTAAACATTTGTCGTGTTCACTTTGAATAGATGTGAAACACTGCATGTTTTATTGTTTTCCTTATCTGTTCCTGTTGTTTCACATGGTGACTGGAGTCTGTGAGGCTGTTTGATTTGGCTTGGTGAGAAAACAGTAATAATTCATGGCCTGTTGCAGCTCTTGTATTGATTTTGCAGAATGGTGCTATGTTTTTGTCAGCTTTGTCATCCATGTACAGTAGTTTCTGAGCTCTGTGCAGGTAGAAGCTGTCAGATTCTGAGCCCACATATATGGAAGTTATCAGTATGGGTCCCCTGCACTGAATAATGCAGGTTGYTTAAGTCATGCTGTCTGTTCTGATGGAGTGACTTGTCTGAACTGTGGGACACGTGTGCAGCTTGTTTACAGCAGTGTTTTCTCCTCAAGAGCAGGATCTCTGCAGAGAGGAAGCTACTGTTGGTCTAACATCCCATACAGTCGTCTAGCTGTGTTCGATATTCCAGAATTAGAAGRAAAATACGTTCAAGCAAACGATTGTGTTCTGTTTTGGAGGAAATTTATTATTTTTTTGTTTATTAAACACTTTGTCATGCATTAACCATGTTGAGGTTTTTCTCCAGGAAATTTTGATTCCTTCTGTTAATGCAAATGCCTTTTTGATTTTTTTGTTTTTATGTGTGTGTATGTAATGAAGAAAACATTTGACAGTTGAAGTCTAGTGAAGTTTGAGCTTCTTATTGTCTTGTGAAACTATTTTTCTTAAAACATTTTCAGATTTACCAAAAGCACACATTTTTTTTGATTGGAAAATATTAAAACTTTATTTCATTGAAGCATTTACAAGTAAGCATACACCATTGTCTTGGTAATTGAAGTGTAAATCTTGTGCATAATAGTTAAAACCATGCTAGCCCTCATGACTGCTGTACAACATGATTATAAATATGAAAGCATTAATAAAGCAAAAAATTTTTCTGTTTTCTAAACCATGCTTGTGGAGCTCATTCCTGTTTTTTCAAAACCCCAGGCAACTGGTGGGCTGGGGGATGTCACAATTCAGTGTTTCTCATCACAGAATAGTACATTACTGTAACCAAGCATATTTATTTTTTACATACAGCAACATAACACGTTTTGGGCTTTCCTCACTGAAATAAAATCCTTAGTGTTAGGAGAGGTTTAACCTCGAATGGCTCAAGTGGAATGTTTTCTTACAGTCGTCACCATTTGTTGAGTGAGATTAAGAAACCAAAAACTATTATGTTTTAAAGAGAACGCACCTATATAATTTAATTCCATGTTTTAATTCAGAGCATCAGGTAGTACTGGCTGGCTGTTTTAACAAGCATTTTCAGTTGAAATGAGCAAATTATGGCCCTTAATATGAAATGGAAGTGAAAATCAACATTTTGTTGAATTAAACTGAAAAATCACCGTATTGAAGGTAACAAAAAATGGAAAAAAAATGTTTTGGATAAAAGCTGAAACTTCTAACGTGGCAGATTATTATATATATTGTTTTACAAAGCAGTTTTCCACAAACCAGCAATGCGTTAAATGTCATATAGACTTTCTTTTTTGTGTCTAAAACGGGTGCAGGTAACAAAATTATATTTGACTAAATCACACGTTATGCAAGACCCCTGTAAATAGAATTATATCATATAAAATGTTCCGCAGTCTCGTGTCAGCTGAACTGAAAGTAATGAGATGCAGAAACCAGTTCATCATTTAATCAATCTATGAATGACCTGCTGAGCCATTAGAGTATGATGAGAATGTCGATTAAACTTCCAAACAACAGTTCTTTCAGTTTTTCTGTCACTTTTAATAACAAAAAAGGAAGCCCAGCTACTTTTAGTTCACACACTCAACTGACTTCTAATCAACATCAATAAACTATTTCAAGTGACTTGAAGCAAAAAGACAAGAAATTCTACTTCAGATGCTTAACTGATACATTTTATAAGAAATCTATTAATATCTAACAAAACCTGAAATCAAAAGCAAAATCTTGAAGCAATTAAACTTGCTTATTTGGGAGATGTTTATGGGCTGTATTGTCTAATCAATCTTGGACTAATAGAATTTCATTATGTCTAGAAATTAGTTGATGTAAAACATTTTAGACCTTACCATTTGTCTTGTTTTAATAATCAGTCCTAAAACTAAAGGAACATCACAGTATGAGGTGTTATAGATGACATGAAGCCAAGCTGAATAAATAACACAGGCAAGGAGTTGAAAGAAAAGAGATTTTCCCCAATCTGATGACGATGGAAATTATGTTGGGAAGCTGCAAACGTTTAGGCTTACCAGTTAAAAGTTTGAGAACTTGGAATGGCTTCCTAAAATAAGCAGGAAATAAAATGACTCTAAAAATGAACACGAAGAGCCTCACCTGTCTGTGAAAT
The DNA here is from genome assembly GCF_001266775.1 of Austrofundulus limnaeus. Classification (NCBI taxonomy): domain Eukaryota; kingdom Metazoa; phylum Chordata; class Actinopteri; order Cyprinodontiformes; family Rivulidae; genus Austrofundulus; species Austrofundulus limnaeus. The sequence goes on along the minus strand of NW_013952404.1, from coordinate 2,535,836 downwards.
GGTAGTGAGGACTGTGAAGTATCCAAATAATTTGGATTACAGTATTTACAATAGTGGCGCAAAAGGAGTTTGCAAATCATCAGAAGATGATGATACACAGTTTCAAACGTTTCCAGTAGAAGTTCTACTCATTTAAACAACCAAGGCAGTTCAGGAGGAATGTAAACCAAAAAAAAAAGGTACTTCCAAGCGGGTGCCATTGTGATCTATGTTGTTGGCAAACTTCAAACAGAAACACCCATGAATAACTGTTAGTRCGTGGATGGATGTCTATTGATTAGAGAGCCTCCTTGTGGGAGCAGTGTTCCTGGGGAGAAATGGCTTTAACCTTGAGTTCTGTTAAGTTTTCTGCAAAGTGCTGATCACGCTGCAGCAGAGCACCGCGCCGACAAGTTTGTCCTGGCAAAAGCTAAATAAGCGTTAATCAGTCGGTGGGGCCCCAAATGAGTTCCACCAGCCCTGGCTTTAAATGTGGCCTTTTTACTCTATCAGTCGCTGCTGATTGGAGGAGCACGGGCTCGAACGTCTCCCTGTCTTTATTAAAAGAAAAATACGGGAGCGAGAAGCGGGAAATAGTGATAAAAATCCTCTCTTCCCTCCTCTACAACCATCATTACTCATTCACAAAACCCTTTTTCCTCTGTTAGTTATTCCTTCTAATAAAAAAACCCCATCCTTATCCTGAACATAAACCGCACTGCAACCGACTTTAATAAAAGTACAGGAGTAGAGGGATGTTTTCCAAAAGCTTTTCAAAAAACAGCTTTTAAATCAAAAGGAATAATCGTGAGCTTCAATAACTTCTTATATTAAAAAACGGCAAATCCGTTTCAGTCTTATTCTCTTAAAGGCTCCCTAAGCCGACACCAAGGAATGACATTTAAAATGTATTTACACATCAAACGCCTGCCCTTTCATCTAAACACAGCATCATTTTGTAATAGATCTCTTTACGATACAGACACACACTCATTTAAATACTGAGTAAATAATATGCCACAGATATGAGATACAGGGCCTTACGTTCAAAGTGATAAATCATAAGGTACAAGTATTTTTAAGGCAGCCTTACTGAGTTTAATGCATCCGTTAAACCCACCTCACCTCGATATTTATCCTCATAAACATGGAATTTGAACACATTTCGAGTTTTTAAAAAGTCTGAATAGAAGCCCTTCTGTCTCGACATACGCTCGAGATGTCGTAAAGAAGTCTCAGGGTTGCAAGGTTTTCTTTGTCATGCTTTGCCGACAGAAGCCAGAGKTTTTTTACAACAGCGCTGAAAGGTTTTCTTTTGGGATTATCTGAAAAGGTTGCCCTAGGTTTGTTCCAGCGCTCTGGATGTGCAGCGTGTTCACCGTTCGCATGCTCAGAGCTTGTTTCGGAGGATGCAGAGTTTGAATCTTGGCTCCCCTTTGCTTCCACGGAGGGCCGTTATTGCTGTTTTTTTTTTTTTCAGGGATCTTCCTCAGCGTCTCTGCAGAGGCACGTCTCCAGCAGTCCGTCGAGTCCAGCCCCRTTTATGGTTAATTAATTAGATGAATGGACTCCATTAAGGGAGTTCAGCTCCTCTTGAGAATACCGTGAAACCCATCACCCTCAAAAAGAAAGACACCAGGAGATACTAAAGGCTCATTCTGGGTGTGGAATGTTATATTTAAGAAGTCTATAATAAAAGTACAAAATAAGATGAGAAATTCAGACTATGTCTCAAAGAAATTTGGTGCGTGAGTTTGGCTAATCCYTCTAAAGTTGCTCCGATGTTACAGTGAATCTCAGAAATGACTGTGGATTTCCTGAATGGAGCAGCAAATACTGTCCCTGTAAAAAGGTACTTAAAAAACTGATATATGAAGTGTAAGCTCACGGGTGGCATGTTGTTCAATTTGAAGATAAACTACATCTTGCTAATGACTAAAAAATACACAACACAAGTTAATAAAAAAAAGGTAAAAAGGACTATTTAAATATTTCTGTATCACCCAGAAAGAATAAAGATCCGTGTGTGTGTTGGTTGGTGATGGTCTGAAAGAGCCAGGATAGGAAAGAGGGTCTGCTGATCAGTTTTGGTCCCTGTGGGGTTTGGTTTATCTGCAGCGTCTCCASAGCAGTCCTGATAACTGCTACCCCCACGGTTCTGTCACTGAGCACAGAGCAGCTGCAGAACTCCCCCTGCGGTCTCTCCACTGCTAACCTCAGAGAGGCTCRAGCTGGCCCAGCTCGACCCGTGCAGCCTCACGTCAGCACCATGACTCGTGTTAAAGAGGGACCAGGCTCCATCAGGAGGCCTGAAGTCCCAGCATCATCCCTCCAAGTGGATGACGGGCCTAAAACGGGCTCACGTTGAAGTCTTTTGGGGGAAGAGGAGACGATCACACCTCAATGATTTTGACAGATGGCATCCGGTGGTGGTTGTTGTTMTTAGGAAACTGCTGGATGAAAAATCATATAAGAAGATTAACACCACAACAAAAARCATACAGAAACAAGAAAGCATGAAAATGCCTCTGAACTTTTGTTGATGACTGAGTGAAAAAATAAAGAGCTGTGCAATAGTTTTGAACCACCTGTAATTTCTTTAAAATTAGCTTTCGAGAAGACAAACTTCCTTGTAATCTTATAAAGTGGTCTTGTCTTGCTTAACAGTTCTGAAGCTGTTGTTTAAAACTGAAAACTTATTTGAAGTTGAAAAATATTTTTGAAACAAAAAAGATTTGAAAAAGAATTTTAATTTTAATTTTTTGATTATATGATACAACAGCCTGCCATACATATTAATTATGGTACAACAGCTTGCCATACCAATTAATGATATGATACAACAGTCTGCCATAATTTTTGATTATACGATACAACAGCTTCCGATATTTTGCTATTAAAATGGCCTACATTCTTTTTGGAKTATATGATACAACAGCCTGCTATACTTTGTTAAATAAGGGAAAGGCAAGATTTTTTTCTACTTTCTGCTCCCTTTTCATTCAGTGTTTGATATACTTTGTTTTTAATGGATTTTTTTGTTTCTTTTAACGAATGAAATAAATATAATACAACCTGCCGCATTATTATATTATGTGGCACAYTGATGTGCCATTCCTTGTTAATTATATGATGCAATGGCATGCCATATATATTTAATTATGATACAGTGGCTTGTCATACTTTGTTAATTTTATGGTAAAACAGCCTTCCATACTTTGCTCAATTCATACGCAACCCTGGAATACAACACACGACACAATGGCCAACAATATTTACAATACAATATTTTTTTGATTATATGACACAACGGCATGCAATATTTTTTAATTATGATATAAAAGACTGCCATGCCCTGTTAATTATATGATACAGGTAGTTTTTAACTCAGTTTCAAAGCTTTTATTTTTAAGTGTCAAAATAGTTTTTCAGTTTCAAATCTTTTTCTTTTTTTTTCAGTTCCAAAATTTTTCTCTCTCTTAAACTTTATGGCTCTCCATAGTTGACTTCCTTCGTTTCTTTGACTGTCAATATCCCCTTCAAACACCACAAGAAAACTCGTCTCATT
>NW_013952404.1:2528948-2531725 GCF_001266775.1 Austrofundulus limnaeus | reverse complement strand
ATATAAAAGACTGCCATGCCCTGTTAATTATATGATACAGGTAGTTTTTAACTCAGTTTCAACGCTTTTATTTTTAAGTGTCAAAATATTTTTTCAGTTTCCAGTCTTTTTCTTTTTTTTTTCAGTTCCACAATTTTTCTCTCTTAAACTTTATGGCTCTCCATAGTTGACTTCCTTCGTTTCTTTGACTGTCAATATCCCCTTCAAACACCACAAGAAAACTCGTCTCATTAGAAGCAAAACATAAAGAAACGAGAGATGATTCATAACGTTTGCACAGTCCTGATTGTTTTGCCTTTTTTTCTGCTCGTATGGGCATGGTATGAGGGTCTGTGCATTGATCCAAACAGAGCTGATAAGAAGCTATGACTTGAGTCAGTCATGCATGTAATGGCGCCGTGTTTAGCCTGAAGCGGACGCTCGGATGACACTGTGAGGGTTAATGAAGTGTCAGTGGAAGAGAAAGTCTAGGCCGGGACCATTCACCTGGCCAGCGTCGCTGAACGGGGAGAGGCACCCAAAGGAGAAGAGGAGGGGAAGAAGGGGTGGGTGGGTTATACCTTACTGCGCAACAGCCCCCCTGTCGGGTGCTCAGGAGTGCTGCACTCTGAGGAGTTTTTGGCTTTATCCTTGTTGTTGTTGGGCTCGTTGTCTTTGATTATGTCATACTGGCGACAGAAGAGGGCAATCACGCCTGGAAGGAGAGATCACAGAGGTTCTGCTTATGATTTTCTGCTATGTTAATACAGAAACAATAAAGCCTGCTGGATCCAGGGTTTATTAAAAAAAAAGCTTGTCCTCACCTGCCCACATAATAAGTACCACCACAATGATAATGAGCTCCCCTGCTCTCAGCTGGGTCGTCTGGCCTACTTCCTCCATTGTCACTTCGTCTGAAGGGAACAGGTACCAGAACATGGGTTATTAAAAAAAAATCAATTTCACTAGAAAACATGGGAGAAATAAACTGTGGTAACCCATTTATCTTTAAAGATCTAACTCAGTAAAACAGCCCAGATCACTTTGTGTCTTTAATAATAATAATAATAATAATAATAATAATAATAATAATAATAATAATAATAATTTTCTGTTGATGTTTCTCTTCTGTATCAGACAGTAAAGATGTTTTCACATTATTGCTGCCTGTTATGAACCTGAAAGTCAATGAGTGTTTAAGTGACTCTGGACTGCAAATGAAGGCCTATAAAATCATCGAAATGCTTCACGAAATATATTTTTTCTTTTACACCAAAGCTTCAGATTTATTCCTAAAAATGTGGGGAGAATGTGAGAATGGCCTTTTGTGGCTGGAGAAGCAGGAGACTTGAGGCAGAGAAACAGGTGCAGACMCACTGRGTGTTTATTCACCAGCAGTGAACACGAACAGAGAACCCTGTTTCACAGGTCACACAGAGTCTCAGCAGGACAACAACCAAATGTTACTAACAGGCAGACTTTTATAGCCTATTATCCCCTCCCATTAACAGACCTACCATGAAACAGGGTTAACAAAAATAAACATATGTACTTTAACAAACTTATTCAAAATAACTGAAACATCAACATTTTATTTAACATTATTTTTCACTAAGCAAATGTTTAAAAACATTTTTCTAAACCTAGATGTAAATCAATAACCTTAAATTTCTAAAGTGCACAAATTACTTCCCCCTTTCAATCCATAATGGTCTCTTCCGGAACCTTTAAAAGGTGCTCAGGCCCCTGGGGACTCTTTTAGCCTGAACACCCTGCAGAGGTTGTTTGCTTTAATGTGGTTTTAAAGCTAAAAAAAAGCAAATCTATTGATCATAATGAATTTGTTTGTCTGAAATTTTAAAATATGATTACACGCTTTGGTTGTAGCAACAATCACTAATTTTCTTTCTAATATCTGGCTTTAGATATGGGAAACATATTTAACTGAGTCAGATTTGAGGTGAAAAGTATTATGAATTCAGGGTGCATCATTTGGAGACGTGAACGAAACATTGAGAATCTTTTCTTTTAAAAAAATGTTTTTATGCATGACGTAGGAGGAGCTTTATTTATTTACTGTTATTTATCCAGGCAATAGTTGGGATCGCAGATTTATTTTTCAAGGGTGGCCTGGGCCTGAAGGCAACCTGTTGGACGTGTTTTTAATTTGTGGTGGAAACCAGAGTACCTGGAGGAAACCCACGCAAACATGAGGAGAACGTACAAACTCCGAACCGAAGAGACTTTTGTCAAACTAATTTTATGGTAAGATACTTGTACTTTTACTCAAGTATCACTTGAGGTACTTTAAACAACACTGTGTTCAACTCAGGGATTGAACCCAACACCTTCATGCTGTGAGGCATCGGCRCTAACCACTGGTCCACTGCGCTGCCATGATTTGTTGTTGCCAATATTTGTTGAAGACACGTCTGATCTTTACAAATCATTGTGCAAATCTCTAATGGCGCATGCAAATAAAACATCTCAGGACTTCAGGAAATGAGTTTTTCCTGTTCATCGGGTTTGAAAGTCTCTAAAATCACCTGTAAATTACAACTGGACTTGACCAGATCATAAAAGGCAAAAAAATAAAAGGTTTTTCTTGGCTCTGCCCGGACGAGTCAACAAAAAAAAAGTGTGCTTCCTGAGACAACTGCAGAGTTGTATGGAGGACCAAACCTATCATTATTGGAAATAAATGTATAAATATATAACTGGCGTATTAAAATAAATTATAGGGTCAAAAAGAAGTTTTTTTTCTAAGCTAAACTAGACCTCGGCCAATAGGCGAGAAG
>NW_013952404.1:2511236-2525426 GCF_001266775.1 Austrofundulus limnaeus | reverse complement strand
CCATTACACCTCCCCCATCTGATCATTAAATCACCAATTAAATGATCCGTAAAACAACAAAAAAAAAAAACTCTTTAATGTATTAAAAAAACATGTCAACATAAACCTAAGTATTTTCTGAAATCCCAACCACAGTAATTCAATTTTTATTCCTCCCACAGTAATTACTAAACCCAAAACATAGTTATCACACAAAAGTCTTTGGATCATCTCGAACACAAACAGGATTGTCTGTTTTGATGTGTGGAAGGGTCAGAGGTGGTGTTGGTGGGGCTCTGTGACTTTTTGTAGATCTTGGTTTAGTGCCTGAGGCTGGAAGATGAGAGTTAGCTGGATTTGGGCATGGTGTTTGTTTGAAATTAATCTTGCCAGGTTCTTTCATGTTGTTAGTAAAATCCAGGAGGTGAGGAGAAGACTTTAGTTTTTACTAAAGTTTTACTAAAGTATTTTTATGATAAGATACTTGTACTTTTACTCAAGTATCACTTTGAGGTACTTTATACAACACTGTACAACTGCTTCATGAGTAAAACAATTGTTAGAATATGGCCTTAATACAACAAGACTCCAGATTTAGCATAATGTACTTTCGCTGAGCAGGTCAGACTCCTCTTAATTCACATCTGTATTATTTCTCATCAATGGGACTGCTTAGATTTTTCTCTGCAGCTTGGAACGACTCAGTTCTATAGCAGACTTGGGGTTTCATTGACAGATTTTATTTTGCTTCCTCCCAGACAGAATCTGATGTTCAGAATCCGTTTTCCTCCCCCCCTGAGGTTTTGTGAACTGCCTCCCGAAGTGTCGGTTCTAGCGTCTAAATTTCCAAGTTTTCCTATATTTCACAGCTGTCTCATTCCGCAAATGGATCTTTAATTACAGTTTTTTTTATTTCAAATCTGCAAACATCTTCTCTCGTCTTTAATTACTGCTGCTGAGCTGAAATGATACGACTTCCGCACAGATGCCGACTAAAAATATKATTTTCAACCAAAGCATCAAAATGCACATAAAGGCAAGAAAAACACATCTGTGAGCTCCAAACGGTCTGTAGATTCCTTCAGATACTGAACAAACAGTCTTTTCTTGAACTTTACAGCCTTCCACTCCTTTATTAGAAGGCAGAGTGTGACATTTGAAAGGCCCTGTGTGCAGGAACCCCACGCTCCGGTAACTTTTAGCAACAAGCAGGTCTGCTAATCGATTGGTCTCTGCTGCCTTGAATTAAATAATCAAAGCACAACAGCCCCTGGGCAACTAATGCTTTTTTTTTCCCCTCACAAGTGACCTTACCGAGGCAAACGGGTCAGAGGCAGCGCTGCCGATGCTGTCCGACCGAGTTCTAGACGATGCTGTGGTTTCACCAGCTGCTGACCTTCTGTGGTATTAAATGCAGCGTTAAGGAAAGAGCTCAACATTTAGAGAAATAATGGGTTCTATTTATTTCAAGAGCACTGCTGATTTTTTTTTCTAAAATAAAATGACAGGAGTAGACTTTTGATTAAAAAAGATGACAGCCTGCAGATGGTGTCTGGGTTCCAATTTCTGTCTTTAAAATTAATTTTCAACTGAAAAACTTTATATCGGTGCATTATACTCAACCAGACTAACAGTTTAATTTCAGTTTTTATGATAATCAAGATTAAAAAGATCCCATCTCCTTCATTTAACCCTCTGACATCAGATTGATGTTGATTGTAAATTCTCACTGTTAAAAGAATGAAACAATTGATTACACTTCAACGGATTTTTAAACAGTCTTTCAGCCTCGGAGGATTTCTCCTTTTTTTGTTCCTTCAGGAGTTTTGTTCATTTGTTTCAAAGCCGAGTGCTGCTGTCATGAGGAAATATCTTACAGCGGTTTACTGAAGCTCAGTTTTGATGTGCAGATGGAAATCCTTTGCAACAGCAGGAGAGAAAAAACCCYTAAAGCTTTATTATTTTTTTTCCCTGCAGGACCAAAGAGAGCGAAGCTTCTTTATTAGATCTAAGGAGACCAATCAGTCTTCTTTACAGCACTGTTTATTGTCCATGTTTGCACATCTGGTTGCAGTCATTTTCCCAGAGAGTGTGCAAATGTGTGAAAAAAGAGTGTTTGTGTGTCCCTGACGGCAGAAATTAATTGTTATTCCCTCGTCTTGCCCCCCCCCCTCCTCCGTCAGTCACGTCCTGTTCCCCCGTTTCTCTTTCTGACTCATTGTCACTCCGTCCTGCTTTCTGCTCAGGCTGAGCTGCACCTCCATCCCTTTGYTTTCTTTTGATCTTCAGCAGGTTAAACATCATCATGAAAGATGAAATGAGAATAATCTGGCTCATCCTTTGCTCCTTCAGCTGAGATCGATGTGATACGGCAGGAAAAAGAGAGAGGACCGTGAAAACTTCTGGTTTAGTCTCTGAACGTTCGCCCCACATCTTGACACAACAGCTGTACTGAGAAATTATCTTCTCTTTCCACATAATCTCAAATCTTTTAATTAATTTTAATGAAAGTAATGGATTAAATTAGTTTTTGGCTAAGTTTAAAATATTATTCATGACTGGAAGATAAACAGTTCAAAGAATTTAATTCCAACATTCTATCACRCAGCAAAGAAGCAGATATGAAAAGTAAAAACATGGTCAAATGTCTATTATACTCTTAACTTTTTACTAAATTGCTTCCATCATAATAATTCAGCAAGTATGTAAGGAGACTATAAGGACTAAATTTAATAAAGTAAAATGTTTTGTAAAAAAATATCCTATTTGTGACATTTTCATTAGATGTTGTTGAAATASAAATAAATACTGAGTGGATTTAAGCAGTGATTCCAAATCTGGGGGTGGGGGGGCTCCCCTACACTCAAACAGTGGTGGAGCCAGACATTACATCACTTTTTACTTGAAAGTTTCTGCAGATCTTTGTGTTTTGGTCATTTCCTTATGTCCTTATACAGACAGTGACTACCTTATAAACATGGTGTCAGAACCATTTTAAAAGTGGGGGACGCTCTGTTGGGGGGTCGGGGGTCCTCTCCTGTAAAATTTTGGATGAAATAGATGCCCTTACCTGCATTCTGGTGTATTTTACCAGGTTGTTAAACATACTTTTCCCTATAAATGAATACTTGATTTAATAATCATTTCAGAGACAGATTCTTCATTAAACTATATCATCCTGTTTTTAAACTCACTGCTACAGCTGAGGTAAGGTTAATTAATGTGACACAATTCATCATATCCGATGACTTTAGGGGTGATTTTTACTTTTATATTGTTTATTGATTTATTTTTAATTGTAACATGTCATTGTGACAAATAATGATGACCCTCAACTGCATGTTTAAAACTAATTAATACCCAATGAACAGGTGCAATATTGATAACCACCAACAGTGAATTTAGAGGGGTGTTTCACTTCTTCTGATTTAGTGATAGGTCTACTCAAAACCAAACACAAAGCATCATGCAGCCTTCAGAACATCAAATGACACTGTGTTATACATGCACTAAATAAATAAAGTCCAAACGATGACATCATAAGTCAGATTACAGGCGTAAGTTCTGTATATAAAGAAAACCATCCCTTCCTTGTCATTATTCTTCTTCAGTGATAGAGCTTGGTAATGTTTCAAACTGTTAAACACTGCCACCAACTGTTCAGGAGGATTATTACACCCCTAAAGGTTGTTTCGCTGTGTAAGGGGTGAGTACAGCAGGGTGGCCAATGGGGTGGCCAAAGATTTGTCTGTGGTGGCCATGGCCACCCCTGGCCACCTCCTGGCTCTGCCCCTGCACTCAAAAAACAGATATGTTGGACTTAATAAATAAATATGTCAACTGGTTCCACTCAACTGTGAGCGATGAGGTTTGAAGCATCTTTGGGATACGTGGGGCTCAGCTTGGTTTGGAAGTGAGAAAGATCGTTTTGAGTTGRGTACCTCTGGATTAAAGCATTTGTTTCATTTTATTGTTATAAAAATTAAGTTATCACAAATCAAACTGCTTTTTTTTTTTGCACTCTAAAGCACTTCTGTATATTTCTGTGCACTGACAAGCCAGAAACGTGGTTTATTTGGATCTGGTGCCATAATATATTTGTCTATTTTGTGTTTATTTTTGATTTTTTTTCTTTCCCTCCGCGAAGATAAAACGCAGCGACAAAACATCATTAGGCCTCAGCGGCCGTCGGAGCGTCTCTCCCATGTACCGCAGTGATTGTTTTTATGTTCTGCATGTTTTCTGGCAGCCCACTTTCACACCACCGCGGCAGAAGTTTMGACTCCCCCCTGGCTCTGCTCGCTGTGACGTATTGAAGGATGGCAGCGGCTCATAGGAGAGATGAGTGTAAATGAGAGCAGGAATAGATGGAGCAGTGCCTCGGCCAGAAAGCACATCGATTCTGCACCCTTTAAAGCTTCCTGTTACCTCCTCCCTGTCTGATAAATGCCGTTCCTCGTTTTGGTTTACAGTGCAGCTGTGCAGGCTGCATACAGAGCGAGGCTTGCAGGGGGACATCAATACACAGTGATGTATGCATCCCCTTTAGGCATTTTACTCCTGAGTCATGATCAGTAGGAGAGAGCTGAGGCACTCTGTTGTGAAATTTCATTTCACGCTTTGTGTGTCTATTGATTTTTTTTTGGTTTTTAGCCAAAATCTGTCACTATATTGTCAAAAGGCCAGGTCCCCTCTGCTCTTATGGCTTAAAAATGGACAGAAACAGATTTTTCTTTCTCATCTTCTAAGTGTGGCACAGCTGGATGCCTAAACAATTGAGTGTCTTGTGTGTGTGTGTCCTCTTCACCTTTGCTCTTAGAGGCCTGGGTCTCGGTTTCCTTTGGGGTTCGGAAGCGCAGCGGCTCGCTCAGCGGGCTCGTCCCGGACATGCTGATAGACTGAACGTGCACGATGTAGTCCGTCTCCTCCTCCAAGTCCCATAATGTGCAGGAGCGTGTGGTGGTGTTGACTTCCTGGATGAACCGCAGCATGCGCACGTCTTTCTTCTGTTGGAGCAGAAAACAGAGGTGACACTTCAGGAGTTAAATCTTTGCCTTTAAAATAACACGAAACAAGCAAACTAAAGGGAACCTGAAGCTCTTTATAAAGACRCCGTCACAGGTCCTGCACATGATGCCAAAAGTGTTGCCACTACTGCTGATTGCCAAGTGAGCTTTTGTTTTGTTCGGATTGGTCTTTCAGTTTATATAACTTGGAGCTCAGCCGACTCATTTGCATAATGGACAAACTGGAAGCAGATTCTTGTCTGCAATCCATCAAAGTAGTAAGATGGGGATTACCAGATGACACACACAGCAAAACTTTCTTGATGATTTTGTTTTTCTTGTATAGCACCTGTTAGCAGAGGTTTATAGTAAYTGAGTACATTTACTTCGCTACAGTACTTAAGTAGTTTTTTTGAGGATTTGTAATTTTACCAATTATTTTTTTAAATACCTACTTTTACTTTAATTTTGTTGCACTTTAAAGCTAAAATTGATACTTTTACTTATTTACTTTAAGATGTAACAGCTACTCGTTACAAAATATGTTCAAACTCATGAAAGATGTTTCTGCACTCTAAAAAATGAAATGTTGAATTTATTTTACCAAGTCATGCCAGCTATTTTCACTAGTTGAGTAAAGTGAGCAACAAATATACATAGAATGCTCAATTTACTAGATGTGGCTTAGTGGAACCAGTTTGGTTCAGTAAATTCAACAGTTTATTTCTTAGAGAGTGTGTAAAAGTACTTTTACTTTTACTTTCCTAATTTTTGCGAGCAGTTTTATAACTTTTACTTGAGTAGTTTTCTCATCAGTGAAATTTATTTTTACCAAAGTCATTTTCTGTCATTGTAATTTTACTTTTACTTAGTTTTTTCCCCCAAGTACTTTATAGACCTCTGCTGATAATGTGTTTTAAAATAATAAGTAATACTTTTTTGTTTGGTAGAAAAAACATAAAGACTTTTAAAACAACCAGTTTCTAAAAGATAATTTATTTTAAAGAAAATAATGCAAAAATATGTACTATACAGTACAGTGATGCTGGAAGCGTAAAAATGAGAGACAAAGGTTGTGCATTTCTGTACCACCACGTCTGTTCCTCACCTGCTGGGTGATGGCAAAGCCGATGACGAGGTCTCCCTCTGGGATGTCCCATGACACCACGGCAGAGTTCGCTTTCACCTCTTTGATGGTCACATTGACGGGAGGCGACAAGCTATCTGCACACAAAGACACAGAAACAGAAGGTTTTTGTTCCGTCTGTAGAACAACGCGCTGAAATTTCCACCAGCGTGGCACAAAGCCAAATTCAGTGGTGTGAATAAGTGGCCTCGGCTCAATCTATTATATGAGCTGGGATTCATGACGAAGTGCAGAAACAGTAAAACAAATCCTCGCAGTGGAAGGGAAGATTTAGTGCAGTCTGTGGGATATAATCAGTGGCTTCATTTATCTCACTGAAACTTTGTTTCTAAAGGTTTGGAGCTGAAACTTTTCATCTTAAAAATTACTATTTCTGTGCATTGAGATATATCGATACAAATCTTTCAGCACTGGACACGGTGAGATAAAATTTTGTGCACATAATGAAAGCAGCCACTGCTGCACTGTTGCCTCACATCAAGGTGATCCTGGGTTCAAGCTCTGGGTTGAATGCAGTGTTGTATAAAGTACTGTACCTCAAAATGATATTTGAGTAAAAGTGTCCTGATGCATCTCAGTAATCCAGGTAAAAAATCAAAAAGAAAAAAATTGTATAGGTCCTCTGGACGGGTTCTTCTCTRATKAAAYGTTTCGTCTCTCCTCCAAGAGACTTCTTCAGTCTGAGAGTTTCAGGCAAAATTCAGGCTTTTAAGCACTGCCTCCATGTGACTGATACTCACATCACATGGCTATCGTTGACACCTAATTAACACTTATTGTTAACAGGGGGYGGAGTGATACTGGCAATAGCCGTGCTGTAGGAGGGGGACAACTGAAAACGGAGGCCTCCACCTCTGTTTAATGATGGACGGTCTTTCTTCACAAAAATGGCTTCTTTTACTCCTCTCTCAAACCAACGTTCCTCTCTATCAAGARTGAGAACATCCTCATCTCTGAAAGAGTGACCGCTGGCCTGTAAATGAGTGAAAACTGCAGAGTTCTGGCCATTAGATGTAGCTCGTCTGTGTTGGGACATTCTTTTGAACAGTGGTTGCTTTGTTTCCCCGATAAATAAATGGTCGCAGTCCTCCTGGCACTTAACAGCATATACAACATTGCTCTGTTTGTGCCGGGGCACCGGATCTTTGGGGTGAACCAGCCTTTGCYGTAATGTGTTTTGGGGTTTGAAAGCCACTAGGACATCATGTTTAGAAAATAAACGTGTCAGTTTCTCCGAAACACCCGCAACATACGGAATAACCACTGGTTTGGGTCTGGGTTTGGGGTCTTCATTTTCACCTGAATGTTGCATGGAATCCTGTCTGTGTTTCCTGTCTGCTTTCAGGAAAGCCCAGTCAGGATAACCACACTGCTCCAGGGCCTGTTGGCAGTATCACTCCACCCCCTGTTAACAATAAGTGTTAATTAGGTGTCAACAATAGCCATGTGATGTGAGTATCAGTCACATGGAGGCAGTGCTTAAAAGCCTGAATTTTGCCTGAAACTCTCAGACTGAAGAAGTCTCTTGGAGGAGAGACGAAACGTTTCATTAGAGAAGAACCCGTCCAGAAGACCTATACAATTTTTTCTTTTTGAGTAAAAGTATCTTAACATAAAATTACTTTGGTAAAAGTTCTATTTCTTACCTTTATTTTAAGTGTAAAGAGTAGAAAGTACAGGTAGCTGTGTGAAAATGTAAGGACTAGAAGTAGAAATAAGTAAAAAGAAGGCTAAAAAATAAATACTCAATAAAGTACWGAWAACCARACTTTCTACTTATGTACAGTAACRAAGTATTTGTACTTAGTTACTTTACAACTCTGATTGATTGTGGGGTCTTTTTGTGTGGTGTTTTTGTGTTCTCCTCATGTTTGCTTGAATTAAATGAATGCTGAATTTGATAATCTATGCTCATCATGGAAATAAGATGTTCAAATTTTCCAAAGCTTTTCTTCTCAGGATGACTTGAAATCAGATAATTTTTATAAAAATTTTTTTATAAAGTGTGGTTGGACTTTGCATTCTGGGAAATTTGCTAAAAGACAAAATAACGTAGATGTTAAGTCTTAGAATACAACTTAATTTTTTTATTTGCAAAATATTGTGAAATTACTACCTCACAAAGTGAAGGTAAAGGAGTCAGAAGATGCTCACAGATCCAAAATCCAAAAATAACCAAAACCTGGCCATTAAAACATCTTTTAGAATGCAAAATTTCATTAAATGTCAACACGTTTTCACAGATTCATGCAGAAATTTTGGGGGTTTGGTGGTGTGACTGATGATTCTAYGGATGTCTTATTGCTGATCTGTCAAAGAAATTAAAGGCAGCCTCTATATTTGCAGCTGTTTCACAATTATGAAACTGTTTTCATTTCTCAAAGCCACACTAAATAATTAACTTCATCTTYTTACTGCTGTCTCTCTTTCATTACTTGAAAGTATCCTGATGCATCTCAAGAAATGCAAACAAAAAAAAAAAATCTCTTTCCAACAGAAATAGAGACATCTGTGACCTTTGACCCATTCTAAAAATATCTCCATCCACAACGTGTGTGTTTAGTTCAGTATTATGTTTCAAACACACCTCTGCTTTAATTAGGGTCGCAGTCTACAAGAGTTGTGCATAATAATTTGCTTTCATTWGATAATTAGTTGTGAGATTGTGTGCGTCTCAGTGTGCACTTTGGTGGCCTCAGCGCCTGAGGAATAATTGTCGATAATCATGCAGCTCAAGATTGAACAAAAATAATGACAGTCGCCGTGCAGATCAGACATTTTCTGATTACATTTCTGTGACGTGTTTCTGAACTCGCAAACAGTTTTTGATTAGATCTAAATTACACGGCTACAAATTTGGACAAATTGCTATTAGTGACAGCAAATGGGTGAAAGTGAAGCTTAGCGCTCACTTTCTAAAAGAAATAAAAATAGATTCCGCTTTTATGTCTCTTCTGTGTCAAGCCTCTATGGAAGAGAATTAGGGCCACTGAAAAAAAGGAATTCTGACTTTAATCTCAGGATTCTGAGATTAAAGTCAGAATTCCTTTATTTTTTCAGTGGCGCTGATCCTCTTCCGTAAGCCTCTCTAGAGACACACTGATGTTTGTTTTGTGAGGCGGAGCAGAAAGGAGAGTAAAGATAAGAGGTGTTGAGTTTAGCGAGACCACTCCACAGTCTTTAAGGGGCCATAAATCTTATTCAGCCAATCCAAAAAAAAAAAAAAAAAAAATCAATGAGTCATTGAATAGGTTAGCGCTGATTCACACTTGGACCGACACGGCCCTCATGGTCGGTGATTACAGGACAGCAGCGCAGCTACTGTACGTTCACAGACAGGGAGCAGAATCCAAAGCAGGCTTCAGTGTTTGGAATCAACTTGATGCTGCTGCTTGTGACGTTTTGATGAATGACCTGACTAACAGCGGATGACAGGATGGAGACTCGCTGCATCTCTTCATCAGTGGAGTGGAGGTGTGTGTGTGTGGACTCTGATGTTTGTAGTGGATTTGTGTTGTTTACTGTCTACTGTTTACTCGTTTAGCCTGAAGGACCAGGCGTCTGAGGCTGTGATGTCTGCTGGGACTGAAGGAATTACAAATGAAGCTTAACGTCTCTCTGCTGGTGCTCGCTTACTCGCTGCTTAGCTTCTGGAAACACATTTATTTCCCCAGCTATGACACCGTCACTTTGTTGACAAATGCTAAAACGGTACTTTGAATCATCCTGGAAGAACATAAAAAGGGAGTCTTTGTGATTCATGGACCATTCATGGTTTTACTTGTTTTTCTGCCTCAGCACACTTGATTTAACTTAATGGATCGTCGCCGGCGTCGGCTGAACTCGATGATATGCTGAAGAGATAATTCAGTCATTTGAATCCGATCTAAAACATACAGGGTGGGTTCTGATGAAACGCTGACCTAATTCAATCTCCCTGCGTCGATATTCTAAAGGCACAATTGAATCAGAACCCAGAGGAAGMAGACAACTGGATTCCTTCAGTTTCTGACTGGGTGGTCCAAAGTGAACTTTTCCAACTTTTCACATTCTTTATGTATTAACCTCTTAAGCCCCAAGGGGTTTTCTTGATGTTTTTGCTCAAAATGCTATGCCAAAATGTAATTGAGTGTATCTTAGCATTTACAAACTTAAATAATCCTGATATCAAAATAAAGCTGGAACTTGGTAGATTTCATCAGAAGTGTAAGAATTAAAACAGCTGCTGTGGTTTTAGAGATATTGAGGATGGAACATAATTATTTTTCTCACTCTCACCTGAATAATTTTCTCATTAGACAGTATATAACCTGTTTAAAACCATAACGAATCAAGCTAAAAACTCTTGGAAACCATAAATCCACTTGTGGACATTACCTGTGCAAAGATTCATGCTGCTCAAATTAACTGGAGTAAAGTTACAGAGGCTATAGTGAAGACATAATTTTGCGTTTTGTCATTCTGCACAGGACAGACCATGTTAATAAATGTTAAGAAAGTTTTTAACTGTAAAAGTTATGTTGGGCTCTGTTGGGCAGGAGCTGGGCTGCAGACTGAGCTCCGGGGAGGAGCTTTGGGTAAATAGGCGGTGCTTTGTACCTGCAAGCATTTTGGCAGCTCCACATGTCTATCACAGTAGATTCAAGGATTTCTCAAACATGCATGAAGGAGTCAAAGCAACACTCTGGGTGTGTGTTTGATGAGGGAATGACTTTATAACATGATATGAAGCTTTTGCATAAACCTCCCTCATCCCCTTTAACATTTCATTTTATTTACGTTAAAATGTACTTAAACAAAAACTATTTTGTTTTCAAATGAGAGCAAAATAMAATAAAATTCGTTAAAAAAGTGTAAACCGAGGGAGGTGAGATCACCTTTTCTTTAATGARGTGAATGCAAAGTGATGATGAGGTGGTTTAAAAATACGTACTATTTCTCTCAGAGAGAATATCTTGTGTTTTTATACTGGGCTTATTATATATTGTTGTATAAAATAAATTACATATGTCCTAGAAAACATATCGATCCTTCCAAGATGTGAAAGTGAAGCTTTAAAATATAAATACCCCACACATTACAGAGCTTGTGTTATTACTTTTTTTCCCCTTTTTATTTCTTTGTTCATCTCCTGATGAACTTGACTGTGTCACACTGTGGGACAGGGCAAAGATGTTGGCCATGACTGTGATCCCTAAATGTCCACCAGAGTCAGCTTTAATGAAACACTGGACAGATGTCTTCATAAACCCTTTGTGGCTCACCCTGAGAGATGGGGGTGACTTTCAGCCACGATGTCTCTGGTGTGTATATGTGTGTGTCTTTGATATCCCGGTGATGATGATGAGAGTGGCAGCTAATTGTCGCATGCTGAGCAGCATAGAGGATGACAGCTCCTCAACGTCCTCCTAAATTAAAAAAAAAGCTGCAGAGTCATCAAACGTGTAGCCAACCCCTGCTGCTGCGCAACATGTTTGAACGCGTTATTGTTTTCTGAACGCATTTCTCTGCTGACCTGAGCTAGACAGGATTTGTCCGCACACGCTGCAAAGTGTGCTGACCAAGAAGCAGAGGCCCGAGATGAGGAGGGAGTTTTGCGGGCAGCGTGAGAATATTGTAATGCAGAGCTTATACTGTAGGGTGCTGTAAAGATCAAATCATTTCTCTTTTTCATTTTCCCAACTGTGCAGCTCTAGTTTCCTGGGTGATCTCAGTGGAAGCATGTCTCCTTGCTCATATCATTCCGTGTAGCTCATTTAAACATGGAATAAACATGCAGTCAGCACAGTAACTGTRTATTTCATTTTATCTGAATAACAAGAAGATGTATGTTATTGCCCCTGCAGGGCTGTGTTACAAACACAACTCAGTCAGAAGATATCTGCAGCAAGTCTGGCTTGCATTCACAATCTTCTTTTCGTATGATTTAAATACAATACGTAAAGAAAAAACACTGATGCACGACTACACTGTACAAACATGTCTCACATTCGCCAAAACTGTCAGTCTTACCAAGTTTTAAAATCTTATATCAGCCAAAAAGTCTTTTTGATCTTGTTTTGAGACGGATTTACTAAACAAGAACTGATTGTGTAAGAATAATAATCTTGTTTTCAGAATGTGTAAGATTATTTGTCTTGTTAGCCTGAAAATTTGACTCAAATTAAGTCAAACTTTCTGCCAGTGGAGTAAGAAAATTTTAATTGGTAAGATTCCTGAAATAAGAAAAAATTGAGTCAAATCAAGTATTTCAAGAATCTTACCAAGTAAAATTTTCTTACTCCATTGGCAGAAATTTTTGACTTAATTTGAGTCAAATTTTCAGGCTAACAAGACAAATAATCTTACACATTCTGAAAACAAGATKATTATTCTTACACAATCAGTTCTTGTTTAGTAAATCAGTCTCAAAACAAGATCAAAAAGACTTTTTGGCTGATATAAGATTTTAGAACTTGGTTAGGTGGACATTTATTGCAGCAGAGYACCAGGAGAGAAAGAAGAGYGGCTTTCCAATTGTAGTTCCAGTTTTTAAATGCTCTGTTGGTAAATCGTCCCACAAAATTAAAAGCTACAATTTCATTCATGTAGAAACTTGTTTACTTGATAACCATTCGGTTAACCTTACTTGTTTACTTGCTGTCGTTTCTAATGGCGGTAAATAATTCAATAAATTAAAACACAAAAATGGCAAAGTGAAAATATTGGGTGAAAAAAAATCAAATCATTCAAAATAGGTAGAGACTGTGCCTAAAAATATACAGCTCTGGAAATGTTAGAGACCACTTTAAAATGATCAGTTTCTGTGATTTTACTCGGTATGTGTTTGAGTAAAATGAACATTATTATTTTATTCTATGAACTACTGACAACATGTCAAATTTTAGTATTTATTTACAGAAAATGAGAAATGATCAAAAYGACGAAAAAATGCAGAGCTTTCAGACCTCAAATAATACACAGAAAGCAAGTTAATATTCCTTTAGAAACATCAATACTAATGTTTTAACTCAGGATGAGCTCAGAAATCAATATTTGGTGGAAGGCTTTCCATTAAATACAAGGAAAATAAGCAGTGGTCTCTTAATTTTTTCCAGAGCTGTACATAGCACATCAATTATTTGGGTTTTACCCAAAAACGGAACTAGTTGGGACATTGCATGGAGCAYAAATAAAAACAGAATATGATGATTTGCAAATGCTTTTCAACTTATATTCAGCTGAATACACTACAAACACAAGGTATTAGGATTCTTTCATTGTCAGAAAAGCTCACACATCCGTGCTGTCAATCCTGTAGGATACATTGTCCAGGCAGATGGTGAGAAAACATATATAATAGAAGCAGTTGAAGAAAAGATCATAAATATGCAATACACACAAAATTGTGTTTCTTTTGACAATAACAGTTACCAAAAAAAAAAAAAAAAAAAACGTGCCATTGAGCTTTCAGACAATCACGATTGGAAAGTCAGAGCTCGTTCTGCTGCACTACTTGTGACCCTATTAAGGTTAAACTGTGATTTAGTTTTCGGGTGGTGTTCCAGCTTCCATCCGGCCCCATGGAGAGACACGGATTTGTACCACCTTATTACGGCTCTGCAATCATTAGAAATGTCTTTCTCAGATTCTGGGCCCCCGGGCTGGTTCTGCTCCCCGGGATGCTAATGAGCTAGACTGTGGGTTTTAAAGTTAAAGCGAAAACTGCCTGTTAGATACATCACGCTCCACCATCACGGCCTTTAAAAGGGAAGCACAGGCCTCAGGTGTTTCTGCTCCTCTTCACATCACTTCGTGCATCAAGCCGCTAATTTTGGTTCAGCAACTTCAACCTCTTTGTGGCATTTCTAATGGCGAGTAAACAGTCATTCTGTATGGAAGCTGCGATAACCAGCAGGTGGGACTGAATATCGAAGCAGCATGAGTTTGAAGGAACACTTTGGTAGCACGATGAAAAACTTTTAAAGAGCGTGTAAATCCACGGGGGCTTTTGGCAGATATAAATTGGGATTTGGTGATTAACATCGGGAAGCAATAGCTAACCGAACTGGTATTTAT
>NW_013952404.1:2498199-2511152 GCF_001266775.1 Austrofundulus limnaeus | reverse complement strand
GTATGTATGTATGTATGTATGTATGTATGTATGTATGTATGTATGTATGTATGTATGTATGTATGTATGTATGTATGTATGTATGCATATATGCATTGAAAGTAGAAATGTGTGGAGTAGTTGTTATGAGTAGTCAGTATCTTCCTTGGAGTAAACAACAAGAACACCCTGTCTTCTAAAAAAATTGAAACAAATAATTTCCAAAATAATTTCCATCCATTCTGTTGAGTCAGGTGTGGGCAAGTGGCGGCCCATGGGCCGTATGTGGCCTGTGGATGACTTCTGTCTGGCCCACCAAAAAAAGGCAGAAAAAATCAAATCTAAGGGCTGCTTGAAGACTACCTTTTTAAGTAAATAAAAAGTCTATTTATTTTGGGAGGTAAACTATTTTTTCACAAAAGTTAAAAGCAAACCTATGTATTTAGTCTACTTAGCAACGCTGTCTGCCATGAAGGATTTTAATACAAGTCATCACTACACAATGCACAAAGCTAAATAAAAGTTTTCTAAGTGACAAGTACATAAA
The DNA here is from genome assembly GCF_001266775.1 of Austrofundulus limnaeus. Taxonomy (NCBI): domain Eukaryota; kingdom Metazoa; phylum Chordata; class Actinopteri; order Cyprinodontiformes; family Rivulidae; genus Austrofundulus; species Austrofundulus limnaeus. The sequence continues at coordinate 2,510,626 of NW_013952404.1, read as the reverse complement.
CAAAAGCAACTTTTTTTTATACCAGAACCACAACTAAGTCTGCACTCAAGGCGTCTTATGTCTTTGCACTTTCACTCACTAAAGTAAGTATTTATTTTTTGTTTCAAATGTTTTGTTTTCATATTTATTTGAGCATAAAGTATGTTAAGTTACTGTATATTGGTTTGATAAACAAGTATAAACTTTTTTAAAATGGCAGTTTTATATTTTAATTAGATGCTGTGCAGCTGGAAGGATTTTTGCTAACACCTATATTTGCTTTTGGACATTTGTTATGATGCTTAACCACAGCAACATGAGGGCTTGTTATAACCGGGAGCAGCTTATTAACATCTCAAAACTTCAAATAAGACCTCAGCTGCAGCCTTGATTACAGCCTCAAATCCCACATGAGTTGAAAAGGAGGCACTGCGGATGCAGACCAGGAGCAAACAGGAGAGAGGAGGAGGAAGTTCAAACCATCTCTTCCATCAATCATGATGGGCAGTGGGAGATTGTAGGGGGGCAAGCTGGATGAACTCCAAGCTCTAATAAGAACCCAGCCAGAGTTTTGGGAATGCAGTATTATGTGTTTCACTGAGACATGGCTGCAGGATTATTTCCCTGATTCCAGTGTCTCCCTGCTTTCTGACCATACGATGAACAATCCTGAGCACCCTCTTTATACTGTCATACTAAACAGAGTGTCTTCAGTCAACGCTTCTTCAGATCTGCTGTAAGACGGACCGCTACAGGAAATCCTTCCTACCGACAGCCATCAATATCTGCACAACTCTTCAAAGAAACAATGATAATAAGCTACAACAACATTTAATTTCCCTTTGGGATTAATAAAGTATTATTGAATTGAGTTGAATTTGTCGCCCCCTGGTTGTGGCCTTTTCCATCACTGAAGTTGTCCATCCCTGCTTTAAGCTTCAAAACTCTGTGAGTTGCACCCTTTATTTTTGTAGTTAGCACAAATACAGCTGGCGGCGATGCTAGCTCTGCTCATTTATAGTTAATGTACCAGGAGCTAGCATCAGGGTTTTTATTTGTTTTGTTCTGATTTTGAGTTGTAGCCTTCAGGAATGTCTTGGCTTGTGGTCTTATCTTTTCAGATGCACTCTCACAGATTTCCAGAGAGGTGAGGTAAAGGCATTTAAGGTCTCATTTTGAAGCTAAAACGTCAGGTGAATAATTGTAAGTTGCAAGCTAACACCTGTATGCTCAAGCTCTAACAACTGTCATGTTTTATGATTGATTGCTCATATTTCTGCTTAAAATACTGCACAATCTGTAAAAAATATTTTAAAACTTTCAGTTCTTTGTGCTGTTATTTGTCTCATACTCCTTCTTTGTCTACCTCCATATTGGAGAATTTTTTGCGTTTCTTTGCATTCTACATCTATTTTTTCCTGACTATTATGGACACTTGATGCAAGCCTCCCCCTCACAGATGCCTGAACTGTCTCTCTGTTKCTGTCTCTTTTTTAATTTCTGTCTCCTTCTGCCTATGTTCTCGCTGTATTTCTGAACTACATCTTTTTTGGCAGCTTCTCCATCGCCTTTGGGTAAAGCTCTCTGCCTGTGACTGACACTGCAATGGAAATGTAGTGAGGATACGGTATGACTCAGTCATCTACTATTCTTCTATTGATCAGCCTCATGCATCAGCTGGTTTACRGAGTAGGCCAGTTGCTGCTGTTAAAAGAATCAGTTTTGAACAATTTCATTTAACATTTACTAYAATATCTTTTAAAACAGTCCCAGTTTGTATATTTGTAAGGTTGTATGGTACGTCAGCGATCTCTAAGGTCCCGTCAGCCTTTGTAAACAGYGGCTCAACTCTGTCAAATAATAACACCTAAGGGTTTTTTTCTCCCTGCCCCTTTGTAGAGAAATGAGTTATTTACTCATGGGAAATGACTTTTTTTCCCCCCAACCCTGCTGGCCAAAAGTGCACCGAGGCGGAGAAGGTGCGGTTGCAAAACATCATCTTTTTATTTGACGGAGCACGCACACACTTGCGTTTCTCTAATTAAATGTCAAAAAGCTGAGTATGGAAATCAATGCAGCATTGTGCACGGAGAGAATGCAAGCCAGCTAATTCAAAAAGGCAAAAGAGCGCCGTGAGGCTGATTATTTGACAACCCCGCTGCTAATGAAATCTGCTCTCAAATTAGGAGCAACTGCCCCCCTCCTCCTTCCCTTTTCACCCCAGGCAGGGCAGTAAAATGAGATGGAGCTGATAACTCTAAAGGAGCTCACAGCTTGATTTAAGGATATGAATATGATATTAGCACTTCATAATACACCTTCTGTGTCTTTTACTTCTGACTCTCTGYAGATTCCCCCTTTTCCTGTGCCGTTTTCTCAGTCCTGAGGATGACACGAGCACAGCTGGGAGAAAAACACCTTCAGGACTGGCGTCACGGACAGGTAGATCAGGAGAMCATGAATAATACTAATAGCTCGTTTTTCCTGCATGTTTCTTCTTTTGCTACTGGCACTCTCTGGATTTCTTCTTATTAGTTCTATTATCAGCGTTACTCCTTTCATCTCAGTGCCAACATTGCGTATCAGTRACGTTTGTCTTCTTCCTCCTGTTGTTTGCACACTTGTATATTCTGATCTGCATAAGCCTGCTCTCGTGTTTTCACTCGAGGGTGACCCCTTCAACTRAATCAGGTTTCCACTCAAGTCAGAAATTTTGTAATGACTCGAAACAAGTGCATGTACTTTAAGTAAAAGTAAATGGAAAACATAAGAATTTTTTTCATAAAATTAAATCAAATAGCTCATCCTTTATTTATATCTGAAAAAAATTAATATTAGTCACGTGACTTTTTATATTCTAGCTCAAACAGCTATATATATATACAGTATATATACTGTATATTCTGATTTATGTTTTCCTTAAAACAGACAAACAAAAAACAACACATCAAATGGAAYATCAGTGGGAGTTTTTGCTYTTAATTTTTTATCACTTCCTTTTAAAACTCCTTCAGATTTTAAAACATTTGAATCAAAATACGACAATAGACGCCCAACTGCAAGAGCTTAGAGARAATGACTATTCCTGGCTTGTCTTTGTCAGACACAACAAAAGCCATCAGCATTTAGTTTAGGACTCAAATGCAYGAGCTGTCTTGAGAAAATATGTCTTCATATTGAACAGGTTCATTTGAATATACGCACAAAGAGGAGTCCCATACATCACGAGGTGTTTCTTCTACACCAACGATCAGCTCAATAAATGTATGGAAGAAAACAAATTGTGCCGCTGTTCATTGGAAAAGAGTAAAAAAAAAAAAAAACAGACAGACTTTTGTCCAGACAAAATGTGACAACATAACAGCTCATTTTACTTCATCAGCTGAGCTAAAGTTTCTAACATGATGACYGCACACAATCCTTTTTATTTTGCCTAATAGTCACATATTGGGGTATAGCATAACTTTAACAGTATGCATTTCTTACTGTAGTAATTATTTTTCCTTTTCTGAGAATCCTGAAAGTTAATAAAAGATGAGCTGKAGTCAAACACATGAGGTGAAAAACGGTTATGGATCAACTATTAGACTAAAAACTAAAAAGATCACAGCATGAATATTGTTTGTAGGTAAACATTACAGTTAAAAATCCAAGTTAGAGTTATTTTCTTTTTCTTTTTGTTAGAAACATGAAATGATTACATTAATGCAAGGTTTAAAGGATTTACTATAAATGGAATCTAGGTTTGTGATGTMTTTTTTTGTACCTGACAGGTGACAGATGGTGAAGTTAATAACTGTTCTTTGCTTGAAGGTAAAAGCGAGCACCTTTACATTCATGCCATTAATTCCCTCCTATGATGACAGCTCAGACCCTCCTTCACCTGACATAACAGACAGATGACCGTCTGCGTCAGAGGTGCTGGYGCTGCTGCGTCAGTCTGCTGGCATCGCTGCCGCATTCTCCCACGTGCTCATCATCCAAATGGTGCCAATCTGTCCTCTAATTCACATTTTCACACACTGAAAAAAATAACTTGTAAGATGTACTTGAAAAAATCCTTTAACAAATTTGCACCAACATTTGTTAGGTAAATTTAAATGCTAAAAATTCATGTAATATTTTACTCATTATTATCTAGTAAAAGTTATTAAGAATATAGTTTAAGATTTGTGAATAAATCAGGTAAATTTTACTTAATTTGCACAATTAAATTTTGTAACATATACTTGATCAAATTAAGTAAAATTTACCTGATTTAATCACAAATCTTTAACTGTTCTTAATAACTTTTACTAGATAATGATGAGTAAATAGTACTGGAACTTGTAGCATTTAAACTTACTTAACCAACATTAGTGCAAATTGTTATGAGGATTTTTTTCAAGTAAATCTTACAAGTTCTTTATAACAGTGCACATGTGTCAAGCACAAAATTGTAGCATGACACCTCACAGCTACAGAGAGAGGTGTAGCTCTTGTTGTAGTACAAGACTTCACCACCAGGTGGCAGTTTTGAAGAGCCTTTATTGGATTCTTCTTCATGAACAACACAGACAAAGGGAAACTCACAGGTCTTATTAATGACTAGGCCTTCCACTCTCACTTATGGTTACTTCTTCTGAATAGCCCTAAAATGATTTAACAACAACAAACATGAATCCTACCCACAATCCTCCACTGCAGTCACATGACAAACAGCCAAACACAGCAGAATGCTACAATATGCATTCCCTGTTCCCTGACAACTAAATATCACCTACATTATGCCATCAAACTATTGCACGCCAACAAATGTATTCAAGCAAAAGAAACCAGACAACTTATGTTTTATTTAGACCATGTCTTCTCCTCTCCTTGAAAAGTGAAGCAAGGGAATGAGGAGCAGCAGCCTTTGTGTGTGGATGCACCCTCAGTTTTAGCCCAGAAGAGAAGTTACTTAATATATTCATGTTTTTGTGCTGTCCAGAAAAAGCACTTAAATATTAAAGGTAAAAGCATTAGCATTGACTTTTTTTGTACAGTAATATATATAATATAATGCATATTGTTTATTTAGTAAATTCTAGAAGTTTAGAAATTTTGATATTTATTTGTAAAATTTAAAAGAATAATTAAATAAATGTTACTACACCCAAAAATCATCTTTTTCTGTGCACTTTTACCAAAGAAAATATTGGGAAAAAAATAAAGCTAACATCTTTGAACAAATGCTAAAGAATGTGTCTCACTCTAAAATGTAGTTCAGATAAAAACAACAAAGTAAATGACTGGTAGTGTTTGTAACTCCTGCTGCTCTTAATCCCRGTGACGCCGTCACATCGTCAAGATTTAACACGTGTGAGCCCTCACCATTAACCACAAGACCATTACTCTTTTCATCTGCTTCTCCCTAAGCCACCGGTGAGCTCTCAGAGCTCAGAGAGGCTTTATAAAGTGAAGGAGTGAGTTACGCGGTGCCAGAGGAAAGAAAACAGCAGCAGGTTGATCCAAACACTGAGCTGTACTCTCATCTTTCATTCATTCATTTCARCTTGTCAGCTGACGATAAAGAGATGTGAKAGGATYACKGACACTGAGCCAGGGGCRGTTCTRGGGGCGGGGCCACAGGGGCATTGGCCCCTGCTGAAATTTGAATGGCCCCCTGAAGTGCCCCTGTCCTGTCACTCATCTGTCCTTTGCCCAAGAGTGATGATGTTGGGTGCAGTTCTATGTCTAAACACTAGGGGCACTAATGAGCCAAATGGAAACATCCAGCATGAATCAAGCTGACAGGTCTTTTTCTTTTCTTAAAATTTGAACAATCCTGCAGAAAAAGTCTTTCAACTCACAAATGATGGCTGGATTCTCTCACATGCTGTGTGTTTGAGAGTATTTTATCTATGTACTGGAAAATGCATGTAAAATTGGTAAGGAGAATTTAATGCAAGCTGTTTAAAATTACATTACAAGTGTTTAAAAGTGTGACTAGTAAAATATACATAATATATTATACCATAACAAAAACAGCGATTTGTGTGCAAGGATGCTGAACAAATACTTGGCCCTTCTATGAATATTGTGGCCCCTTGATGGCCCCTTACTCAGAAAAATCCCAGATCCGCCACTGCACTGAGCACAAGCTCGGAAAGACAAATCACTGCTTACTGGACATTCAAAATGTAAATTAGCTTTATGTTTTGTCCTTTTTCTTTTAAGCACAAGTCCTTTCATTTGTTGAAGGAACACTAAAGTTGTAGCCATCAGACCCTTGTGATGTGCCGGATCTCATGAGCCCGGTCCGTGTTCGGAGTATGTGATGAATGTATTTGACTGCCAGAGGCACCACCGCGACAGAAAAAAGCGGGTGAAGAAATGGATGGACTTGAGAACAGCTAGCACTGAACAAACCCAGGGTGAAAAATAAAGTAAAGCTTAGAGGAAACAAAGATGATMCGGGTAGTCAAGCGTGTGCCCCAGATACCCAGCAGGTTTAAAGAACACAGATTAGAAAAGAACCAGGCCGTCGTCATTCAGAACAGTATAAATGCTCCAAAAAGCACTCAGCTGCTGTGTCAGAATCGTGACTGAAGATTACGACTCCTCGGACACAGACGATGGACTTTTTTTTTTTTGTTCATTATCAATCACTTATTATATTTGGACGTGCTGGGTGGAAACGGGAACATCCGAGCTCAGATGTTGTCTTTCTTTTTATTCTTGACGTGAATAATGTAAACAATTAATTGTAATGTTGTAGAGGAAATGCTCCTTGTGATAAACAGTTTGGGCATCTGCTCATAAGCATTCAGCATTCATAAGGAAAAAAAAGGGGGGCAACATGTCGGGTTCATGATCATTTGCTTTGAGAAATGGAAGATGGTTTTCAAACTGAGCTGCAGCCTGTAACTTCTCTGCAGATGGCTTAGTGTTTGACACATAATATACTGCTCTCTCGGAGAATACATCACCTGGCAGGTGGCTGCCAAAGTTTTCCTGCATTTATTTGGGTTGCAGCACAAAATGTGAGCTCTGGTACCAAATAAGGAAAAAAAAAAAAGGAAAAGAAACTAGTCTACAGAATAGCCCACATTTTTCTGCTTTATTATTGTTTATGAAACAAGGAGCAGCCTCAAACATTCATGTTCAGCTTATTGATTGGTTTGTTTGTTTTTTTCTTTATCTTTGTTTCCAATGAATTAAAAGAGCTCAGGTAATAATACCTGCGAGCATTCGTGGCCTCATTTGGATGCACATGTTTACGGAGCTTATTTACATTTTAAAAAGACACATTATCCTCCCGTTCTTGGCTTCTTAGATCAACCTGCTGTTAATGAGTCACTATAAATGTTCACGCATTAAAGACGTCACCGTGGTGGTAATTTATGGTGCCATTACGCATATCCTCCCCGTCGCATGGTTTCGGCCTGTTTTTATTGGTGCAGATACCGGAAAAAAAAAGAAAAAGAAAAAAAAAGTGAGACGGAAACTCAAATCTGGATAAACGAGGGATCTAAAAGGACAGTGCCTGATTTGGTCAGAATTATCATTCTGGTTCCTGAAAGTACCAGCGGTGCAGCACTTAGGTGTCCATTTAGTTTTTAAACATTTTAGTCTGGGCACATTTCACAAAGGGATTTTAATAAATGCTGTAAAGTAATGAAAAGAAATAAAGAAATAGAGAACCCCACTCTGAATCGCTGATGCACTAAACATGCTTTTATGCTTTAAACAGAAAAAAAGGTGAACGCGTCTTATTTGTTACCAGATACATAAAGTATTGTGTTTATATGATGTGCTCTGAAAGCTGCAATCATTATGAAATTATCTGTGCAGCCTAACATCCGCTTCAGGTTTCAGTCGTGGTTTATYGATTCCTTTTATGTTTGTTGTGCATCTGATCATTCTGTCTTTTTGAGCCTCTGTGTGGATTTTTGATGAGATCATATTGATTTTTATTTGTTTTATTCTTCTTGTAGTTTTTGTTTCATTTATCCTGTACTTTATTCTGTACTTTTTCCTGATCAGTTTTGCTCACCGCTCTCCCCTCACACCTGCTTCTCATTTATCATTTGCCACATCTGGCCTATTTACTATCTCGGTTTATTTATAATCCCTGTTTTTTTGTTGCTGTTGGCCAGATTACTGTTATTTGTGTTTTGTGTCTCTTCTATTAGTCCAGAGTTGCTCCAGTTTTGTTAAGTTTGGWTCCTTTCGCTTCTGCGGTGTCCTTGGTTTTGTTTTTAATGAAAAGAAATTTGGCTCTTTTCAACCGTTTTTTCTCCTGACTTCTAAATTTAAATTATTCTTGTCTTTGCTATAGATTGCAAGGAGTTGACTAAATATAAAAAACACTACACGATGATGGAACAACACAAACCGACAAGATGCGCGATTCAACCAAAAATGACAYCAAGTTGCTTTAAAGTTAAGAGAAAAATTATTATAAAGAGAAAAATACAATTTAAGTGAAAAGTGTTCAAATGTGAAGTCAGGATGTCAAAATCAAACCATTATCTATCAACAATGTTTTTAAGGAAATGATGTGGCATTCAAATCCTCTGCTTCTCTGGTGAAATAATTTTACAGGTATGAGATGAACTAAAGCAAAACTCTGTCCGAAAGCCCCGCAGCACCCAGGGGATCACAGCACCTCAGTGTAAAAACACACAAAATTTACAGACACGACAACTAAACCTCTTTATTCTCTGAAGGGAATAAAAAGTAGCAAGCTTTAACTCCACTCCATAACCTCACAACTCAGTATTTATGTGTGGCATATAGATTTAAGGCACCACAATGTCTCCAGTTCTTTATTTGTGTCTGCTATGTCTAGGAAAGTAAGGCTTAGTGTATTAAACATACTGTTTCAGCTTTACAGAACATGGAAATGCACACCTGAATTTACTGACTTCCTTCTTTATCACTAAACCTCTCATGAGAATTCAACCAGATATTTATTTATTTTAATAATCATGCCAACAAAGAAAAATATAAACAAGCAGATTGTAAACCTAAATTTCAGAGCAGGAATTACATCTGCATGGAGTGTTTRCAGATCCAACAAATCAAGGCTTTATGAAACTGGAAGAAATTTAGTGTTCAGTACGGCTGAGGTCAATATTAAAACACCAGTGTTAAATAAAATGAATTGAGGAAGGAGTAAACCATACAACCCCAGAATTCTGGAACGTGAGTGAGATTTAATCTGTCACCGAGCTGACAAGGAAAACCACACTGGCTATAACCAGGAAATGAATCCATTATATACAGAATCTTCAATGCCTGAGTTCGCCCCCTGCTGACCCACGGCTGAATCACGGGCATTCAGACAAAAACCTCACCCTAATGTTTTAAAACGGTTCACTTATGTGTTGTTTATAATTCGCACATGTATCTACTCTATTTCAATTAACACATAATAGATCAAACATTATACAAGTATTATAAAATAATGAAACCCCATACTCTGGTGTAGTTTTCTAATATCATTACTAATCTACCAATAACTAAATTTCTTCAATACAGCGAATAAAATGCAAACATTATGGATGGTCGCTGAAATACTAATTCTTGTTTGTCTGTTACCAAAATATCTCAAAAACCACTGAAAAGGTTTTAATGAGGCTAGCTGAAAGTTATCATTGGATGTAAATCTGTTATGAACTAACTTTTGGAGTCAGCCTGATTAAAGATGGTGGACACAGCTGACCTTAAACACAAAAAAATGGCTATAGCTCAGCTAATTTGACAGATAATGAGATASAGTTTGATCCTCCACAACACATGGATATGATAAAAACTCCATACAAAATTGGTAGGTGATATGCATTTCTTCAAATAACACTAGACCTATAATAAAACATAAGGCTTCAACTATTATCTTTTGTACATTCAAAATAATAAAAATCAAACACATGCAAAAAATATCAACAAGTAACTGAAGGGTTAAAAAAAAGCCACATGACAAAATAAAGCATCAACACGCATTTGTTCTATTGACAGCAAGAGAAAAAAAACYACACACAAGACAAAGAGTGAGCAATTAAATGATTAGTGTCAACAGAGTGCGAGAGCAGCAGCCTGACCATCCATCATCTGCTGGAGAGTGGGAGGATGCTGAGGCTGAGCAAAGGTGCAGGAATGATGACAGGAGGGAAGAGTGGCACTTCATCTCCTGGAGCGGTCCAGCATGTAGTTTGGGCTCTTAGAGGCGTGCTTTATGAATGTAGCTGGGAACATGTTGGGGTGGGGGTGGGGGGGGGGTGTACAGCACTCAGCCTGCATCAGTGGTGCTGTGACTGTGAGACAGGGCTGCTGTCACTCCTCAGCAGACTCATGGTCATTTATTTCCAGTGGCCAGAGGCGGTTCATTAACAGGCATTCAGAGCCAAGTCGTGAAGACATGGCGCCAGAAAATGAAACAAATCATATTAAACTTTAATGTTAACACTTTCCYTCATCTTAATGTTTTCTTGAAGCAAACATTTGGTTACTAATTACCGCGTTTATCTACAAAAAGAAGCAAAGCGACTGAAAATGGGTCAAAACTCGTTGGTCTGGCAGAAGTTTTAAATGTTTCATCATATTTTGTATAACCCATGCAAACCACTGCCAGCCCAATGTAGTCAGTTGATTCTAGCAATAGTGTTTTGTTTACGTTGAGTGCAGACCYTCATTTCAGAATATCATATCAGTGTATCAGAAAATGTAACATCATGCAATTCTGATTTTACTAAATAATCAAAAAAAGAGTTGTTCATTTAAATTCTAATTTTCAGTGGCTTTAATTCAATAAATTAGTCATTTGAACACAATTTTAACCAATCAAACTCAAGTTAAAGCACCTCAGGGCTCGTTTGGCCCAAATATGGCCCAAAACATTTATGATATATTGTTTTTTTTTTTTAACCCAGCAGTTTTTAATGAGTATTTTTTTTAAACCCCGCTTGGAATAATAAAAAAAATATCAGCAGTGAAGTATTTCCTGACAGAATGACAGTGRGTTTAAAGAGATTCAGAAGGTCAGTTTGGCTCATTAGTGTCACAGGTCAGTGCAGCCTCCACAATCATCTCCAGTTTCATGCAGCCCTCCACATTTCTTTCATTAGCTGCCTCTGTCCTGCAAACACACAATAGACTCAGCCTCCTCTCGAGCGATGGGTGAAAACACAAACACAAACCCCCCCATCAACCCCACATGCCGATGGGGATCCGGCTCAGCGGGGCAGGAAGCGATCAGCTCGGGGCAGATTCGCTCAAAACTTACCCGCCGTGACGCGAGAGACGCCGAGGCAGCCGAGGACGAGCAGGAACGATCTCTCCATGTCTCCAAAGCTCGGACGACGTGCGGTCCCATTTACTCAGGCCGGCGGGCGGGGAGAGAGGTGCATTCAGTTCATGCGTGTCGTCTGCGGCTGGAGCGGCGAGATGTGCGTGTATGTGTGTGTGCGCGCGCGCGCTTGTGCGTGACTGGAGCTTGTCTCCAGCAGCACCTCGGACAGCGCTTTTCCGCTGCACCTCCTCTTCATTCAGCAGCCACGATTGTCTTCAGAGCCAGCAAGCATCATCATCATCATCATCATCATCATCATCATCATCATCATCATCATCATCATCATCATCATCATCATCTGTCTGCGCTCCAGATCCCGCCCCTGCTCCGCACGGCACGGCACGGCACGGCACGGCACGGCTCGGCTGCAGGCAGACTTGAAACTGCACTACTAGTATAGACCCAGCGAGACCTTTTGCTTTAAAGGCAAATAAATAAGTTTCATTTTTTCCCCTCAATTCTATTAAATTAATTTAAAATCGGAACAAAAAGCGGGTCATTCTAAACGTGCTTCTCTCTCCAGCTGAAGCCCACCAGCGCCACTGACCCCCCCACCCCCCACCCACTCCACGATGCTCCAGCTCCACTTGGTGAGAATTCTCGCTGCCCACTCATTGATTTAATATGCAAACACACCTCCCCACGCAAACAAAGTCGCCTGTGCAAAGACAAACCCTCCTGGGACCAGTTCAAAACACTTTCCCACCACTTTTCACCAACAAACACGTGCCTTCTTGACTTTGGTGAGCTGATCCTCCCTTCCTCCTCCCCATCATCATCTTCCTCTCCAAAGCACCAAGAGTGCACGAGAAGCAGCGATAAAGTGTGTTACTGTACCTGGCTGGGTCCCTGCAGCGCGCGATCAAAGCTCCAAGCTCTCCGGGATGTGTGTGTGTGTGTCTGTGTGTGTGTGTGTCCCCTCAGTCCAGATACAAGCTGCTGTCCCCTAGCTGCGTCCCCAAGAAATGTTTCCTTCTCCCCGCTGTGCACCTCGGTTCATGGCTGGCTACCACGTGCTTCAGGGGTACACTGTAGGGGGGGCGGAGGGGTTATTGTTCTGTTTCCATTTCAGCATGTTGGCTCCCTCCTCTGATCTGTTTGCTTAAGAGGACACACACACACACACACACACAC
>NW_013952404.1:2486119-2496236 GCF_001266775.1 Austrofundulus limnaeus | reverse complement strand
CACACACACACACACACACACACACACACACACACACACAAAGCTTTTGCCAGCAACACCACAACGCACACACCGTGTGCCAGTGCCCCACCAGTGCAGATGAAAGGAAACCAGAACAGTTGCAGAAGTTTGTTTTTCACATAAAATGTAATATTTTAAATTAATTTCAAACTAACGGGGGCAGTTCCCCTGGATTGGCAGACCGGGGTGGTGGTCCCCCTATTTACAAAGGGGGACCGCAGAGTGTGTTCCAACTATAGGGGAATCACACTTCTGAGCCTCCCTGGTAAGGTCTATTCAGGGGTTCTGGAGAGGAGGGTCTGTCAGATCGTCGACTCTCAGATTCAGGAAGAGCAGTGTGGTTTTCGTCCTGGTCGTGGAACAGCGGACCAACTCTGCACTCTCAGCAGGGTCCTGGAGGGTGCATGGGAGTTCGCCCAACCAGTCTGCATGTGTTTTGTGGACTTGGAGAAGGCGTTCGAGCGTGTCCCTCGGGGACTCCTGTGGGGAGTACTCCAGGAGTACAAGGCCCGTTCATATGGGCTGTTAGGTCCCTGTACAACCGSTGCCAGAGCTTGGTCCACATTGACGGTAKTAAGTCGGACTCRTTTCTAGTGAGAGTTGGACTCTGCYAAGGTTSCCCTTTGTCACCGATTCTGTTCATGACTTTTATGGAMAGAATTTMTAGGCRCAGCCAAGGTGTTGAGGGGATCCTTTTTGGTGACCTCAGGATCACATCTCTGCTTTTTGTGGATGATGTGGTCCTATTGGCTTCATCAGATCCTGATCTCCAGCTCTCATTGGAGCGGTTCACAGCCAAGTGTGAAGCATTCAGGATGAGGATCAGTGCCTCCAAATCTGAGACCATGGTCTTGAACCGGAAACTGGTAGGGTGCCTTCTCCGGGTCAGGGAGGAGGTCCTACCCCAAGTGGAGGAGTTTAAGTATCTCGGGGTCTTGTTCACGAATGAGGGAAGAATGGAGCRGGAGATCGACAGGCGGATTGGTGCTKCRTCTGCAGTGATACGGGCGCTCTACAGGTCTGTCGTGGTGAAGCGAGAGCTGAGCCAGAAGGCAAAGCTCTCGATTTACTGGTCGGTCTACGTTTCTACCCTCATCTACCACAAGCTTTGGGTAGTGACCGGAAGTATGAGATTGTGGATACAAGCGGCCGAAATGAGTTTCCTCTGCAGGGTGTCTGGACTCTCCCTTAGAGACAGGGTGAGAAGCTCAGTCATCCAGGAGGGACTCAGAGTAGAGCCACTGCTCCTCCACGTCGAGAGGAGCCAGTTGAAGTGGTTCATCTGGTTAGGATGCCTCCTGGACGCCTCCCTGGTGAGGTGTTCTGGGCATGTCCCACTGGGAGAAGACCCAGAGGAAGACCCAGGACACGTTGGAGGGACTATGTTTCTCAGCTGGCCTGGGAACACCTTGGGATTCCTCCAGAGAAGCTGATCCAAGTGGCTGGAGAGAGGGAAGTCTGGGCCTCTGCTTAATGCTGCCCCCGCGACCCRACCCCGGATAAGTGGAAGAAAAGGGACGGACGAACTAACAAAATAAAACCAGAGCTTAAATCTACCTCAAATTGTCTTCGTTAGTGAAACTTGTTTTCTTAGTTCTTCCTCTTTTTTTCTTTTGAACACCAACCAGGTGTCTCTTTGATAGAGCTTTCAGAAAATGGGCTTTATTTGCCCTTTTAATTATCTCGAGTCAACAATGAGCTCTACAGCTGGTTTTCTGACTTTCAAACATTAACTTGGTCATTTTTAGTGACTTCAAAGACAAATATAGGCAGCCTCAGTATCTTAAATGAGACATATCATGCAAAATCCACTTTTTTAGCCGATACAAACATTTTGTTGTGAACTTGGAGTCTCTACTCGTGCAGAGAATTTAAATTTAGCCTCGTCCGGTGCTAGACTTTAGTTATATTCTGTTTGGGTCATATTTTTCTCAATTTTCCATGTTTTCTGATAGATTATGTTACAGTATTTGCGATAGAACTTCCAAACAAGCTCTGGGTGTGAAGCGTCTTGTTTGGATTTAAAGAGACAGCCTCAAATCGAGATGATCTGCGACACACCCCAGAAGTGGTGTGAAAGAGGGGTTTGTGGAGTTACAAGGAGGAATTCATACCAAAGCATTACAGTTCCACTTTATATAGAATGATTTAAATGTGAAACAGAAGGATTTAAAAGCTCTTTAAATGAAAAAGCTGTTGTGTCGTTGTTCTCATGTTTTAAAGATCTTGAAGGATTTTCTCTCATCTGAAAAAAGGTGATATGTATTGTATTAGGATAGGCAACAGATGACCTAAATGCTCTGTAGGAGATGTTAATGTGCACTTTTTAGAGGCCTTTACAGGACACTTCTCATGAGTCATATTTAAAAGTGTGAACAGGATGTATGGATTAGATGGAAGTGGGATAGCAGAAGGAAATAAAAACAGACTGCTAAAATAAAATCTCAAGTCTTTCACCTTTCTTGTTATTGGCATTTTTGATTTTTCTTGTTTCCTGCGTGACTTTGCTTTTACACAGCTGAGACGCTGTAAGGAGTTTGGATAAAGCCAGACAGCCAGGGGAGTTTTTTTTTTCCTTCAGTTTTATTTTTTTGTAAGCACATATCCTTATTTTCTATACAGTAAACATTCTGCAGATCCATTTTATTGGACATGCTCCAATCCTCCCATGTGGACGTCTAAAAAAAAACTCTGCCAAACAATCTGCAAAACTGAAACCAACAGTTTGACACAGAATGTGTTACGTGCCTAAAATAGCTCTGACAACAAACATTAGTAGCGAGATGAAAAACAAAGAAGCCCACTGATATGATCTCCTGACTGCACGTTACAGAAACAGCACCCAGCTCAGAGTAACAGAAGACGTAAAGCTCAGGCACACAAAGACTGAAATGTCAACAGTTTCCCCACTTTCTGCCGGTTATCGGAGATCTCTAAGTTCTGGGCCAACAGAATGTTAATGGTCTTTAAATTCAGCACTCAGCAAACACATAAAGGACTCAGCCTGAGCGAGTAATTTGCTCCTGAAAATTGCCCTCTCTGATACTTTACATTCTTTGCCATTAAATGGAAATCAAGCAGAAAATCAGCAATAAATCTGACATCTTTATGGACGTTTAGGCTCATCTTTGTTACTGGGAGCTGCACCTCAGTTGAGAAGAGGCTGCATTTGTTTGTTGGAAAGGAAGAGAGGCGGACCCTAATAAAAGGAGCAGGAGGCCATGGAGTGCAGCATTAATGTAAAGTTACTGTGAGATTGCTCCGCTCTATTGCTAACCCTGATGGTCTTTGTGGTTCGTTCCTGTGCTCTGTTAAGATAAAAAACAAGTCATTGATAGCTGAAAGGCATTGAGGGTTTGGAGATGAATCTGTGGCATACTGCCTGTTTGCAATTTAGCATGCTAATTAGCTTGGAAAGCATTTTATTCTCCTTTAAAAGCCATAAAAATAACTTTACAGAACCTGTCAGATCATTGTACACATCATTTCCACTAAATTAAATTTCAGCTGTGAATGTGTGGTGCAGATTGTTAAAAAAAGGAACATTTTTATCAATTAAAAATAGAATCCASAGCATTTAAAATATGCCAAAATGAATGGAAATTAATCTGCATCTTATGAAATCACCATTTTCTGTAATAATAAAATCGGTGGTTAATGTCAGAAAAATGTAGGCATTTTAATGCTAATTCTTAATTTTACAACCAGCATTCTTGAAAAAAAAAAAAAGCCAGTCGCTCACATTTCATGCCAGAGGTTCAGACAAAYTCCTCCACGTGAGGCAGAGACTTCCCCCCGACCTGGAGGGGGCATTCCACCCTTTTATGGTTGAGAACCATGAAGTATCTGGGTGTCTTGTTCACGAGTGAGGGAAGGATGGAGCAGGAGATAGATCGACCGATAGGGGCCTCGTCCTCAGTAATGAGGGCGTTGCTTCGGTCAGTCGTGGTGAAGAAAGAGCTGAGTCGAAAGGCAAAGCTCTCGATTTACTGGTCTGTCTTTGTTCAAAACYTCACCTATGGTCATGAGGCGTGGATCATGACCGAAAGAACGAGATCCCGGATACAAGCAGCAGAAATGAGCTTTGAGGTGTAGAAAAAACCACGTGTTCTTGTTGAAATGGAACTGCTGTTTGCCCGGATAAAGACGACTTTGGAAACAGACTGGTTTGAACAGCAAGCACCTTTATTTTAGCAGTTCAARGAGATACAGCCTAAAACCAAATTGTGGCCTCCAACCAAATGATTTCGCCAAGTTAGAAAGATGGAGAAAGAAGGCCAAGAGTGGGGTTGTACAGGGCTCTTTATACATTCTAAACAGATGTACATAAATCTTGTCACGGTGTACCTCAAGTGTTGCCCTAATATGGTGATGTGTGTGGAACTCTGAAGCTGGATGGTTGATGGACCACACATGTGTACATTCCTGAGACAAACCCCCACTCTTAGGACACTACAGCTTCCTTTGTAGGGTGGCCAGATTCAGATAGGGTGAGGAGCTTCGACATTCGGGGGGAGCTCAGAGTAGAGTCGCTGCTCCTCCACATTGAAAGGAGTCAGTTGAGGTGGTTCGGGCATCTGATTAGAATGCCTCCTGGTCGCCTCCCTTTAGAGGTGTTCCAGGCACGTCCCACTGGTAGGAGGCCCCGGGGAAGACTCAGAACTTGCTGGAGGGATTATGTATCCTCACTCGCCTGGAAACGACTTGGGGTTCCCCAGGACTAGCTGGAAAGTGTCACTGCGGAGAGGGATGTTTGGGTTTCTCTCCTGGACCTGTTGCCTCCGTGACCCGATGACAGATAAGTGGAAGAAAAGATGGAGAGGTTCTGACAAAAATCGTCTCATTTTGAAAAAATAAGTTTTGTCAAACCTTTAAAATAATGCCACATTAAATTTTAGCTCAACAATTGCAAACTGAGTAATGAATGTTGTATTTTTAAGGTCAGCTGGACTGATACAGGACACACAAATATGGCTGCCATTATTTGACATCCTTTTTTTCTCTTTCTGACTGGTCAGCAGGTAATCTTAATCCCAAGTCTCCATCATGCTCCATATATTCATTTCTTTAGTTAATATAAAATACATAATTCTATGTATAATGCAAGCTGGGAGCATTAATCCCCGGTCATTTGAGACAATTCATAAAATTTGCAGTGTGTTTAATTTGAATTTGCTGAGGCATGAAGTCATAATCACAGCAACTCTTTAAATAGGAGCTCCATCTGACCAAGCATTATGGCCACACGGCGGATTATAAAAGAAAAATAGCTAACGCTCAGAAAACAGTTGTTAAATTCTGCAACCTGATTTGGGCTTTCTTTTTTTTTTGGGCCCCAAACACAGCAAGCACACCTCGTCATGAATATTTTACACGCATCAATATCTCCTGATGTGRCTTTGGAGCTTACGGCGCCTTTTCCGCCTCTCAGAATGATTTTGGATTATGAGCTCTGGCAGGTCGCTCAGAGGTGACGACCCGGACCAGGAGGAGGATTTTTTAATTTATTTTTTTTATTTTTAAAGATGGAATGAAGTAGAGGAAAAGATGGAGAGAGGACTGGACTCTTGGTTTTATGTTCACGTCTTAGCCTGATAAGATTGGGACTCCAGCTCAGAGGGAGGAGATTCAATAAATGCTGAACTGTGCCAGCAGGARGGGACGGAGAAAGGAATGATAATGCTTTCAAAAAAGTTCTTAAAAAGTTTTTTTCCCCCTCTTTAGTTTCAGTTTTAAATAGTTTGATTGGCACTCAGTGTTGACGCATCAAAAGGCTGGAATCCATTAATTCTGCTGACATGTGGTGCAGCTGTAGCTGCAGATGATTGAATTCTTCTTCATAATCCCATTACGGCGCAGCACATTCAGAGTTCATTTGCAGCTTTGGATGAAGACATGCTTCCATCGGAAAATGGGGCACATCGGAATTGGCAGCGGCTCGCATTCTCAAAGCTTCTTACTGAAAAACAACAAAGATGAAACTTTTAAACTAACCAAAAATAAAACAGAATCACAGTCAATTATCGCAGACAAGTAGTGAAAAATAAACATTCTCTGGAGAAAAATCTCAGAAATGCTCATCTGTAGTGATACAGCTGCAAATTGGAACAGTGACAGAAAACATTACAAACTCCATTTTAGAGCTTTTATGAACAAGGAACAACGTGAAACTCAAATTTGAAGCCAATTTATTTATTTTATCAGCAGTTAGTGTTCCATTCAGTTTGTGTGGTACCACWTTACAGTAAGGCTCCACTCATAGATGGCTTATAAAGAATTTATAGATAGGTTATTAATTCATCTGTAAACATTTTATAAATCATTAATAAATGTTTATTATGCAATAATTAAGGATGAGAAAAAGACAAAGCTCTCTGGTTTCTTAACAAGTAATGAGACAAATCTGTTCACTATTGCTATATTAAACATTTCAGACAAGGTTACTACATTGTAAGCACAATAGCGATAAGAAACACATATTTTAATGTATTAATATTGTACTGTATTACTGCATTACAAATATTCACAACTGTTAAAGGGAGACTYATAGAGCGCAATAGAGTACACTATTTATTAATGACAAATAAACATTTATAAATGCCAAAATTTAGTCTTTAATGTGAAAAATCATCATTTTTAAAACTTTATGTTGATATTCAATATTTGAAATTATTGTTCAAACTGTCAACAATGATGATGTATCAAAAAAGTAAAAAAAAAGTCATGTTAACATACCAAATAATCCCACCACAACCAAAATAGTGTACAGTTTTACATTTTACAATAAGGATCCCTTTAATATTTGTGGATATTTATAATGCAGTAATACAGTACAATATTATGCGTTTAAAATATGCATTTCTTAATTATTATTGTGCTTACAAGGTAAACTAGTCTGAAATGTTTAATACACAAACAGGTTTGGCTCAGTACTTGGAAATAAACTGGACAGTTTAGTCTCTATTTTGGCCTTAATTAATGCATAGTAAACACTTATTAATGATTTATAAAGTGTTTACAGATGAATTAATAACCTATATATAAACTCTTTAAAAGCCATCTATAAGGTGAGCCTTATTGCCAAGTGTTTGTGTGAAAAAAAGCATCAAAGGATGTCAGAGCCCAATGATAACACTCTGGAAAGCCTCGTGTTTTTGCATCACCATGCCCTGCTCCACATGTCCACGGTACAAAAGGAAACTGTGCCAACTTCTTTCATCTTCCTTTACTTCTGATCAATTTAAAGTCCATTCTGAAGTGGACCGGACTCGCTATCGACTGGCGTGGAGACACGTGGCCTCATTTGTTAGTTCTGCCATTTTTTTCTCTCTCGCTCTTCCAGCATTAAAGGTTTTCATCACCTCGCTGGATTATTAAACCTCCATCTTTCCTCAGGCGAGCGCACGGATTTTGAGAACCGACTGCTTTTTACTTGCTGCCTAATAAATTCCAACTCCTGACAGGTTTCATTGTCATGAGATAATCAACATTCCTCACTCCGCCYGTCAGTGGTTTTAACAGTGTCTCTGAGTGGCACACATGCTGGTGTCAATTAGCAGCAGTTTGACAAAGAATATGTTCCTGACAGAGTAATTATTAGGCTCTCATTATCGTTGCTCAAAGCCTTTTTTTTTGTTTTATAAATTGCATGAACAGAATTATGTGCTTCCCTGCTSCCTGACGGGGTGGAGGTCAGGAGAGTGCAAACAGCTAAAAGTAGAAGGACGAGACGACTCCTTTGTGAAACAGGATATTCATCTCTCTGTGAAAAATAGAAGATGGGTCAGAGATACAGATACAGACACTTTTTTGTTTGACTGAGTCTGAAGGATTACAGGATCATTCCATCAGCCTGTCTCTTTTTTCTAACTCCTAGTTTTGTCACAGCTTATTCCTCAGTCCATCACCCTGTCTGTGTAGGCATTCATTTTTCTGTAGCGTTAGCAAAATATCCTCAGGATGGATTTTAACAAAACTCACAGAAAGTAATTGTTAGTTCTATATTCAAAACTTGGAGTCAGCACAATTCAAGATGGCCACCACAGAGCCAACACAAAAACTTAATCAGTTTTACAGACGTTCAGTTAAAAACTACAATTCCAGAATCGAATAATCATGTTACATTCAGCTGTTATGAAAATGCTGTATATATCAAAAATAAATTTGATTTTGCATCATAGTCCATCTAAACGCCATGAAATTGGCCTCTGTCGCTTTAAGAACCTCCTACCGTTTCCTACACTGTCACTTCAGCATGTCTTCACAACTATTGCCATGTTTTCATCCCACTGTAATGTAAATTTTGAGCAAATTTTCAAAATCCAAGAAAAAAAAAGAAGTTTCCATCTACTGGTTTGAAGCAGGGGCGGTTCTAGGTGCGGGGCCACAGGGGCATTGGCCTCATCTGAAATCTGATTGGCCCCCTGAAGTGCCCCTGTCCTTTACTTATCTGTCCTTGCCCAAAAACAATGATGGTGGCTGCAGTTCCAGTTCCAACCACTAGTGGCGCCAGTGAGACAGTTTTATTGGAGAATTTTTTTTTTACTGACAGCGATGGGTAGATTTTCTTACACGTTGTGTGTTTGAGAGTATTTTATTTATGTACAGTAGAAAAATCATGTAAAGTTGATAAGGAGAATTTACTGTGCAAGCTTTTTCAAGTGTTTRAACACGTGACTGATTAAATGTATAAAACTTACAAAAACTGGGGATTTGTGTGCAAGGATGTTGAACAAATACTTGGCCTCTCTATAAATGTTGTGGCCACTTGATGGCCCCTTACTCTGAAAAATCCTAGATCCACCACTGTTTTGTAGTGAATCAACTAGGCTACGCAAAAATTAATTTTGTCAGATGTTGAGCTGGACCACGCATCTCGGGACAATGGARAGAAGTTTTCAAGAATATGTTGCTGTCCAGCAAGTTGTAATTGTTCTGCCATATCAACTATTATTGGCCAATAGCCATGTTACATGCTGTCTAGAAACTGAGGAAGTGTTTTTTTCATATTAGCCTGATTTTCATTAACTTTTTCTAAAGYGATACTTCAAAATGCACATAAAAAATGCTGATGGCTGATGTTTTCTGGCATTTACAACTATAGGAGAAAAATCAAACCATTTTTAACAAACCATGTCATCTTAAGGAATCATAAAAAGAGGGYAGTCTCCTACTTAGCATCCAAAGATACATTTTCCTTGATTAAGGCCTTTTTAAATTCRTTGCTGCTGACAAGTAGTTTCTGATGGGGGAATGACATTATAACATGATAGGAAACAAACAAAAAAAAAAGAATGATGTTGCATAATACTCCTCCCCTTCAACACTGAGCGAATAAATCTCATGAGTATTTTGTTATGAGATGATTTTAGTATAAAACTCTGGCGATGATAAAATTTTAAGCTTTTGATTTAGTTTGGGAATGTTTTTAAAATGGATTCCTGATGCCGCTATGAAGACTTTAGGCATTTTCTAGTTTGAGTTTGGGGTTTTGGRTCCGAGCTGTTGGGCCCGTTTTTTGTGAAAAAAAGAGAAAATGACCATCATGGAGCAAACGGTGGAACAGACAGCTGTTGGGTTCAACCCCACAGTCAGCACTTTAACCAACCCGCCGRACAGACGTTAAAGCTACACGGTGTTAAAATGAGAGTCACGGGTCGGTCAGACTCGGCTGATTTGAGTTTCAGGAATAGTTACAGAGAAGAGGAGGCATTTGCTGCCTAGGTGAAGTCAGTTTAATTGGCTGCTTTTTGCATCACTGCTCACAAAATGGGAAGTTTTTTTTAATTTTTTTTACGAGGCCTCGGTGGAATAAAACTGACTTGGCTTCTTCACCTATTTATAGGGAATGTAATCTTTATTTAAATTGGGAGGGGTTAGTTTACTTTGCGAGTAAAATTTAACAATGTTTTCCACTTTGTGTGTTGTTTAAAGATGCACTAAAAACTTTTCATTGATTTGAAGTAGAAATCTGAGCTGTCAAACTACATTATTAAATACCTATCATACCTTAAATGCACAGTGTGTAGGATTTTGCCATTATTTTAGCCGAAATTGAGATAATCACTAATGACAATAATAAAAAACATGTCTAATC
>NW_013952404.1:2484379-2486029 GCF_001266775.1 Austrofundulus limnaeus | reverse complement strand
AACTAAACTCATAATTGCTAAAAAAAAAATGTCTGTTTTTCATATTTATGAGGTTCTGCTAATGTTAAATCAGAATAATTTATGAATCAGACACAGCCTTTTTTGGAAACAAAGTTTTATTTTGGGACAGAAAATGTGACAAAAACCATCCAATCTTACTGATGTTTAACAGTAAAAGAGTAAATCTAGTGTTGGCTAAACTGGACTATTTAGGCTGATTTTAAAAAAAGCACCTGGTTTGTTCCTTTGATGTCGGGTGAAATCGAGCACATGGCTGATGTGCAGAGCTATGAAGCCTGTGTCTGATCACATGTGGCTGAACATGATTTGTCTCATCACATTAGCACTCACGCCCATCATCGTTTTTTTTCTCTTCACTCATGCTCTGCTGCTTGATGGAGATGACCAGTGTGTTGTTGTTGGTTTTTTTCCCCTAGCGTGTTAAAACTGAAGAGAGGAAAGTGTTTGAGTATTAAGAGAGGAGCTCTGGCAGGCAAAGCAGCAATGAGCATCCTGTAATCGAAGGGCTCGTTCCCAGCAGACACCCAGTTCAGTTCTTGATGTAACAGGTCACTTTCACACACATACTGTTTAGTAATTGCCTGCTTTTTTTTGTTGTTGTTGTTGCACAACGCTGAGTAAAGCCCACAAACTGCCCTCTTGCAGCTTTTGAAAAAGATACTCAGTCATCAAAATTACCTCAGAGAAAACATTATGGAAATAATGTAAAATAAAACCATTTTATCAACTAAATATTAGAGTAGCTTTGTTGGTGAAATTCAATTATAAAGAGAAATTCAGTGTTTGAAATTCCAGACTTCATTGACTGCTCGTGTTTTGATTGCTGTTGATCTGAAGGTCAAGGAATTCTGCAGTTTTCATATAATTTATAAAACCAAAAGTTGCATGTTGAAGCTGGAGCATGTCTTGTAAAGTTGAGTTTGAGGTGAAATAATCAACACTGGATCAATAAATTAACCTCAAAACAAGAACAGAAGTTTAGAAAGTGATGTTTGTTTGTGAAAGATTCTTTCAGAAGGATGAAACTAGAGAAACATGAAAAAATTATGATCAGGAGAAAAAAAAGTCTGAAAATAGGAAAATGGACATTTGTGTTTTTATTTTCCAGAAATACTATAAAAGAATGAAATGCTCACTACTGTTGGCATTTGTGCCRTGCAGCTTGAAGGCATTTTTAACACATTTATTTTCTTCACAATGTCAGAAAAATCTTTTAACTGTACATAAACATCTCCCTATACTTTGTAAAAACTTCATGTGTGAAGAATGCAGGGATTGTTTTCCCCTCAGTGTGAGATTTCACACATTGCTGGTGTTTGCTATTTTCTTCTGTTCCCTTCTAACCTCAATACTTTCCTCTTTTTTTTAAAAAAAAAAAGGCATGGCAAAAACACAAATGAAACACATCCTGTATCAATACAAACACAAAGCAGTCATTGTTGYATAAAACAGCCTCATCAGTCACTGTAAGGAAAACATTACCCAGGCACCTCGCTGGGTAATTTCAGTAAAAGTGCTTCTTGTTCAGACTCCAGTTATTTGTATTTTTTAAATTTTTTCTACATATACAGCGGGTAAAATAAGTATTGAACAGGTCACCATTTTTCTCAGTAAATATATTACTAGAGG
>NW_013952404.1:2478214-2482514 GCF_001266775.1 Austrofundulus limnaeus | reverse complement strand
ATATTTAAGTTTTAGAGTTGATATTTCAGTATGACACACATTTACTTTAGTTCTACTATAAAAATGCTGACCAGAGAACAGGAAGCACTGTCTGACGACACATTTCAGTTTTTACAGCTTAACCTGCTGAAAGTGAATATCTAACWATAACTTTAGCCTCAAACTTCTTAAGTTTGCAGGCGTTGACATATTTCACTGTTAATTAACTGAAAACTCTTCCAGGACTAATCACTCAACTGTTTTAGTCTCTGTCAGGTCTTGACAGACAGTTGACTCCATTTATTTCTCTCTCTTTTCATTTTTTTAGCACTATTATCCAAACATTGTTGAGATTCAATATTAAACACCTACAATCTATGGTTCACACAGAAACATTTGTGTCTGTTTTGCAGTTTAACTCGAACGATCTTTTCTTTGTGGATCTCTCTCTTTATTTCCCTCATTGTCTGCGTGTCATCCTGATTATTCCTGTTAGACATTCCTCAGGCTGACAAACCCTGCCTGCTGTGCACTGATACAGCCTCAGAGCACCGCTCCAACCTCTCCTCTTTGATCTCACGCCATGCGCACACAAACGCCGTAAATTCTCCTTATTTGTACCGGAATGATGTGCATTCAGACACTCCGAGAGTCGAGGAGAATAGGAGCATTTATGGCTWAATATTTTTTTCTTTTCTTTTCTTTTGCTTGAGAACAAAGGAACAAAAGCATTTCAGTTGATGTTGGTAAGAACACAGATTTTGATTGGCCTAAAGGAAGGCGGCGACACGATCGGAAAGGGATGAAGAGACAGTGATGGATGTGTGCAGATGGTGGGTGACAGTGAAAAATGAGAGGATGTCATTTGGTTTTAAGGTGACACATCGCGATGATGTCCGCAAAGCAGAAAATAGACAAAAAGACGGATAAGGTGGTGAGATGAACTTGAGCAGCCACATCTGTTAGTCCAACGTACAGCTTGGTCATGTTTGTTTTGTATGAGGACAGCTTCAGTCAGGGTGTTTTGGTCAAACTTTGAAAAAAATCATGTGTGGTCATGTGCAATATTGAAAAATGTCACTTTAGATTACATGCTGTGAAAGACTTTCAGCTGCTACCTTGTCAAAGTTTAGCTCGATAGCTGTCAGATTGACAGTTCTAGTCTTTTTTTGTGTTGGCTAACATTGATTAGCTGTGGTGACCATTTTGAATTGCACTGACTTAATCAGCTGTAGAGAGCGTTTCACTGTAATCTGCCCTGTGGTTCAGGACATATTTTGCTAACAGACAAACAGAATTGACTCCAAACACACTTTCAAAATTTTAAATAGAAAATTTTTTGATAGTGCTGGATTTAATAACTTCCTAGTTTCCAGTGGTGGGCAGCACTAATCTAAAAATTAGTTCCACTAGCCCTAAAACACTAACTCAAATATTTAGGTCCCTTAATTCTAAAGCAATACTGCACTGAAAAAGTTAGCAAAAGCCAATTCTGAAGCACTAAAATAACACAGTCAACCCATGAACATTCTTCAACAGATGAGTCACATATTGCCATGTTGCTCTCTTAAGTCTTATCTTATCGTATCTTATCTTATCGTATCGTATCGTATCGTATCGTATCGTATCGTATCGTATCGTATCGTATCTTATCTTATCTTATCTTATCTTATCTTATCTTATCTTATCTTATCTTATCTTATCTTATCTTATCGTATCGTATCGTATCGTATCGTATCGTATCGTATCTTATCTTATCTCGTGGATAAGTAACACACATATGAACAAAATGTTACAGCTTCACCCTCAGCTGTTAACATTAACGTTGATCAATAACATTTAAATACCTCCGTTAGTGCTTCTAAATTTAGCATATAAATTTAGCAAGTGCTAATCCACTAATAAGTTTTAAATTTAGCAAAAGCCCTAAAGCATTAATCAGGAAATTTGTTCCCCTGTTAGTGCTTTAGTGCTTCAGGGGAACCGTGCCCACCACTGCTAGTTTCTATTTCCTTGTGAACATTTCTCCTAAAAGTAAGAACCTGAAGCGTAGAAAAGTAAAGTGGAAATTGCAAAAGTGTCATTTCTCACATAGTGATCCATGTGACGCAGATTGTGGTATTTGGGCCCAGCAGCAGCTGTTGTGTGGCCACCTGCTCCTCACGGTAAAACGTCACAATCCGACCTCCTGTGAAGACATCAAGAGAAGGAGACAAACTCCGTTTCTGCAGAAAAAAAAATCCTAAATTCATCTCAGTGATTACATTTTGACTGAGCCACCGGTGTTCTTTAACACAGAAACTATTAACATGGCTCGTGTCTCTGTGAAGAAATGCTTGTATTTATGCAAATAGACACAATTAGAAAGTCAAATATTGGGATTCTGTTTGCACGGATCTTATTAAATGTGTCCAAGCTGAGTAACGTTTCTCATTAGCGGATGATGGATAAAGTTTGTTCCTTCAGCAGAAGTTCTATTGTTTTTTCGAGTCATCAACAACGTTGGGCATGAATGCAGTGTTCGTCAGGCGGGCAATCACTCACTCCAAATGCTGAGGAGCACTAAAAGCCTCGCTGCTGAATTACTGTGCCATGCCGTCACTGGTAGGAAATAACCGTGGAGCTCTCTGACTGCGGTGTGAATGATGAGGAACACGACTGCAGAGTAGAATTTGGCAGCTGAGCGAGGTTGGCTCCCGGTGACCTCCATTTACTGAAAGGGAGCCGCTCGCCTCTGAGAGGAAACTCTACCGTAACCGTTCCGGGTTCAGGCCACCTCTCAGMGGAGTCATCACAAAAAACAAGAAACGTCTTCAGAGCCACTGCGGAATCTTTGTTGACTTTAAAGTTTTAGAGGCCAAACTTTTATAGAACGGTGGCAGAATGTGTGACAAACCTCCACTGTCGAGCACCTCTTTGGTGTTTGGGATACTTATGCAGGTTCTGGTGGGTGGAGCTAATTAGCTTTGCTTCAAATCAGCTTATTTCCGTTGCCTACCTGTGTCTGTGTACCTGCATCTCTGCAGCAGTTTTTATCGTGGTTTATGAGTGACAAGATTGAGCCTGAGCCAAGGTTGGGACAAATATAGTGGAGTGACTGAAGTTTAATGAGGTTGTCAGACCTTATCTGTTGATGTTTCTTGGTCGTGYTTTCTGACATCAATATCAAAGTGGCTTCAGTTAGGTCCTTGGATGTTTTTTTTTCTTTAAAGTCTTCAATGGTGAATGAAGCCATTGGTAAAATTCCATWACACAAGCTTCTGCAATCCCAATAGCATTTCTGAAAAACTAAACATTGTTCTTCCTCAAACATGTTCAAAAAGGATGTGTTTTGTTTGAGGGGGATGGCACGTCTCTTGAAAGTTGCTTTCACTGCTGGCTGTGTCTGAGAGCCAACAAAACCCATGCCAGGTTCTACAAGTTGTTGGAAATWACCTCAAATTTATTCAAAGGCATGAACAGAAATGTAGGATGTAGTGTAAATGCACAWGCTGTTACTCTCCCTGCTGGCAAAAGGACAGAACTAAAACCAGWAAAAATAAACTGTAGTCATTTTCTGAAGACTGCTCCTTCAAGCTGCTGCGCTTTGGGAAGTTTGAATTTGCCCAWGACTTGTCGTCTCGGTCCCTGACTGACCTCACTGTCGTCACAGTGCCATCTGCTTCAGCCCTGTTAATGAAGCAAATCAATCTCTGGGAGCCTGAGAGAAGTCCCTCCTGCAAAAGCTTCAGCTTCAGGAGCGGCATCTGTTTCAGGCCGGGCCGTGACTCAGCTCAGCTCGGTCACTTCATGAAGACTCGCTGCTGGACGAACAAAAGGATGAACAAGAATGAAGGGCAGCGAGAGGAGAGAACAGAATAATAAGGAGAAACTATAAGATTCAGCTCTTTGAGCTAACAAAGAAACTCATTCCCCCGATGAAAGTGGATCTTTTGTTCATTTTAGGGCACACTCAGAGAATGACCTCAGTGATCAAGGCTATTAAATCTGTTTTTATCATTCACCTTTCTGATTAATGGGCTTGTGGTAAATGATTTTCCTTGCTGAGAGCTCTTATTTTAGCTTTAAACAGTATGAAGCTTTAGCACATGGGTGTCAAACTCGTTCCCACAGAGCATTATGGTGGCCCTCAAAGGGCCAACTGTAATTAACTTTGATGTTTTGTGTTTAACTTCAGTTAAACACAAAATGATCCTCGTCTCATTAGCTGCGTTTCCACTGCAAATGTGCGCAAAACTTTGTCGATATTCTGTTAAAGTCGAAAAAACACAGTTTCGCAACTGTGGTGTTTCCATTAAGTAAGAAATGCTATTAAAGTCAC
>NW_013952404.1:2472915-2478029 GCF_001266775.1 Austrofundulus limnaeus | reverse complement strand
GATCACGTGACTCCCATGATGCAAAAAAAAGTGTTTCCATTGCAGTTTTGCAAAAAACACCAATTTCCAAATGGCCGAAATACCACCTCATCCTAGCGCAAAAACATTTTGTCGAAAAACGTACAWTTTTTTCCTGAAATTAACRTGTTTCCATTGAGCAAATTTAATTTCGAAAATCTAATTTGCGCATTTTCATGGTCAATGGAAATGCAGCTAATGTTACAGCTGAGCACAGCTAACAAACTATAAGTGAGCTCTAAGTGGTATTTCCTGCAGAGAAACATGCTTTTTTTACACGTTCTCTCATAAACACTGAAAAGCACTATGTGAACGACAAACTAAGTACAGAAATACTATTAAAAGTAAAAGTAAGAAAGTTTTATTCACTAGACGYGCTTCCTTTCAGTTTGATTGTGAATTTTGAACGAACTTTTTAACGTCGCACAAAAAGTAGGSCACATCAGATGTGTTTCCGTCAACTGGCTTAGAGCGAATCAACCAGGCTACGCAATGTGTAATTATGTCAGGCGATGTTACACATGGCTGTAGTGAACAGGAAGTAAAGTGGCAAACTCGCAGGGATACACAACTCAGGAMAATGGAGAGAATTTATCAGGATTGTGTTGCTACTATCAGGAAAGTTGCATGCTGTCTGGAAATGTGGAAAAAGAAATGCAATTCTCTTCACMTTAAGRGAATATCAGGAATGATGYCGACAGCGGAAGGAGGGTCCAGCTGCAGCCGCAGTCACTACAATTATTGGACAGCAGGATCGAGGTAAATGTTCACTACGCCAGAACTTCTTTGGCACATGTGTTCTCATCTCCCTTTTTGCACATTGTTTTTTGGAGTATCCAAAAATCACCACAAGCAAGCAAAAAAAATAAACTTTTTTAATGCAAAATTGAGAGTTTTTGCGAATTTTGAAGTTTCCATTCAGCTTTTTTTAATGCGATAATTTGAAATGCACATAATAAAACATTGATAGAAACACAGCTACTGAATTCTGAACTCTCCCACTTTCCCACAGGGAATTCCCACTGAAGGGGCCTTCCAGTTTAAAGTTACAAACTGTTAGTGGGAAATTTCCACTTCCCAGCACAACGCGTCTTTAGAAAAAGAAGCCAGCGAAAATACAGACAACTGCAGGCTTTTAAACTCTTTGCACCATCACCTAGTGGTGGAATGCCRTCTTTTTGCAGGTATAATGGACATGCATTATGGGAGATGAAGTTTATGGTTCATGCTGGCTTTAAAGCAGCGTATATTAAATTAAGCAATGAAAAAAACTGGGGTGGGTGCCTTGAGTTTGACACAAATGTCCGCAGATTACAGAGAGAACTATATGAGGTTTCGAGTAAAGACTTTGTGCTCTTGACCGGATCACCTRCAGGGCACAGAACTTCACATTTTGTTATGACGCCATGTTTTTAAGCAAACATGATTTATATGGTTATTCTCGTAAAGTAAGCCTCAGCGACGATGGTGGTGAATTTCCATTTAGAGGAGTTTTATTGAGGCTGGAGAAATGAYAAAGCAAATGATTTATGAGCTGTAGCAACACGCCAAGCTGAATCTAATCCTGCTGCAAGAGTAAAAAGGGGGGTGGGTGGGGTCTCCCCGATTCCATTCAAGACGGAGAGGCCAGTTTGTCAAAACGTAGATGGAGATGAGAGCGTTACGCAGTGAAATAAGATACAGRTTTGTGTGCCGAATAATAACACTGAAACATGGCAGAGTAATGCACCACGGATCACAATCTGCACTATCTGATCTTTCTGCCAGCTGCACAAACCCAACCTCCAACAAATTCATTTCTTATCAATCAGAGAAACCCTTGCTGCCCCCTTTAGATCCAATCTATCACTGTAACAGCGCTGTGCAGCCAGGCTTGGAGGTTAAAATCAAACTTATGCCCAAAACATCTTCTATTATTTATTTATTTATTTATTTTTTCTGGAACTGCCCCATCAGTAGCATCTGTCAGTATCTTCTGGCTGCTCTACACTCATTAACAGGCTGTTGGGACAAAACTCTCTCCATCTGGTAGCCCCAAGCGGCACACGCTGTACCCCTCAGAAGAACACAAAGCTCAGACTGAGTGGTTGTTTATTTCAGAACTCAGAGTCCAACATTAACAGTGCATACGGAAAAGCTTGTAACACTTTGTGAGTCCTATGTTTTGTGTTAAAACCATCTTGTCACTATAAAATATTATCTGAATATTAAAAAAAACAAAAGAACGTTTGCTCCAATTCTTATGGACGTTTAATACTTTATGGTTTCATATGCACTTAAATTTATTYAACTCACATTAAAACATTTTTCCCCTAATTTGGATCATTCTTTATTAGATGTTAAACTCAATTTAAGCTTCTAGTTATATTTGAAATGTATAGGAATGGCTGTGTAATTTATTAAACGGAAGGCGATGTGTCAGCACAACAAAAGCAGCTTTTAGTGAGCTGTGGGTGGCTGTCAAGAAATATTAAATATAATAAATCTACTTTCAAGTCCCACTTAGGAGGACTGTAAATGAGCCACAGCTCCTGTATTCATGCTGCTGCGTTTTAACATCTTCTTCGACAAAACATGCAGAGTGAGCATCATGTGTGTTTTTTTTTTTACTTTTTGTGGTGACCTGATATGTTTTCAAGCAGCAAATTGTTTTTGTGTGATTATAATTGAGCTTACAGTAAACTGCTGCACAAAAAGTAAAGTATGATTGCTCCCAGTGAGAGGCGGCCCAGTGCAATTTTGTGACAAATTCTTGCTTTGTAAAGTGTTTTTCCTCTTGTAAATGAGCTCTTTAAGGTAAAATGTGACGTGTTGTTGATGAAAATGCTTAGAGTCATTTTCAGCTTTTAGAAAATAGTGCCTCTACCACATTTAGTAGCTATCACAGTTTAGTTCTGGCAATATTCAAAACTTAATTACCTTCAAACTAGCTTCTGTTTTCACCTTACACATTTTTTAAACATAACATAATCACATTTTCAAATGGTATTTCCTGGACAATTTAAAATAGACTAATCATGCAAAATCCAATTATTTTTGCCATGAAATGCTTTTTTTGTATGTAGAGCCTCTAGAACAACAACAAAAAATTTGAGGTGACTCATATTTTTCATATTAAGGTAGGATAGACAAGTCTTCCCCTGTTGACAKCTTTTAATTCATTTGTAAATTAAAACGTTTCTGCACCGGAATATATTGTCACAAACCCCTCCATCAGACCAATCGGGAAGCTGGAGGGGGGCGGGGTGTGAACCGCCTTGTTTGGTTTTGAAGAGACAGCCTCAAAACGAGTTGATCTGAGACACACCTCAGAAAAAGGGGCTTGTGGAGTTACAATAAGGAGGAATTCAGACCAAAGCATTGCAGTTCCACTTTTTATAGACCACAACTGAAGGATTTAAATATGGAAAAGAAGGATTTAAAAATATTATATCTCCTTTAATAATGTAAACAAAAACAATTTTTCATTTTGCAACATTCTTCTAAACCRACTTTGCTTGATAAATCTCCATAAGCAGCTTTTACTGGTTTAGTTTTCCTGAATGCAAAAGCACAGAGTACAGATCTAATTACAGAACAGGCTTGATGCAGTTTTATCCAACATACGAAAAGGACAAGAATCACAAAGCTGAACTTGTGGCATTTTGCACATTTCCACATGCAATCCGTGTGGCACAATAGCAGGATTAACACTTTTCTGTTCACTGGAGGGATTACATGGAGAGCAGCACAGACTGTATCCGTCGGTGGTGCAGATGAGACCTTCTTGCACATGATTTATGGAAAAGGCTGGAAGGAAGAGAAATGGAGGAGAAGGCATGTAGGGGAGCGAGATGAGAAGCTAGAAATGAGGTCATTTTGAGTGACAGTTTAAAAGTGTCCATGAGGGTCAGAGCAAGATAATTTTACGCTGGCAAGTCAACTACTTTTGAAATTATGTACATTAAAAAGAAGGATTGTAAAATTCTCACCTGTCCACAGTGAGACTTCAGGTACTGAGGATGTCAAGGCTGTGGAAGGTGTTTGATGTGCAGGACATTTTTAGAACCGAGGCTGGATATTTGGTAAAGGAAATTAAACTAAAATGACACAAATGGAAGCTCTGAGTTCTAAAACATAAAAAAATAATAAATTACACACCATTTAAGGAGAGATTAGGACAAAACACACAGCCAAGAGTCACAGAGGAAGATAATTAAAGTTGTGCAAGGCCAGTGTTGCTCTCAGGCACTGTTGTGTCTAGAAATATAGTTTAAAAGCCAAAATAACTGGCCTATTCTCCTAACAAAGTGTGAATTTCATTAGTTAGTTTCCTGTTCGCKGCTTGATTTTATTGATTACATTAAAAATGACTGGGCACAATGTTCAGAGCCAGAATTGAGATGTTGAAAAATTAATGAGAACAAATTGTATTTTATTTTTCAGCGCTCTTAAAGCTTTTTCTTTAATGTCACAATTTTTTACATGAGAACGTTTCACTTAATGTCAGTGTGTAAATTTAATGACTTGCACTTTTTGCACTCCGGGGCCTCTGAATGACATAACATCCAGCTGTCCCATTCAAATCAGAACAGGATATTTAACAGGAAACTAAAACTGTTTTTTTTTTTCATTTTAAACTCCTTTGTTTGCATTTTGTTAAATTCTAGAAATATACATGTCACTCTGATTTCTRCAGAAATGTCTTGTTTTAATCACATTTGCAGAACTGTATCATTGGGGAATCATGATGTTTCCAAAAATAGAGATAAAGCTTCTCTCTTTTTTTAAATTTCCAGTCTTTGTTAGAAACAATGCTACACCTATTGTTGCCATGGMAACCTGAACTCACGTCTAAAGACACAACATCTTTTTTTTCCTTCTCTGTTCTTTTCACACACACCTTGATGGMTTTAAAGCAGCCGCTGCCACAATTCAGCCCAATCAGCTGCAGTATGAGCTGCTCAGCTGCTGAATCCAAAACATTCCCAGGTTTCATGTCTTTAAGGTCGGCCTCAGGCAACAGTTTACATCAGCTGGTGACATACAGCGGGTAAAATAAGTATTGAACACGTCTACATTTTTCTCAGTAAATATATTACTAGAAGTGCTAATGG
>NW_013952404.1:2470163-2472776 GCF_001266775.1 Austrofundulus limnaeus | reverse complement strand
CCATTAGCACTTCTAGTAATATATTTACTGAGAAAAATGTAGACGTGTTCAATACTTATTTTACCCGCTGTAATTGTGTCATTCAGTAAAACATGTTCCAAACTTCTCCAAACACGAAGACGCTTCTACATACAAAATGCATGTGCAGTTGATGTTAAAGGCCCAACATTCCTTCACATCGTGATTGAAACTGTCAAGAAACCTGGCTGTGCCAACCGTTAACAAGGATTAGAAACAGGCCGGCGGAGCCCACCTTTGACATCCAACAGAGAGACAGAAAGAGAGGCCATAAGAGAGACCGAGATGCAGGAATAACGGGCCGGAGAGAAGAGAAACGCAGGAAGAAGAAATTGAAGGAATAAAAAGGAGTAAGAAGTATTAATTTTGATTGATTTTAATGCTGGCAAATAAATAACAAGTGTGATAATTATATGCTTATTGCAAAATGTGATTTAACTAATGTACTCTGTGAACACTCAGTACAGGAACTTGATTTCTGAGTCCGTGAAAATTCTTTGAGAAAATTCCTCCCGGGTAATGTCTTTACTACAGAAGAGAATTAGGGCCACTGTGGGGAAAAAACTGACTTTTTTTCTCAGAATTCTGACTTCAGAATTCTTGTTTTATTTTTTCAGTAGCCCTAATCCTCTTCCGTACTTTCTGTAATAATATTAGCCTTCATTTTTCTCAGCTTCATTAATAAATTACTTATCAATTTGTATCAATATTTTTTCATGTGAGGGAGCTCTGAAGGCAAAGAAGTGTCACCGAGGTGTGTTCTATACTTCCCCCTTTTATCCAAATACTCAATATTTTAAGGTACTCGTTGCAAACAATGAGATCAAACATAAAACAAGTTCATTCTGAACTATTTGAAATGATTCAGTTTGAATGAGATTACTCCATGAAATGTGGSTCCACAATCAGTGTAAACACTGAACCCACTAAAAGCTTCTCAGATTTTTTTACTCAACAAATCTGAGTGTAAATATGTACTGACATATTCAAGTCATTAAACTTCTTGATCTCAAAACTTTTTATTTTTTATTTTTTAYATATTATGCTTTTGTTGACCTGCTTTCAGTCGCTTCAGCAGTTTAAGTAAACAGACACGTGGTAACTGGCAGCCATTCACAAATTTTGCTCAGTCACGCGATATGAGGGGGAAATGTGTGATGTTTGTTTCTTATTTTATCAGTGTTTTGAGCCTTTATGACCTGGCAATGAGAACTTTCATTGAACTAAAACAGCATAAATAATGAAAAAAAAACTTCCATCTTCAAATATCCTTTTTTCCTGGTTTGAAGCACATCTYAAAGAGAGAGGAGGAAAAACAATGRTGAGTATTTAAATCCTAACTATGGAAGAACTTCCTCCAGGTGAAGAGTGGTTGACGTCACTGATGGACCAGCTCCCTCATCGCCATGTTGAAAGTTCCAGATGGAAAYTTGATGGGTGGCTCTTTATTGACTCCACACATCAGCGAACGGATCGATCGCGAGGAAAAATGGTCCYACTTGTGAATTTGGATTGACTTTGACTACAAATCAAATGCCACCCACAGGAGCGGCCATTATGTGCATTATCTGAATAAAWATCAGCTGCCATGAGTAAAGTGAATGAGTGACTGTAAATTTTAACTTTCCACTTACTTTATCCAATGGCTTTCCTCTCCTCAGCTCTTGTGCCTGCTGCGTTTAGCTCRAAGTGCCTAATGACATATTGGCAATCTGAGAAGAGCAGATTTAATGATTTCATCTGACCTGCAGCTTTATTTAATTGCATTCCAGAGAATGGTTGTGGTCCGGTGACTTTGTGCCAACAAGCGGCTGCTTGATGCTGATGGAAGTCATGCACACGGCGGTGCAAACATAAATCAAATTTATTTGCATTTTCAAATATCAACAAAAACTAAGAGATGCTTATTTACTCAAATATTCACTTTATTTCTTTAAATCTATGCAAACACTTCACAGAACCTTTCAAAACAGTTAAAAACATTAAATTGGCAAAACAAGCAAATTTAGGAGCCAATTTTTTGGATGTCTTTTAAAATTAGATATGATTAATTTAAAAAAAGCAACACAAGATACCACACATTGCCTTAATTTAGATTAAAAGAGGCATGTTTAATTTCCTTAAAATGACTCTGAGACGTTAAGCTGCTCTGTAATCTCCATTCCTCTGAGGATGTTTGATCATGATTTAATCAACAGTAGCTGTGATCAGTGGTGTAATTATATGAGCCAGTGAAGCAGTGTATCAATTGGGTGAGATGAACCTTGTCAGTTGTTGGTTAAAAAAAAAAAAAAACAGGAGCAGAACTCTGTGACTTCTTTGTGCTCAACTTTCACAGTAAATTATGTTTGTGTTTATTTCAAGGTGATTACGGCACTTTTTATATACACCAACAGTTCTACATCAAATCACTTGTTGAACTCTTTGGTAAACTGCTATTTTTTTAATCTGCAACATAAAAAGAAGCTCATAAAGCATTTGACACAGTTGATCATTATACTCTCTCATAAAAGTTGATTTATTTTCAACTTTCATCATCTGCAATACAAATGTTTTCCTCTTACTTGACTGATAGGTGTCAGGTTGTGAAACATG
>NW_013952404.1:2443838-2467616 GCF_001266775.1 Austrofundulus limnaeus | reverse complement strand
AAACATTTTTAGTTATTTGTAATCCACACGCCATCATTCTTCCAAACATCCAGACTCTAAAATGCTTCTTTGTRGACCAGTGAATCTGTCACAAACAGTAGCTGCTGGACCCGAATGCAGGCAGAATGGAAGCATGGTGATAAAACTGCAAAAATCTTTGTAGAAGTACATGTCCGTTTCAACAAAAGACAAACAGACACAGCAGCTTCTTTTGCCCCATCTCTCTTTTTATTGTCTGTCATCCAAAATCAAACGCAGTTGAAAATGGTTTTGCTTTTCTATGTGTGTGTGTGCATGTCTACATGTTGCTCTTAAAACCTATCTCGTGCTACTGCACAATATTTAGGGAAACTGGCAGAAAAAAATCAGATGAACATCTACAAGTGATTAACTTCTGGAGTTGATCAAATTCAAGATGGCTGCTACAAATAATTAACATTAGCCAACACAAAGATGTCTTGAGCTCAGTCTGTTTGACAACTATTTTATGAGAGGCCCTTTAGGACATAATTCAAACTTGCTCTCACATTTACTATCAAACTCTCTTACACATACTGTCAAACTCTCTCACATTTACATCAAACTCTCACACATACTATCAAACTCTCTCACATTTACTATCAAACTCTCTCACATATATGATCAAACTCTCTTATGCTATCAAACTCTCTCATATATACTATCAAACTCTCTCACATTTACTATCAAACTCTCTCACATATATGATCAAACTCTCTTATGCTATCAAACTCTCTCACATTTACTATCAAACTCTCTCACATTTACTATCAATGTCTCTCACATTTACWATCAAACTCWMACTCTCTCATATATACTATCAAACTCTCTCACATTTCCTATCAAACTCTCTCACATATACTATCAAACTCTCTTACACATACTATCAAACTCTCTCGTAAAGGGCCTCTCATAATATTGAGCTAAATGATGAGAGTCTCTGAGCATGGCATCTTATCATTTCATATGAGAATAACCTTATTGTCAAGGTTTGGCCACTACATTATTTTTGAAACTGAGATTATTTTTGTCCAAATCTCTGGCATGAAAGGCGAAATGCATTCCTTCAAGGAAAGATAGTTTCAAGTTTAAAGTGACAAACACTTAAACACTTAAATACACAAACGTGTCAGTGATTCAACAGGCTCCAATCCAGACAAATAAATCAGATGCTGCTGCAATAAAACAGAGCAAGAAAAATGCTGTTCCTTTATCACTGGCTGCAAGTCGCCACCAATTACCTTTTCTGAGCCACCCCCTTCATTTTCCCAGGCCTCACATTCCCTCGTCCTTTAATCACTGCCAACATCGGCGCACAAATGCTAATGATAAACTCTGATGAGGGGATAAGTCACTCCCACGTTTATGAGGTACAACAACAAAGTGTTGCCACTATTATTACTCCCAGGATGTACTAATTACACAAKCAGCAATAAAGATGATTTAGCAACAATATAAAACTTATGGTGAGGAGGAGGCTATTGTTCTGATGAGTGCATCATCATAATCGTTAACCGCCGAGACAAAGTTATCAGCTTCTTTTTAATCTGCAGAACCCGGAGCCCAAACATAGAGTTCATATTATGAAAAACATTTATTACTGTTGTYTTTGTGTGCAAGTCTGACAAAGATGCTCCACTGCTGAAACTGAACCCCATCGATCTGAGTGAAAAAATAAAAAAAAACCAAGAAAACAACAGAATAAATTAGTTTTTTTTCCAGCCTGATCCTTATTGATCAGGCATGTTTGGACCTTTCAAGTCAAGATTCTGCAGAATCGGAGAGGAAGTCTGCAACAGAGGGACATTTTTAAAAACAGACATCGACSTGAAGGAGTTTAAATAAGATTCAGGATCCAAGTAGGAATGGGAAAATAAATCCTCTCTGTGTTTCATTTCTTCTTTGCGGGCTGMGTTATTAATGCCAGAGCTTTAATTACTTTGTGGACCCTCAATGTGAGTCGATGCTTTTATCCAGAGAAGGACTCAAGCTCAGTTTTGGAGAAGTGCTCTGCATTCTAATTAATGGATGCTGCGAAAGCCATGAATAACAATGTGGCAGATATGTCATTTTTTTCAAACGTCCTCCTCTCTGCTTCCTACTTCATCTTTCTTTAGGGGCCACTTACACTGTTTGACGGATGGTGGAAGTCCTTTGGAGGGCGGCTGATGACAAATGGACATGAGTTTAATTGTTAAAGCTGTGTTCAAGAATGCCTCCCTTAAGTGGATATCTAAATATTGCCTTATTAAAAACAAACATATCTGTCCTTCATTCAAAGTACCAGAGTGACAGCAACTTGTAAATTATTTTTTACTAGATGAGAAAAGCACCAACAGTGTTTA
Source organism: Austrofundulus limnaeus (assembly GCF_001266775.1). Lineage (NCBI taxonomy): Eukaryota > Metazoa > Chordata > Actinopteri > Cyprinodontiformes > Rivulidae > Austrofundulus > Austrofundulus limnaeus. The sequence continues at coordinate 2,465,253 of NW_013952404.1, read as the reverse complement.
TGGAAGGACTGAATTCATATCTTAGATTAAAAAGRCAGTTTTTCAAAGTTTTTTTATGTCCTTTCTGAAAATATGTTCTTTATAAATGAGTATTCAGCCCATATTTGACTTGGATGACTACTGCAGCTTGAACAAAGGCAACAGATTCCAGCTTTTTTCTGAATTAAAAATTACAGAGCTGCTGTAAAATATACACAAATAAGTCTTGACATTCTGTTATTGTTCTCATTAAGATGAACATTTCATCTTAAATTAATAACCATCGTATTTAAGTCTGTACAGATTTCTAGAATGTAATTTCATTTATATAAAGTAAGATAATTCAATTCAATTCGATCAATTCAAAAATACGTTATTGGGGGAAAATAGATAATATGAAATAAACTGAAATCAGAATAAATGTGCAAACGAGAAAAAAATGAACAAATGACCAAAACAATTTGAATTTACTGAAATTTATTTGACTTAAATAAAMATGCTTGCATAACAGAAACATGGTGAATTAGGGTTTCTTATAAGATTTAATCTTGGTGCTCAAATTAAAATCCAAACTCGTTAGYTTACTTTTTCTCCTTTATGTGTTTGTTTTTAGTTTTTTGCCCTTATTTTTGAAATATACCCTATATTCTTTACATCTTCCTGCCCCTTCATCCTTCCTGCTTTTTGTTCCCTCAAAGAATTAATTTTAAAAGTTCATCCATTACTGTATGTATTCAACTCAATCAGCATTTTCAGCAAAATCACTTCAGCATCTGTTGAAAATGCAAATTTTCCTACTTTACTTTTACATGTTTTTTTTTTATTAGTGAGGAAAAGATAAATGAAATGAGTTCAAAAAATGTCACAACTSCCTTTTACGGGTTTTTAGGAGTTGGATATTAGAGTAAATCAGGCAAAAATTAGAAACGTGGGCCACACATGTTGCAGTTGTTTAGTCACACCACACAGAGTCATGTCAGGTAAATTCCCAGCTGTTTTCACTAAAAAAAGATGGCTGTTATAACAGGGGTCCAAATAAGACCGATAAGGGCATAAGCTGCAACAGCTTTGCCCGTTGCATTACAGCACAGCCCTGTAGAGTCGCCACAATTCCTCCATCAATAAAGTGTCTATTCAGTGCTCCAACCAACAAATCGACTGCTTAGAAAAGAAGCTCGCCTCTTCTTGCCTCTCTGTTTCTGGCTCAASATGAAATTGGAAAACACTCTTTCTTTTTTGTTTTTTCTTCTTTTTTTACGTTAGGAGGAGATTTTATGTAATCCCCCTCTGATTTCCATAGCTTTGGGAGCATTCAGCCTTCAGATAGAAAACAGCAAAGGACTGAAAATGTAGCTGCTCTCGGAGGGCGTGGAGGGAAAAGGAAAAATAATTCCACTGAGTGTTCGGCTCCACTTGAGCGAAGAGGCCAACATTTGCTTCCTCTGCAACAGTTTGCTTCTCCCTGAGWGGAGACGCTTATTCCTGCCTCTGTACGCACAGCAAGGACGGCTGTTAACGTCTTCACGAGGAGCGGAGCTGACACAGTTGATATTTAAAGCAATGCTACAGCGTATACGGCTTGTACACATCTGAAAACTGCGGTGTTACACATTTCATTTGTTTGAACTGACATGACAAAGGCACGTTAGGAAATTTTGAAAACCATATTCCTCTACATGCGATTATGAAGTTTTTAATCAGCAAATGATTCTTTGGCTGTGAGTTGTAACCATGCATCATTTAAACCGATGGATGCAGAAAAGGAGTGGGAGACGCTAGTAAACGCTCCAAGTGATTAAAAAATGTCTTTAACCTCAGTATCTAGAAGCATTTTCATTTCCTTGTTTATGACAGGCAGTTGACACCCGTCTGACACATGTTTGCTTTATTACTTTGCCTTTGACGACTAGAAGTCACAAAGGAATCAGAGCAGTTTACGTCATAATTATAGGAATTTGTGTAACGTTGTAACTCATATGATGTGTTGGTGTTTTTTCCTAATCTTTCTAGACCAGGGGTCTCCAACCTTTTGTTCCTCAAGAGCTACTTTCATGAAATGAAATTGACCAAGAGCTACTTTTTGCAACATTTGTTTTTAAACTTAAACTGTCATGAMTCTTGTTTTTTATGGTTCATTTTGTTAGAATTCTTCTGTTTCATTGTTCATCTTGAGTCTTATTTCCTCATTTCCTGTTTTCTCCATTTCTTTTTTAGTTATCCTCAGTAGCTTCTTAGTGTTTTTCCAGCCTGCCACTCTCACCTGTCCATAGCCTGTAATCACCCAGGTGCTTCCACTCCCAATCATCCTCAGTTGTATTTAACCAGYGTCATGTCTTCATTGCCGTTTCTAGAAACAGATTAAGAGTAGGTCACACCTATTTAAATGACACCTTATATTTAATAGGGAAGAAAAATAATGATAAATGTGAAGGATGTGGAGAGAAAGAAAATGTAGAGCATGTATTAATGAACTGTTGAACATATGAATCTGAAAGGGAGAATTTAAAAATGGTTGGAAGGACAGGTCAAGAATGGAGTCTTAAAGGAAATGAAGGAAACATAATAGATATTTATAGATTAAGGAAAGCATTACTTATTTTTCTTCAAAATACAAGATTAATAAATAGAATTTAATAGATGTAAAGAAATGTTGCTACACACTCGTTTTTAGTAGGTGGTAGTATGCACCTTAAAGTTGCTTGCAATCCGCCATAATAAAGAAGAAGAAGAAGAATTGCCGTTTCTATGTATTAAGCCTTGTTCTTGTTCTATTTGTGTCTTTTGCTGCCATGCCAGCTTTTTTCTTTTGCTATTTAATAAACTAGTTTTTGTTATTTCATCTWAGTCATTGAGTCTGCCTGCATTTTGGTTTCATTCACCAGCCAATCCTGACACAAACCATTGGAATGAGCTTGTTTTTGCTTGAACACACACACAAAAAAMMWTKTCTTCAACTCRCATGAAACCATAACAAAGAACACTAAATTTACATGAAAGTGCTTTTTGTGTTTATCCATTTATCCATCTAGATTGTTTGATTGACGACCAAGAGGGAGGTACATCTATGGATTGATTGGATATAAATAAGTTTGTYTGGCCAGTGCCAAATTAAGTTTTGCTACTTCTAATTTTTCATAAGCACTGAAGAGCTATTTTAAATGAGCTCATGAGCTACTGGTTGGAGACCCCTGTTCTAGACAGTGCAGGTATCTGAGCCTTATACAGCTAAAAAAAACACTTTTTCTCATAAATTCTTTGAAAAAGCATCTAAGCAAACAGAACAACGATCTAATAAGAAACCTTATTTTTAATGTGGGTTAAAATGTTTTATTTTTTCTTTAATGTGATGTTTTTGTTTTTGGTAATGATTTGCTAAAATAGCAAACAACAGCTTTTATTTCAGGCTTCTTAGTGACATACTCAGTGAACTGACGCGTCCTGGTTTTAGGCTATAAACTGTTTTTTTTATTTTTCAGCTACATTGATTGAAGATGATACAGTGAAGAACAGAATAATGTCTTGCTGTGTGGGTGTCTTTTGTGCATCACAGCTGACCAGTTTTGAAGTTAGCAGGTCAGAGTGGCCTCGACAGGATCGACACTACAGATGGCTCATTAGACTAGAGTTTGACAACCCCCCCCTCCCCCCCAATCCTCCACTCCACTTCCATCCCTCCATCCTCCTGTCATCCCTTTTTCATCATTCTCACACCCTACCAGCTGCTCTCATCCAACGGACTCAGAAGTTCACAGAAACAGAGTGGCTTGCAACATACTGGACCATGAAAGCYGCAAATAAACTGCTCATATTATGTCCCTCTTAAACCCTAATTTCAAAAAAGGTTTAATTTAAAAAGCGTTCAATGATTTTCTCTTTAGCATTAATGAAGAAGATGGTGTCTTTCATTCGAATTTCTTTTATTTTCAAGGAAAATATTCAACACAAGCTGAAAATTAATTTCAGAATGAATAAAGCTACGAGCAGCTCAGGAACATGACTGAAGGTTTCTTGCAGAAAGCTTTTTTTATACAGAAGTAAAAATAGACTCCGAGTTATCCTGTTTTCATCAGATTTAAATAAACTCGACTAATATCCAATGCATCTTTGCTTCACAATATTTAGATATGGATTTAACATTTACATTTAATATTTCCCACTAAATGTAAGAAAAATGCACTAAATGTGAAGAAAGTGCACAATTTCTTTCCCCATTGAATTTTCACATTCAGCACCACAAAGTATTGCAGCCTTTTCATTATCTCTTTTTGTGTATCACTTCTGCTTTTTAGACACTGTTTATGGTGCACGCTGTTTTTCTGTTATTTCTGTTATTTCTGTGTCTGTCTTTGATTGCCCTGCCTTTAAAAAAATCAACGACGACAGTGTTCTTGCTCATTAAATGGACTTGACTCATACGTGTGCTGCACTGCTTCATTAATTCACTAAATTAAAATGGAAGTTCACACACATACAGAACATGCTTGGTGCACGAGATGAACATGAACAGATGGAATTCATTCTGATGCAAGAAAAAGCACACTTGAGAAGTTTCACGAGAGAAGGCTGATAAATGGTGATAAAACGTGTTTGTGTGTTTCCATCTGTTGTTAAGCTTTGAGGAATAATAAAACAGAAACTCTCTAATTGTAGTTGCAGCAGTTTATACCACGCTGAATATTTAATCAGAGCAATTAAACAGCTATAATCTGTAAAGTACAGAGTCATCTTGTCTTCTCTTGTTTCTCACTCTGTTTTCTTTTCTTGGGGGAAGATCAAAAARACACCTTGAATATTTAGAGAGGTTTCTTTCCCCTTCAAAGTGCCGCCAAACATTTTACTCACGTTGAATATGCAGTGAAGTGATTGTGGATGCATGTTGACTTGGAATTACTCCTGAAACAGTTTACATGAAGCTACTAAGGAAAAGGTTAGTGGCCTTTTTGCATTTTTCTCCCTTGCTTTTGTGGTTCTCCCATACTGGCTTTATCGCTACAAGCTAAATGCTAGCCTACGAACAGGTTGTGGAGGGTAAAAAAAGTCCCAGATGAGGACGTCTTTGAGAACCATCTATTCCATAAATGTGCTCTTTCCGCTTCTTTGAGCAAGATTCAGCTTTTTTAGCTACGTTTCTGCTCATTTAAACATTTTTYGGGCTATTTTACAACAAATTACAAAMTWTTTGTACATCTGTTTTTGCAAAAATCTTTCATCATAAAGCATAATAAAAAACATGTCTAATCATTGCAGACAAAGACCTTGTTTTATTATTTTTACCTTATAAAACACTGTTTATATCTCCATGGTCGCGGGTCGCCAGTACAGGCATCCGCCATCTTGCACGGCCATCTTGTCTATGAAGGCTCATGAAGGACAAACTGCGGTGGCGGCTTCAAAAACGGTTTTAGTTGTAATACTATAAATGTAATATTTGTTGTCTGTCATTGTAGCTGGGATAATTTTACTTATTAAAGCTCATAATCTTACCACTTGAAACATCACTAGCCCTGAAGCTGCTGGTAGACATCGCGGTTGGAATTATCAAAGGTTTTTGACACCTGAGAGAGACCGTAGCAACTCCTTTGCATTTGGAAGTGGGGGTGGTGGTGGGGGGAGGACCAGGGAGGATGATTCAACCACTCAACCACTAGATGTCGCTGAAAACAACAAATCCTACACACTGTGCCTTTAACAGTAAATGCAAATTCTCGAGTTAACTGTTGTTCCACTTGGTTAACACATTAATTGGTCATACAGTATGCAGATAATTTGTGTGCTTTTCTCCTTGATTCCTTTTACTTTAAGAGCAGTGAAGACATTAAAGCTGATCTGAACCCAGCCAGCCACCGAAGCTTAAACAATGTTCCTCCGTCCCTTCAACAATCACCTTAAAGTGACTTTAAGTTCAGTCTGTAAAAGTGCAGAGGCGGTTGTAAGAGAAGAACAAACTGATTGCATCTAAAAATGTGCTGTTGTTTAGGTRCAGGTGATGTGTCTGAGGGCTGGGAGAGGAGATGCCTCACACCTGCTTGGTTACAGAGTGTAATGAAAGCTTCGTTTTCTCTGCCTCTGRATGGAGCTCAGCTCATCCATCACGTCACAGAGAGGTAGAGAGGAAATAGAGCCTCTGAGACTCCAATYCATAGTTTTCCCCATCCCTAAAAATGATAAAACTATTAATAGGRTATGACTGGGCATTATCAAAAAGGGCATCATTTAGATCTGTTGTGTTTTAAGGTGAAAGAAAAGGTCAAACTCTAAATGTCTCTCTGTCATTTGTAAACTTAGAAAATCTCCTTTTCTTTCAAAATCTAGTCTGTGATTTTCACGTCTGATAGACATATTTGCATTTTGCTGTAGATCAATGTGTGAGTGACAGTTTCATGCTAATAAAAGCTATTTCCAGCAAACGAGAGCTTGGAAATAAAAAGGTGRATGCAGGTATGGATGGAGGGAGAAGCTTTGGATGCTTCAGGGAGATGGGTTAGCTGCACTGCTGCACTAATGAACCCTGACTTTGCTGACCTCGCAGGCCTGCTGACATTGTGAGCAACCTCACACACTGCAGCCAATTATACCTGACCCAGAACAGAGGAAAGATTAGAGAGAAAGTTCAGGGTTGCTGATAAGCCTGGGCTATAAGACGGAATCGCTTTGTTCAAAAATACAATAAGCTGGAGGCGACAAAAGCATCATTTAACAAGAGCTGATGCTTACAGGRTTTTTATTCTGCTTTCATTGTAATAAAAATCAAACAAGTTACTTTTTTTAACACTATAGAAAATGGAGGAGGTGGAACAAAATACAGTAATGGTCACGAGAAATTCAAGTTCTTCAATCTATATTTTATGAAGTTAAAAACATAATTTAAAGGAAACATACTTTTAAATTATTCTCCTTTAAAGGAACAATATTATATAAAATCTATTTTTTGAGCATTATATCATGCTATGACATCATTCCCTCATCAAAAACATTCCTAGAGTATTGCTTTGACTCATTCATGCATGCCTGTGGTAGCTATCCAGGAGAATGAAAACGACCCTTTGGACCTAGAACCGCGTTTTAGGTGCAGCTCCTCTTTAAGTTACTTTTTAAATATGGATGTCCGAATTAGTTGCAAGTTGCATCCGTGTGTTTTCTGTACAATATTGCAAAAAATAAAAGGGAACAGGCCTTGTTGATAATCCTCAGAAAAGATCCAGGTAGTCTGAATGAATCTCGCTGTGTAAAGGGCAAGTCTGGGACCAAACAGTTGGATGACCTTCAAAGGTTCATGTGGAGCTGCACGTTGTTTCACATGAGCTCTGGAAAGTCTTGGGAAACCTTTGTCTCTTGGCACAGTTCACCACTGCGTCCAGAAATTCATTCTGACATTGTGCTAAGCAAGGAGGAAACCGTACAGCTCTCTGGTCATGAACTTTTCTCAGATGGATACGGGTTCTGTCACCAGAGGAGTCCGTGTTTCAGCTGCWCTTTGGGAAAAATTGATTTTAGGTTCGATGTAAAAACCAGCGAGACGTGTAAAATTCTCACAATGTGTGCAAAAGCATCAGTATGAAGGGGCACTAGTGCGCATGGCAGTGGTGACTCTGATACCACTGATGGAAAAGTGTATACTTGAGCTTTGGATGGGCAGACAATAACATGATGTTGCACCACAACAAACTCTGAGACTCCTTTTAAGAGTTTTTATTTTTTGTCATATAGTCAGTACAAATTTTGTTGTCAGCAATTTAGCTTCTWTTGATTCTAGAATATTAAGATATCTAAACTCAAACAATTAATTTAGTTTTATTTGGAATAGAACTGATTAACCTGAATCAATTATTATCTCATTATTGTAATCAGATGGAATTAATTTTACTTATTTATTGAGAGAGTGTTGGATATTTTGTGAATTTTAGATGCAAACCTATATTTTTATTCTTTGGGGTCAATTGTAACTAGTGGTTGGCATTTCCTTAATTTTGAGAGATCGTCAATCAGCCGATACTCACATGAGAGTCTTATTTACCTCTGGATTAGGTCTTTTTTATTATGTGTGGTTGCCCCATTTTTGGGTGGAGATTTTAGGAAGTGGACCAGATCTTAGTTACTGTATGTGTGGTGACTTTGCATGTCTGTAAAGAAATATYCAAGTGTTAGAAGTGAGTCACTCTCCTGAGCATAATTTGATCTCTCATTTGATCATGTGATCTTTCAGCAGGATGCTCATAACTTTCTCTCTTTTTTATGTGAGACCTCCAGCAGCAGATATCTGAGTTTATTACCTACTGCAGCGTTATTTTTCAGACTTGAACTGTAAAAAAGAGAAATTATAATATAGCTAGCAACCCTGAACATCATCAACTAGTTTCAATGTCTCTGATGAGTCATTTTTAACTCAAAATAAATCTGGAAGCACTCCTTTCTCATTCATGTCAAAAGTTTTTTGTTCTTAAAATCTGAATTCAATGCTAAAATGTGGGATGTATTGTTTCCTTTTTTTAYATCGGGTTTTTGAATCTCACTCCTTTGTGCGGCGCTGTTAAACTCTCCTTTACATCCTCCACCGCTCTCCCTGGGGATTCCAACACGCCCACCTCACGTCTCCCATGGATACCTCCACTCTTCCTCTCATCACTGTGGAGACCCAGCACGCCTTTTGCTCCCAGCAGGCAGTGGTCCAGTGAATGACTTCAGTGATGACACGCTGTTATTTAGCTGGTTCATGCTGAGAGCCTCATAAGTGCCTGTGTTGGCGAAAGGCGCGAACGCGTCCGCCGCTCAGTGATTTGAGTCAAGATACACTGGATGTGGGAAACCAGTTTTAGATCTCGTGTCAAGGATTAATACGCTTTACGTCAGCTTCTATTTCAAGTCTTTTGCATGTGTTTATTAAAGCTGTTCTGTGTGTTTTCAGTCCTTTTTACATCCCTTTTATGTCACATCAGCAAAAAATGAAGACAGTTGTATTCTTAATAAATAATATAAAGAAATTGGTAAGCTCAGTTTTTTTCTTTATGCTTGCTTACGATTTTAAAGCGGTGGGCAGCACTAATCTAAAAATTAATTACACAAACCCTGAAGCACTAACTTTAGTATTTACAGTAGGTTCCCCAATTCTAAAACACCAACACACTTAAAAATTAGCAAAAGCTAATTCTAAAGCACTAACTTTAATATTTAGGTACCCTAATTCTAAAGCACTAACTTTAATATTTAGGTGCCCTGATTTTAAAGCATTAACTTTAATATTTAGGTACCCAAATTCTAAAGCACTAAAATCCCAGCTAACCCATGGAACATTCCTCAGAATCAACATGAGACAATATTTTCTGTGTGCAGAATATGGTTATTATTATTCTAGTGTAGTGGTTCCCAAAGTTGGGGTCGGGACCTCTTTGTGGGTCACAAAACATCACCAGACATCAATTTAAATGCAAAAAAAAGCGAATCGAATATTTTCATTATGATTATTGCTATTTTTTATAATCATAAATGAATAAAAAATTAGTAACATAGTTAACAGGTTTGTTTATAGTTATTATTCCCATGTTTGACAGAGTTATTAGCAAAGTTTGCATATGTAAACAAGTAATATATGGGGTCACAAGTTTCTGCAACTGTTATTTGGAGGGTTGGAAGCAAAAAAGTTTGAAAACCACTGATCTAGTGGATAAGTGACCAACATGTCCGACAGCTTTCACCCTCAGCTGTTAACAATAATGTTGATCAATTATATTTAAAGAACTCAATTAGTGCTTATAAATTTAGCCCATAAATTTAGCAAGTGCTAATCCACTAATGAATTAAGAAATTAGCAAAACCCCTAAAGCACTAATCAGGAAACTAGTTCCCCTATTAGTGCTTTAGTGCTCTAGGGGAACTATGCCCACCACTGCAATTTTACAATAAAAAAGTACCCTTCCTTATAAACCCTTTGCAAAATGTTAATAAGTCCTGGTGTTTTATAATCTTCGTTAAATTCCTGAATACAGAGCAGCGTTGCTCAACTCCTAGAGCTCCTCTTTTCCTTTTGCTCACAGTGTAGCCATTATTGTTGTTTATTCCATTAATAAGTGCAATGTACACAGCTTGTATCCAGTGGGCTTTGTATCTGTTTTTAAACTCGGTGAGGACCCTGGGAAATAAAGAACATGTTTGGTTAAAACTCAAACAAAAGGCAGCAAGACAGCACACACAAGGTCAGTCTTGTACAACAAATCCTGCTCGTTCAGCTCCACCACAGCGTCTTGTGASTGCAGTGGACCGCAGCGCATAAACATTCAAGCAACCTGCTTCCTCTTCCCCTGAGAATTGTTGCCCTTTTAGATAAAACCCTTAAAATGCTCTTGCTGTGTTTGTATGAGAGGTGTGCGTGTAATTGGGCATGTTTTTATTTGCAGTTTGATCACAGGAGCACATTTAGTAAACAACACCATCCATTACTGTGCTGCGTTTATTTTGCCTTAGATGTCGGGTGAAAGTATGGAGAACGGGCTGTTATTTAAAAAAAAAAAAGACAACAATCATTTTTTTATTAACGACTTTACCTCTGACCTACACTTGCACTTCAACATCCATTTTTCTGTTCTACTTTAAATCTGCGGTGAAGCCCTTGTGTGCCCTCCATGCTATCAAAATATCATTAAATTGCAAATATTTTTGCATGTCTCCTCTGAGATTTAATACAAATTCAAAAGCTTCTTAGCAATTATAAGAACTCTCTTTTTTGCCATTATGGCACGTAATACTCATGTTAATTCCATTTCCAGCCAAGAGAAACATAATGAATGAATAAATATTCAATCTAAAACTGATTTATTATTGCTTTACATAACAAGTGTACATGATTGGGTTTCACGCATCTTTTACTCTGTTTTTGTCCTTCATTTTGACTCATTTCTTTGCATGTCGTTATTGTTCAGAATGTTCAGACTTGCATTGCATTTTATTTATTTCAGTTTGCATTTATGCGCATGTGATGTAACTGCGTAAATAATAAACTTTATTGATTCAGATGAAAAAGGATATTCCCTCAGAAAAATGCTGTGCAATAAAGAACAGAAAACACTGAGCGCTAACATGTTTGAATGTGATAAAGATCAGAGAGAGCACTGAATTGTTGCATTTGAAACACATTTATAAGCCTTTTCTGGTAGCATACGATGCAAAAAAAATCAGCCAAAACAGTGGAATAGGAATTGTAGAACAAAGATACGAACAATAATGTGGTCATTTAAAGTCAAACTGACCCTCATAACTACTTTAGCTGCAAAATCAAGAAGCAAAATCATTTGATTTAATCAGGTCTAACCCGTCAATTTTCGCCCTGCAATTATCTACATTTCTATAAAATGAACAGAATTCTCTCTAAAGTGTGCTTTCTTTCAGAGCACTGAAGGAGTAAAAGCCATAATCAACTGGCTAAAAAATGGAATGTGTGTCTTTATGGGACGTTGCTGCTAAGCACGTGACAATTCAGCTTTGAAACTACACCTCACGTGGGGTCAGGCTCTCACTTTCCAACTTAAAGACTTTTCTCTGCGTGACTTCTGTGACGATTGTGTGTAATGGAGGACACGAKTGCAGAATTGCAGGCGGGAGGCTGGCAGGTGAAGACCAAAAGGTGAATTTAAATGTCTGCTGAAGGAGCAAATCAACAACGCTGCAAGGCAGGAGGTTAACGGTCCAACACTTTAATCCATGTAATGAGCTAAAAAAAATCATCATAGAACTAAAAACATGACACGAAACATAACATTTTATTTTTAGGCACTACAGTGGTGCTGGTGTAGCAGCTGCAAATATAACAAACATGAAACAAATGAAAGCAGAGCGCAGGGACAAAATATATATTAAAGGGGTGTTATGTAACATCAACCTTTTGTGTGTTACATCATGTCATTCGCTTATCAAAAACATACCCAGAGTGCTGCTTTGACTCATTCATGCATGTTAGAGAAATCCTTGAATCTCCTGTGGCCATGTGGAGCTGCCTCAACACTCGCTGGTACAAAGCTCCGCCTCTTTACATAAAACTCCTCCCTGGAACTGATGCTACATTTTGGTTGCAGCAGAACTTGAAATTGTAAAGAAGAACTGCTGTCATTTCCGAGCTGAAAGGGTTCCAGATTCCAGCTTGTCAGAACTTCAGATAAAAAGCTTTTCAATTTCTTGCTCTGATGGAATATTGCAACAAWAATACAACACTTTGACTGTACAAACAGTGCTACAACATACTGTATCTTCTATAAAGTACTACAAATATGACTGATTTCATGTAAACGACAGAAATCGGCTAAAATAACTTAAKAGTTTCACTCGCTGTTGATGTGAGGAGCAGCCATGTTGAAATTATGACGTCACACGAGCTCGGGTATGGTTGTGTTGCACTGACTTCCTGACTCGAAGTTACGACATTAAGGGGCGTTCCAGTTGTTTGACTCGGAAGTCCAAAGTACCGACCTCAGAGTACGACTGGAACGCAGCATCAGTCCTCAGCAGAGCTCCCCCCTCCACAGAGCACCTCTCCCCAAAGCATTCTTGTGATGACCTGTTTGAAGTGGGAGTGGCAGAAATGGTAGGAGGTTCTTAAAGAGACAGACGTCAATTTCAAGGCGTTTAGATGGTGATGCAAAGTCTTTTTTTTTAAAAATGCATTATTTTTTGTAACAATTGAAGGCAACATGATTACTTGAATGTTGTATAAAATTGAAGTTTGTGCCTGGAAAATACATAATACAAATTCAAACACACACAAGACATATTCTAGCTATGAACACTGAATATCATCCATTAGAAACTTTATTTTTATATTTATAGATGTGTGAATGAAAAACTGCTAAGGCAATAAGACTGGATATCAAAACTAATTTTATACCAGTAAATGAGTATAAAACGATCCCATCTCTATTGGCTTTGCTTCTCAGACCCTGTGTCCTATTTGCAGTCTTTTCCCTCTCTCTCTCTCTTTTTTTGGCTTCCACATCCATTTTAAGGCCCATCTTTGGATCCCGACAACTCCTTCTCCCCTCTCGCCCTGCCAATTCACACATACTGCAACTAATATAGTCTTCAGGGATGTCCCTTGGCTCTCTTGCACTGCTGTGTGTTTCAGGAGGCTCACAAACCCTCAGAGAGATACTTGATACCTCCACTCTGTCACATCGAGTCTTACACACTCAKTCTCTTTACTCGTTAACACAATGAGCAGTAATTATCCAAGCTGCAATCAAAGCTTTGATTGCAGGATCGTCAGCACACCGCAGAGGATGTAACACAATCTGGCAGGTCCTGATGTGGTGTTTTGTTTGAGGGGGGACACACAAAGTGTAAAAAGGAGATCCACAGCTCCCCCTGTCTGTAACAAGGCAGACGCTTCAAAAGGACCGGTTGTTTTATTGCCCTGCACAGGTCTGCATGTTAACTGGACATGCACACCTGCGAAACACCATTACTCTTGTGAAATCCAATAAACTCTCTCGTGCACATGTGCCTCGCAGCCCACCTCTCTGTCTTAATCTGATCTCTGCAGCCCCGCCCGTGTCCTGTGAGGTCACCAAAGCAGCACACGGTGTTCTTTTGCCTGTAAACAGAACATAAAATAGATGGCCCTGAAGTCCAGGAAAGTTCTGCAAAGTCACAGGGACACTGCTGAGCTGAGGCGGGAGTCCTGATCGTGGGAGGAGAGCGTACGTAGATGAATATTCCGATGCAGCAAATAAATATATCATTAATCAGAAAGTTACCTTTACTGCCAAGCAGAGGTACGAGAGTTCTGCACAGATGTTGGCTGATGTCAGCGTGTGATGACTGATAGCAGATATGAAAAAGTCTCTTTCATTGTTTTGATCTTCTTTTTGTTTTGCGTCATTTCAAGGATCTTACCAAAAGTTAGGRTCATGATGGAATAGTAAATATTATAAGTTACTGAGGCTGTTTTGTGTTGGTAAATCCTTGATTTTCTGGCTTATTACTGGAGAAGGTCATCAGTTCTACCTGTTAAGCCGTAAAGTGTTTTCTAGAAGTTTGTGCTGTCTGGTGAACATGGTTTTTATGTGATTTTAGCCAAGATTCTGACATTTCTATAGACACCCCACACGTCTGTTCAACTAAGTGAACCTAGGTTGATGAAGGTAGGGGGAAAAGGCTGCAATTCTTAGGTTAATCCAGCTGCACTTCAGTCTTTTCCTTCTCAATACAGTATTTTGCTTTTACAGATTTCGCACATATGTACATTTTTAAGTAGTGACAGTTGTGTATATACGTAGCTCTATATGGTGTGTTTTAGTTGTGAATCTTCTGCACCTGATTCTGATATTAGCTGTTTGAACACTTCAGTATTCGAGAGTGCATGTCTCCTTCACTCCTATTTTGTGGGTCAGATGCTTAAAACAGTAAAACCAAGCAATCACGCCCAGCTTTATGTATTTAAAATTTTGATTTAAAAAAATGTGGCTAAAGGGATAACGTTAACACGACCTTGAACTCCCTCAAGCTCTGCCTCTCCCTGTGTTTTTATAGATAAACCGGCAGTGGCACTAAATTACTTTTCATGCACTGAAAAGAGGAAGAGGAGGGTTGTGAGGCGCTGGGAAAAGGAGAGGAAGAGGCGTCCTCTCTGGCTCAGGATATCGCTATCATCTCTTTTTGACAAAGCTGAGAAGCTTTAGGACYGTAAATTTAAAAAGAATGAGGCAATAATTTGACAGATGAATGAAATTTTCTRATCTGTATTCACTTTACAGAAAGAATCTTGTTATTGGAGATGCTCTGTTGTAGTGTTTAAGCAGAGTAGGAAAAAATAAAGTTACTTTCTTAACAAATATGGCTCATTACATTAGAACAAAAAGTTTTCAAACCCATACATTTTTTTCACCGTACCACCACCTGATGCCATGTTTGTTCAGAGCTTCTGTTGGTATCTGTTAATCAAAAAAAAAAAATCCAAGTGATTAGAAGCTGAAAAGCTGCTGCGGGCCTCTCAGAGCACCAACAGGGAGCTTCAGCCCTCTAGGATTTATCCACATTTTTCTAACAGCAAGAAGCAGCCAAGGAGGCTTCATGTCGGCAGGATCCACAACTCATCCCTGCTGGCGGCGTGGCTTATAAGTGCGGCTGATTTGTAATTTCTCTGTGCCCGCAGGTCTCTCAGGGGAGTGGGTTCTTGCTGCATGTCCTCGCTCCCTGCATTAACTCTCATGAATGATGGAGGAGGCACGTGTCGGCCACGGTCTGAGCCACCTCTCCAACACACACAGATGATATTAAATAATAAAAACACGGAACATGCAAATAATAATAAAAAAGTGAACAGAAAAACAGAAATCCAGTTTATGCAAAAATAAGAATGAAATAATAAATTAAAGACTTATTTTTTAATTTAAATTGATGTTTTTTCATATCTCACCTCTATTTTTATAACTAAAGTAATAATTAATTCATGTGGGAGGACGTGATGCACTTCCTTTGAATGTACGGCTGCCAGAGATCCTCATCTACACGGCTCTTATGTAACTGTGTGCCTGCCTCTCAACTTGTCAACCAAATGTGCCTCATCAGCTGTCTTTGCTGCATTATTCATGACTGGAGTGGAAATGAGCAACTCAAACACGCTCCATCCATCCTAAATGAGGGTCTCAGTCCTTGGCGGTGCACCAGAAGGTCTGGATTGAGAGCTTGTGAAAGCTATAGGTAGGTTAGGAACAAGAGTTTTCTACAAGTGATTACAAACATTTGTTTTTGTTCTGAAAACAAATTTATGCCACAGTWTTAGAAAAACAAGTCGTCTGCATCATCAAGCAACAAATTTCAATTTACTTGAAAAAATAATCATGGATTTCATGAGTAAAATAAATTTCACTGTACTGTTATTTTTTTATTGAAGCAGATTTTTTTTTTACACAATTACAAATAAAGATCAAGGAGCATAACACAGAATATGTAACAACATGGTGCTATATAAATGAACTGAATTAAACGGAAGTGAATTGAATTGAACTGAATTGAATTATTTCATCATGTTATTAATAATTAGGTTAAATCCTGAATAACAGTTTAAAGGAAACATCTCGCACTTTGTTATTTGTCAAATGTTTCGGATGAGATGACCACACCACAGTGAAGTTAACTCTGTACTGTAAAACTCACAACGACCCAACAAGCAGGAAACATTGAACGTAGCCACTAGAGGGCGCATGAAATCCTCAAAAATCTAAAATCTGCCCCCTAATTTTGACTAGTGTGAAATAATACCTCATGAATCATGGTTATAATAGTACATAAACTAATGCATTCAGCCTAAATTAGAAAACAGGAGTTCAAAATTTTAATGAAAATGTATTTGAATGGGGAAAAAACATTTAGAAAAGAACATTGGTAAAGTGTGTTTTTAAATAAACTTGTTTTTGTTCATGCTGTCGCAAACATATTCTGAAATCTATGAGTGAATTGGGGCCTCACTGCTGCGATGTGTTTGTGGCAACTTCCACACAGCTGATATGATGTAAAGAGATGTAAGGAGCTTTGATCCATGTGGAGATGTGACTAATATTTAGCCTCTGTAAGATCTGAAATTAAAAGGAGAAGATCTCTCATCACTGCAGATGAAACGGAATCGATGATGACATTGACTCATCAGGTTGTGTCTCCTGATGAAGGTGTATTTGCCACAGTTGCCTGCTGTGTTGTCATATAAGGAGATRAGGAGGAAAGCCTATATTTTTGTGTATTTTCTGAATTTGGTTTTGATCTTWCCCCTTACGCTCCCTACATGTGACCTTTTGTTCCAGTCGTATGTTTACTTTGGGGACAAAAGCGTGTCCCAGAATCCTGCCGATCCGGTGGCAGGGATCCAGTTCCAGRGCCCTCCTAGAGGGGCCCCTTGTCCCAAAGGCTGTGGCTTCAAAGAGACCTGAGGTCAGTGGGCCAAGTAGAACCTGGTTTAACCCTTTCACGCTCTTTGCATTATAATAGTGTTTAGCCTTCACTATCTTCATGATGTGTTTCTCAATGCAACACCCAGGACTTTACAACCTCATGTGTCCCCCCGCGATGCTGCCTTCTAGAACCCATAGCTCTGCTTCAATTCAATTCAGTTAAATTAAGTTTATTTATAAAGCACCAAGTCACAACATCATCCCAGGGCACTGTACACAAAAAAAAAAAAAAAAAATCTAAAGAAGCCAGAAGGTTGTGTTGAATCACTTCATCATAGTCTCGTCCTGAGCAGCACATTGGTGACAGTGGAAGGAAAAACTCCCTTTTAACAGGAAGAAGCCTCCAGCAGAACCAGGCTCAGGACAGGCAGCCATCTGCCTCGACTGGCTGGGTTTGTAGGGAGAGGAAAGGAACACAGAGAATCACAGAAGGACTRGTCCAAGTGCACCTTCCTCTGTGAGAAAGACAAAGAAAACATGTTATCAGTGGAAATAATTACAACAAACGTGGAGGAGAGTGATGATGACAACAGCAGAGTGAGGAAATATGCTCAGTTTGTCCTCCAGCAGCAGAACTAATGAATAATTCAGGAAACCTAAGTCTAACTATAGGATTTATCAAAAAGGAAAGTCTTCAGTCTAATCTTAAAAGCAGACAGAGTGTCAGCCTCATGGACAGAAACTGGAAGTTTAGTTCCACAAGAGAGGAGCTTGATAACTGAAAGCTCTGCCTCCCATTCTACTTTTAGAAACTCGAGGAACCACAAGTAAACCTGCAGTCTGAGAGCGAAGTGCTCTGTTAGGAAAGTATGGAACAATAAGATGTTTAATATATGATGGAGCTTTGTTRTTAAAAGTTAGGAGTAATATTTTAAATTTATTCTGAATTTGACAGGGAGCCAGTGGAGAGAAGCTAAAACTGGAGAAATATGATCTCTCTTTCCAACTCTCATTAGAACTCCAGCAGCAGCATTTTAGATTAAYTGAAGACTTCTTAAAGAGTTTTTTTTGGATGCCCATTTTTGAACAAAATATTTCTAATTTTAGTGATATTAYGCAGGTGGRAAAAGRTGGTCCTGGTAACATTTTTAAYATGAGTGCTAAAAGACATGTCCTGCTTCAAGTTCTGACTTAGATGAAGGGGTTTTTTCTGTGTCTAATTAGTGAAATAGTTGGTATTATTCCCWGCTGCTGAAGGTGGCGCATTGTTTTTGCTCATGTCTGCTAGGGCTGCACCATATCAGGAAAACCTGCRGTGTGGGATAACGGTGCTTTATATTGTGATTACAATAAGATAGGAATTGTGATAAATGAACAAATACTTTAGTATACAGTGTTGATGTCTTGCTGCTCTGGGTTCAGAGAAAAAAACTACTGTAATACACGATTTCCATTCCAACATGTTTTAGTTTTAAAAGTGCAACCAGCCACAGCTGCTGCATTAACAGTGAAAACACAAACTGAAGGCAGTACAGTTTAATGACTTTAAAATATCTCCCCAAGTCTAAATACTGAAAAATGCCTATTACTGTCTGTTTTTTTCATAAATAATAATAATATGTGAAATAAAAAAATATTAAACCTAAATCCAAATATGTTTTGATGTAGTACTTTTGGTCCATTTTGGTTTTCAGACTGATGCTGACAATACGGATAAATGCAAACATTCGTTCCAATTATTTATTGTAGTTTGTGTCGTTTTTTTGCGAAATGCCAGGCTATGGCGCTGACAATAAATTTGCAATATATTGCGCAGCCCTAGTGTCTGCTCATTTGTGTGTCGTTAGCAAAATACCTCCTGAACCACAGAACAGATTTTAATGAATCTTTAACTACAATTGATTAGGTTTTGGAGACAATCCGGTTCAAGATGGCCACCTTAGAGGCAGTAGCAAACACAACATTTAAGTTTTTTTATTTTTATTTTAGTTGATCCTTAATTGTTCTTTTTGGGATTCAAACAAACAAACAAAAAAAACAAGTATATATCCAAACAGAAATGTCATCAAAGTTTTATGACTCACCAGTCACCAGTCACTCATTTTGATCAACGTTTAAACCAAGAGGAAATAAAGAGTTTAAACTTTTCTGTAAAACCTGATGGTTCCTGCAGTTGTATTGCTCCATCCATAAAGATGTCAAGGCATCTCAAATCCATTTATCTCTGCACCATTTCCACTGAGATGGTGATTATCCATGCAGAGCCAGACACAATATGCAACAGAGTAACAGACTTGCCATTCAGAGTTAATGGGATTATATTTCAGCCTGTGCTGCTCTGACATGCCTATAAACGGGGTTCTGCTGAAGGAGGGACTTTTTTTTGTTGCAATCAGGTTTTTCAAAGACACACCACATTCAGGAAGATTGGTAAATCTGTTCAGAGGTATTTTCACCTCCTAACTCCATTCTGCATGCATTTTCAAATAGATGTGCAGAAGTTTCTGTCAGGTTTTTTAGCTGCCACCCATGTCACTGAAGGAATTCCTTCAAAATGGAGAGTTTTATCATGAAGTCACTTTGAAGAGACTGAGCAGATTGCAGCTCCTTCAGCGCCAGAGAGGGGAGGAGAACTGGAGGGCAAAGGGCAAACTCTTACATGAGTTTCCTTTTTTCTTTGCTGCCCAATAAATTTGTGAAAGGACCAAATGTGAATGGTAAGAATGGGGTCAATGAGAGGCACAACAGTAAGTGAGGAAAAAAGAAATCTAATCAGTTTGGAGATGCTAATTTTATGGAGCACCAATTAAGAAGAATTTTTATARCGCTCCTTTTTTGAGAAAACAAAGCAGTAGAGCTGTTATCTCCTCATTGGGGGGGCTTCTGTTTGAGTGACCCTTTCCACAGACCAGTCTGAAACCAGCCTCTAATGGGATGGCGCCCACTTTTTGCCCACATTGGGGAAATGAGGCAGAGTCTGTTTGTTGTTCTGGGCGACCGTGCATCCCCGTTTATCACTGTCACATCACAGAAGCGCAGAAAAAGAAAAAAGACGGGGGTGGGGAGGGGCTGGTTAGCTCYGCTGTCCAATCTGTCCCGTTTTGGGCTTTATAAGCACAAGCCCCACGTGGCGAGGCCCCCGCTCCTCGCCCATACATCTCCATATCTGCCTTTCGGGCACGGACGGTCTTTGTGTGGGCTCACTTGGGCTGCCAAAGACGTGGGTCTGCACCGCTAACTGKGGCCTGGGTGGAGCTCCTAACTAGACAATGATGGCAGCTCCAACACTAACAATATTTAACCAGAGAGCAGCCCACTCACGCCCCTGCACGGACACACAGCCTCCTGTGCCTTTGTGGACTTTGAGTTAATCTTTTAAAGGCCACTGTCCTCTTTAATATACTGCCAGTTTATTGAGCTGCACTTTTATTGGGCCTTTTGTTTCGGGGGCGGGTATTGTTTGTGCTGTTTGCTCTGCTTTCTCGAAGCTCAGTGATCTATAAATATTTTTTAGGAAATAACACAAGAGATTGCAGAGAAAACGAAGGAGGGAGYGACGTGTCTGCTTGGTAAACATGAATTAAATCTTTAATTAATGCAGCTGAAAATTAAGGCGGCATTGCAGAACGGATTATGGACCCTAAAACAGAAATGTGGTACTCTACAGGTCACGTTTAATAGTGTTTTTGATTTATATTGCTTTTTTTTCACTTCTTCTTTTCCTCTCTTTCACATGTGAGCAACAATTGCTTTTCCCTTTAATTGCTTCTTTGCTGTATTGGACATCATTGTAAAAAAAAGTGTACATAACAGTATATAATGCTGCACTCAGAAGAAAGATATTGTAGTAATAGCAGAGGTTTTATAACCCTACACTAAACCATCGTGCCTTTGAGAGGTCAGGCAGCCATGTGAGAGCAATGTGTTGGAAACACACTGTTTTTAATAAAACTGTGAGGAGAAAATCTTAAATTTGCTTTCACTCCTACAAACTTTTGCGGTCGTAAAACCTGTAATGAGACATATGATGCTTTTAAATCCTCCTTTTTCAYATTTAAATCATTTAGTTGGTGTTTATAAAGTAGAAATGCAGTGCTTTGGTCTGAATTCCTCCTTATAGTAACTCTTTCACCCATTTTGTGTCTCAGGWCAACTCGTTTTGATGCCGTCTCTKTATAGTTTGCRACTATATAGCAGCGCAGAAACATTTTATTCACATATTAATTAAAAGTTGTYAACAACTGAAGACTTGTCCATSCAGCCTTACATTTTGGATCCAGAGTCTGACCCAGAGCCAGAGGAGATTGAAGACAAATTKTAGTTGGTAAGTCCAGACCTTTTTTGGCAATATCATCACAAATACTGTGACGTATAGTTCAGAATACATAGTCAGCGTTGTAAAAAAATGAAAACTGAAYAGGTTAAGAAATATGACTCAAACAGAAAGACATCTTTGCAGCACCAGGAGACTAAATTCAACTTTTCTGCACTCCTAGAGTTTCCAAGTACACAACAAAATGAGTTTAAAGGGACAATATTAAGTGTTTCTCAGGCATATATTTAAATGCTATACC
>NW_013952404.1:2439019-2441505 GCF_001266775.1 Austrofundulus limnaeus | reverse complement strand
TGCCTCAGGACACTACAGGATTTCTCAAACATGCATGAATGAGTCAAAGTAAGACTCTGGGCATGTTTTTGATGAAAGGATAACATTATAATGTGATATAAAGCTCAATTTTTTTCATGACATTGTTCCTTTAATGGCTTAAAAAGTGGATTTTGCATGATATGTCCCCTTCAAGATGTCTTTGTTTTGTTTTTGCTGAACTTTTTATCAACCAACACTGAAAAAAAAAAAACAAATTGAAAATGCTTAAATTGAAATAAAAGGAGGAAAAGTGTTTGTTGACCAATTTCATAACTGCAATGCATTTAAGTATCTAGAAGTTTCCAGAAGCATGATCTGTAGAGATGGAACAAAGAGATATCTGAAGGTTTTAAAACATTTTCTGAACAGATGAAATAACGGTTGTTTGTCTCGTTTGTCTATGTGTGGCCCTGTGATGGACTTGCGATCTGTCCAGGGTGTACCCCGCCCCTCGCACTGTGACTGCTGGATATGGGCACCAGTGACCCATACAACCCTGAAAAGGAAGAAGCGTGTACAGAAAATGGATGGATGGATGGATGAAATAATGAGGACTTTTCATGGTTATTCTTAATTTAACTGTTTCATAAACCCAGAACATCACTTCCAGTTAGAACTCAGCAAGTTCTTCTACATTGTTTTTTATTTATGATTAATCACTTTAGCGTTTCTAAGTGTTCTGCAAATACAACCAGAAGAACCCAATTTATGTTATCCTCTGCTAACTGTTTGTATAAAAAGTGCTCATGAACAAGTTGGATCTTTATAATTTTCAAGCTGACAGTTAACCCCTAAACTTGCTGGAAGGGTTAGTTTTTAGTTTAAGTAATGTTAGATGACACAACTAAAATTAATTTAAAGGCTGATAGATGACCTCTTTTTTTTTTTACTGTATTTTTATGTTTAGTTTGTCATACAAACAATCAAGTGTTGTTAAAATAGGACAGATCAATAACAGTAAAGGTATTAATTTGTGTAAATTACAAGTACATGTAACTAATCATATTTTTAGTATCATCAGCAGTAAAAGGGATTTTGTTGTTATCACAGTCAGTATGTTGCATTAGGTTTGGAAAGTCATCTCACATCTGGCTGTACAAAGACAACTGTCCACCTCTGTTTGATCAAAATGTACTCATTACTTGTTGGCTGTTTGTTTCCAAATGAGAATCTGCAGAAGTCAACTGTTACAAAACCTGCAAAAAGTTCTTGGTATCATGTAACCATTAGATGATAAAAATCTTACAGGTTAGAAATTGGGTGCACATCTTGTAAACCTCAATAATAAATTTTTCTAGTCCATTTTATTTTCCTCAGTTTGGTCTAACTGTGCTATGAGTATGAAGCATATTTTAACAGTTTATGAAGTCCAGACAGAGTTAGTGCAAACTGAGCTGTAAATGCAGTTCAGTTCACTACATCAAGCTAAAAAGGGGGAAAAAGACAATTGTGTGTCACTAACCAGTCTGATGCAGTTAAAAGGCAAATACTAACAAAACAGCATGACTTGACTCAACGACCTGCTGAGGTTGTATACCAACAAAACACATGTGGGCACACACGCAAAGACCACCGATCAGCTCGTTAATCACCGGCCAATAAGGACGGCCAGCGGCCACCAACTCTCAGATTATTGCGCCCGTTGACCCGGAGGTCAGCAGTTAGTAGTTGAGCGCTCCACAAAAGGACCACATCATGTACTTTGCACATACAGTGGAGATGCYGCCGGCGCCGTTCAGAATGGACACATGGCAGGCCCGCTCACAGATGGGACRTGAACGGGGGGCGACTGGAGGGGTTGTTGCCGTGGTGAAGGAGCACAAGTCGATGTAACAGACTGAGACAGTTGCTGTTTCAGTTGGATTTCATAACATCTCACAGACAAACAACATCATTTTGTTTCACGCAGTGATTTAGCAAATCAAATTTTAGTTTAAGGATATTTAAGGATAGGTTTCTCTACTGTACTTTATTATTACTGCATCAATAATTCAATTCACATAAATTCATATCTAAATTAATGAACTTATTGTACCTCTTAAATTTGGTAATTGTCTATAACAGGGCTATTCAAATGGTGGCCCGTGGGCCGGATGGTTCATTCATCTCTTAAGCCCAAATCCCAGGTTTTCTACTTTAATTACCATGAGTTTTATTTGTTAAACATAGACATGTTTGGTGTCTACAGAAATGCCAGGGACTTTTCTAGAAGCTGGTAAAAACAGTTTCTATGCACACTCAAGACAGTTAAAACTACAAGCAGCTGAAGATATGAAATTGAAAATAAAAGCGGTTTAAAAATGTGGCAAGTCAGAGATGTCAAAATAATGTGTTAAATAGGAGGCATAGAGTGTTCTTTTTGTCTTTGATATTGTTTAATTATCACTATAGGGTTCTGTATGTTGTATTCATGATTAAATGCACCAAAATAAACTATTTCAAAAGGTAACAGATCTTTGTAATAC
>NW_013952404.1:2431941-2438587 GCF_001266775.1 Austrofundulus limnaeus | reverse complement strand
CTATCTATCTATCTATCTATCTATCTATCTATCTATCTATCTATCTATCTATCTATCTATCTATCTATAAAACTTTATAAGGTGATGATGAAGCTGTCATGGTTTCGGGTCCTGCCAACCTGAAGGCCAACATCTGGATCTGGTTCCTCCACCTCCTGATGACGGTCTGCTCTTCAACCAGTTCTCCTTTATCCTCTTTCACTCTCACCCCCTTCGAGCTGTCTGTCCTCCCTCGGGGTAATTGTGGGGGTAATTTATGAAGTTCTAGCAGCATGGAGCAGGCCAGTGTATGGGACAGCCTGCTGACCGAGCCCCATTCAGCTCCAGAAAAGACGGTCCGGACTCCTTTCATTCTCCTGCGCTCGAACACCTCCTCCTGACTCCCCTCGCCCCGCAGCCTTCCACAGCACGCAATCCTCCACGGCCCCTTAAAAATGAAGGGGAAAGTTATTGGAGTCTTTAGTGACTCATAAACATCCTGGGGGATTTTCATACTGCCTTTGAGTCTTTTTGTTGCGGCTGAGATAATGCAATTGTTTCAGGCAGTGTAAATGAATAAATCACTGAGCGGTTTGTGATAACAAAGGGCACCACTCTCTGCTCTCAGAAACACTTGTCAGCCCCATCAGACCCTCGGCGAAACAGTTTTATATCTTTATCCTAGGCGAAAACAAAAATGCGCAGATAAAGCAAACCCATTCATCATATATATTTGAATTTAGAGCTTTGATGTGCAATAAGTAATGAGAAAAAGGTGAAACCCAAAAGCTGCCGTTTCATTCTTTACTCACTCTGCTCCGGCGTGGATTAACACCCAGAAGATCGAAGCGCTGATCCAGTTAAACAAAGACCAACAGAGGGTGAAGGAGGCCTTATGGTACACAGCACAGGTTTGCTCTTCAGCTTAGCACTTTTATTGAGCCATGATAGGCCCTAATCTGGCCTGATCCTCTGTCACTACAAGCATATGCCTGTGATAATGCCCTCATTTTCTGGTCACCTGAGCACTTTCACTGGAGAGCACCCCAGGAGGCAGCAGAAAGCGGGTCGCTGAAGCCTAAAAAATAAAAAAAAAAGGGATGACTCAGAGCTCTGAATTGGATGACGGGTCCTGAAAGGTGGCATCTTGAGAAGAAAGTCAAACACTTTAATGCAGGGTTAAAAACTGAAGGATTATATGGAAACATGGAAGGTGGCTACCCTTTCTGTTGGAAAACACAAAGCTCGGAGACTTTTGTGTCTCTCTGTGTGGCCCGTTGCCTACACAAACACATGAATAAGGATAAGAATGATTGGGAGAATGGGATTTATGTGGCTCATGAGCGCAGGAATAGAGTAAGAGTAGGACTGCTTACACTCCATTATTCAGCTAGAGTCCCTTTAAATCCCTATATGTGCTGATTGTACTTCTATTGATCCCTAACTATTTCTTTTAGCTGTTTTTTTTTATTAAAGTCATACATTTTTACATGATTTTTACAAATTAAGTAATGTAATTTGGTTCAAGTGAAAGTTTATTTCAATTTACAGTTTATCGGAGACTTATTTGGATTTTTTTTTTGAGTAAAATAGTGGCATGAACCCAACCATTAAATGCTTTTAAAGACTGGACGGTTGTGTCCAACATTGTTAATTAGGATAAGACCCAATTAATGAAGAGGAATCCTGCAGCCACATTGGCTAACAGCCTAACAACGGGAAAATCCATATGCTCCAAATAACTGGCTTATGTTAGCTCTCAAGGTTCCACCAATTATAGTATTACTGAATACTGACTGAGCCAAAGCACCCTGGGAGGCCCCCTGATGGAGCAGTGGTGGGGGGGTCTTAAGGACCCTCCAGATTCCTGCTTTCTTTAAATCCATGAGTTGAATCGATTTTCAAGGACTTTTTGCTTTGACATTATGCTGAAATACAAACCACTGAGAGAGACATCCGATGTTTTAAATTGAAATCAGAGGAAAATACTATCAGAGTATTGAAAAATATTAATAGAAAAAGTTAAATAATTAGTTCAAAGATAGGTGGGTTAAAGATAAATATGATGACTTTTACACAAGTTTAGCTCCATTAGTCAGGATTTTCTTCAGTGCTGATGGAAAAAAATTATAAAAAAGTGTTTCAGCACAAAACTTGAGAAAACACACGAAAAACAATGAATATTTAGACATTAAATCATTTAACAGTGTGGGGAGAAAATAACTTTTTTGTGGGTTAACATGAATATTGAAGAGGATCCTACTGTGTTTCACACAGAAGAGAAATAAACAGTTTCCACATGCAAGATGCTTGTAAAATTGTCTTTTTTAAAATAAAGCTGGATAAAATTTTTGATGAAAGCTTCACAGAGGCCATTCTCCTAATAGGACAAAACAAAACTGATGTTTTTTACAAATTTCTTTGCTTATTATGGAGAATATAATTCTAGGACAGGTTTTATGGAGACTATTTCTATTTTGGAACTTGAGCATTTGGCACACAGCAGGCAGGAAATTCCCAAACTAAGTGGTGAAATCCAGCCTCAGAGCACCACTCATATGAGCCAAAACTCATTTGAAGTCTGAAAGAAACCCAACTTTTCCATCCTGAATGAGCGAGACGTTACACTTTCTCTAAAAGCGAACAAAAACCATTATAAAATTAAAAAGTGCTCGAAACTTTACAAGTGAATTAGAAAGGAACAAAGCCATGTCTGCTTGTTTAGTAGCTTTTTAACTACCTCCTCCTCAAATGAAGGACCCCCACTTCCAGAGATAGTGATGTGATTTCACAGACTGTTTGKGGGAGTCGAGTCAAATTGATTTGACCTCCTTTGTTTTAAGCTCCTGGTTGAATTGGACCTAGTCTGCCATTAACGCTGTTCTTTATGTGTTCAAGCGCCTCATATGGTGCCTCATACCTTTCTCCAAAGTGTCTCATGGCTACCGTATGTAAATAAGGCCTTGGAGGCATCATCTATCTGGTGTCATGSAAGAAGGCAATAAAAACTGTGGCCTGTTGAACTCAGGGGTTAACACTCTCACTTTCACTTCACTTAAAGGTCAAAACACAAAGGGAGAAAATATGGATTTGATCAACTTTTAAGATGGACCAAAAACTGACTGATGTTTCTATGCATTCATGGTTAATCTTTGTAGTGCATCATAACATGTGAGCATTAATATGTTGGGCTTAAAGRATGTTAAAGCGGGTGTGGGAAGGTGAAGTGGGGGGCTGCAGGAAGGGGGTGTTAGAGGGGGTGAAAGTGTGTCCCTTCTGCAATTGGTTGTGGCCCTAAGTGTCTCATTATGCAGTTTTTTTGTTCCTTTGTTGTGTCCGGGGTATAAAAACACACCAGCAGGCCCATGGGGTGACAGTTTAGAAACACTCTCACTCCTGTGGACAGACTGAGCATCAAAGCAAGCAGCACAGTCTCYCCGTAACTCTTTGGGAAAATCATTTTTTAAAGTGTTTCTTCCATTTACGCTGTCTGGGTTTGAGTTTGTTTATTACCATTTTTTTTTGGAAATTTCTGTTAAAATGGACTCGGACGCCAGTTCCACCTGCAGCCGCTCCTCATCCCCAGACCTGGTGGTGGACGACTCTGCTGGGAGTTTCTTCTCCAACAAGATGTTCCAGAAATACTGCCTGGAGAACCGACAGAGCAGCGAGGCCGGCCAAGACAGAAACGAGCGCTGCGGTGGCGGAGGAGCAAAGGCCAAAAACAGGTCTGAGCTCAGCAAGGAAGAGATGCAGGACCTGAGGCTTAAAGTCAACAGTCGAGAGAGGAAGAGGATGCACGACCTGAACCAAGCCATGGACGGCCTGAGGGAGGTGATGCCGTACGCTCACGGCCCTTCTGTTCGCAAACTTTCCAAAATCTCCACCTTGCTGCTGGCTCGTAACTACATCCTGATGCTCTCCAGCTCCTTGGAGGAGATGAAGAAGCTGGTTGGGGACGTCTACGGCGGCAGCGCTGCCGCGCAGAGCCGCTCCGCTGCCCACCACGCCATGGCCCCCGCAGCCACAGCTGCCCACCTCCCGCTGCATCCTCTGGCCCAGTCTCTTCACTCGCTGGTGGGCAGCGCGCCTGCAGCTCTGCAACATCACGCCTCCTCTCCCTCTTCAGCTCCGGCTCCACACTCCCCTCCTTCGGCCACCTTCCTGGGCTTCCACGCTCCGGTCCAGGGCCTCCTGAAAGACCCGCTCCACCTGAGCAGTTCCTACCGGCACTTCCCTGGCATGCCCTGYCCGTGCACGCTCTGCCAGCCCCTGCCCACGACCACCTCCACGTTACACAGCTTGTCTATGAGCAAATGAGCGGAACTCCCTTTTAAATGACTGTTTCTGTTTGGATCAGAGCACAGAACCAAACCGGACTAACTTACATGCTGCCTGGTTCCAGAATTGTACATTTTGTTAATATAAACTGCTGCTATTTGTCATTAATTTGTTTCTTCTTCTTATGCTCTGAATGTGCCAGGAATCTGATTCGAGCAGCAAAGTCTGCAGTTTGATGCCTTTTTTTTTGATGAGTCATTGTGGAAACAAATGTTTGATATTGTGCAGGATTTCTATTTTCATAAATTAAAATACATTTTAAAAGTAACTTGTGTTTGCTTTCTTCATCATTTATTTCGCCTGACTGCTGTTTACCCCAAATATCTGTGTTTTTAATTAAAGTTATTTAAACTTCTCAGCAAAAGAGATGCATGAGGTATAAATGCTTTGAAGTGCAACAAAGCAACATTTTTTATGAACAGATGGGTTTTGACCGTGCTTTGACAAAAAAAAAGATATTTAGGACAAAGTATTTGTTGCTAACTGGTTTTGGACAGACTAACCTCTAAAAGGTTAGAGAGGGACAGGAGGGTGAGACAATACAGCAGCACAGAAGCTGAATGTGGTGTTCTTGAGCCAGGGGACCATCAATCTTCACCTCAACAGGGTGTAGGAGATGAAAGGACGACACAGGCGCCAGGACGGCGCGTCACTTTTGTCAGACACAGGCGAGGGACACAACGATGTCCTCAGCTGCAGGCCAGCCATTTGTCACTGTCTCATATGATTATGGATATAGGCACACAAAGGACAAAATTAGAGCGGAGGACACAGCATGTTCACTCAAGAAACTTCAGTTTAATCAGGATGTTCATATTTCCACATACTCTTTTGCGGTCGCTTCGGTGATGAAGGTCAACTTTTAGCTGATTCACAAAGACGMTCCCCCCCACAACGAACCATAAACAACCCTATTTAAACAAAACACACCCAGTGTCACGGACATGATTCAGTCAAACAACTCAGCAATGGCTGGCCCTTCACTTAGCAACAAATCAAGCGTGTAAAATACATGCTTATCCTCCCACGGCTGACAGATGAGTCGGAGATCGGGAGAGAAAGCAAAGATGTAACTCATTCTCACCCACCACCTCCTCCTCGGAGCGCTGAAGGGCTTTGAACAATAGCCATGCGTGGGACACAAAGGCAGTGGGAGTCAAAGCTCTCGTGCCTGGGACACAGACCCCCCTCCATTCAATCTACATTTCATCATGGTAACAAGCTCTGTCGGGCCAAAAGGCCTGACACCCTCGCTCGCCACAAAGGCGGTTAGCTCTAATATATGAGGCTATTGACACTGTAAAGAGCTCCTGTCAGCGCTGGGGGATTGTCAGCTGTGGGATGTCTCAGTGGGGGGAGGCAGCTGCTAGCCAAACCAAGCGGTGGAGCTTCTGTCCTGGGGACCGGCTCTGCAGCGTCACCTGGTCCCTGCTCCCTTGACACAGAGACCCCAGTCCTCCCACGTACCCCACCGCACCCCCTCCTTTATTGGGGGGGCACAGGTGGGAATGGGAAGCAGAACACATTGAGGAGATTAGTGGGGATCTGCCTCCTTTTGCTCGAGGTAGATAATTAGAGACACTGACTTGTGCAAAAGCTGGTGTTTCCTGATTGGCACCAGATGGTGTTAGCCCACAATGTGGCATCGGTGGTCTGGAAAGGCTGCACGTGTGTGTGCATGTGGGTGTGTGGGTGTGATGACTGCGGTGTGTAATGGATATGCTTCTTAAATCATACAATATGGCCATGTCCTCTGTGTACCATTACGGTCTGCCTCTGCTGTCATCACTGTGGTCTTTAGCGTACGCTAACCAGTGCTGCTTTGAGTTTCAGTGCTAAAGCACTTCAGTAATGTTATGAATTCAACAGTCAGATAAATAAAATGCACCTTTATGTCATTTAGCATATAACAGAAAATATGTGCAATATATCTGAGATGTCTGAAATAGAAGTTTTAAAAATATTTATCTGAAAAAACAGCTTTTTTGAAAACAATTGTAAAGATTTTAGCCCAGTTTGCTCAATCTAATGAGGATATTTTAACATTTTCCCCAAATTCAAATCATCTTTGTAAAAATAGGGCACATTAGTAATAAAAGGTTAAGTTGGTTCCATTGAAACTAAACAAAAATCAAACACAGTTTATTCRCTGAAGTGATGCAGAAACAACAATGGCATGTTTTAGTTCTTCACTGTAAGCAAAAGGAAAGCTCTAAAAATGGAAGTACCTTGAATGTTCTTTGTCTCATCCTAAAGAAATTTATTTTATTTACACATACACAGGCAAAAAACAAAACTATATATGTATATGTATATGTATATATAT
>NW_013952404.1:2409780-2430793 GCF_001266775.1 Austrofundulus limnaeus | reverse complement strand
TATATATAGACTGCATTTTACAGAAATATATTTTTGATATATTATCAATAGAATATAATTTTTAGGACTAAAAATAATAATCCTAAAAAGTACATTTAGTACATTTAAAGTGTACTAAGTATATTTAAAGTTGTTCCATTTTAGTATTTAAAAGTATACTTAATACACTTAAAATTGTGCTTTTGTACAACTTAAATACAACTAAAAATATTTAGTATTAAATTAGTTGTTCCTAGATGATTAGTGTGGCTTCAAGTATTCTAAAGTATACTTAGATTTAGTATACTCAGTATAATATTTGTAAAATATTCTTATTTAAGCTTCTGTGTAAGAATCAACTAATTCAAARAAAGAGGAGCCTTTAAGCACACGTACATACAAAGCCATGATAGAATTACACATTCCTCTTTTGTTCGTTTAATGTCTATGCTCATGTAGACAGATGGATAAGTTAACTGCTTCAGAAACTGATCAATAGAGGACTTTTTATTCCAACTTGGCTCATTTTAACCTGCGCTGACAGAGTTAATTAGGGGACTGAAAAACCCAATTAAGGGGATTGAGGAGCCGGACAAGGGAGACATATTGGAGGACATACGCACACATTGTGGAGCGTCTGGAGAAAGGGGAACTTCAATTAAGAGAGGACCCACTTCCAGAGGCTTGTTGCCTGTTCCTATTCATTTTGTGCTCGATAAAGGACCCCCCCAATCCTCTCAGAATACTGATGAGGAGAGAGCACAGCTGCTTGGGGTCAACACACATTTCCAATATGCTGAGCACATTTGCTCACATGCACGTCCACAGATGTACACGGAGGAGGAGGAGACTAATGACTGGATTCAGGCTGGGATGGCTAAACGCTGGTTAGTCGACAGAATGACTCAAGAAGAAAAGCTTTGGTTTTTGAACATTTATTTAGTTGAAATGCAGGCTATTGGTTAAACTGGTTATGATTAAATAAAACTCTTTGTATATATTTGAGATGTTCAACTTCTAGAATCTTTATWATCCCCAAGGGGCAATTTGTTGCACAGCCAGTAGACATAAAAACAGTCATGCACAAATACAYAAAAATCACAAATGTTCATAAATAAATTGAACTGCTGCTGGGATGAATGAGTTTTTAAATCTATTTGTYAACATCATTAGAACATTTGAGATTGTCCTTTCTCTTTGATGAGGTGCAACCATTTCAAAAGCTGCACTAATTCAGACTTTGTGTGAATATGCCCAAATATTCTGATCTTTTTAAGATTTGCCACATGTACTTCACCCTGTACTTTGTTGCTTGTAATATAACGTTTGCACTAATTGAGTGTGTGCTGATTTGAACATTAGTTGCTTGTTGTGTGTCTACAATATATATTTCATATGTAAGTGATTGTGGATTACTTTACAGTCAAATGTGAGCATTGATAATCAGTTTTTTCTTGTGTTGAATTATTTTTTTGATAAAGCATGTGCTGTAGTTAGTTTTTAACCATAGTTCTGTGCTGTTTTTGCTCATAACACTTTTCCTCAAACTGACTGCATGAAAACACTCAAAATATTATGTTATGTTTTTATTTTCTTGTTTGTTTTCTACTGCATATGTACAGAGCCTGTCCGGTGACATT
Organism: Austrofundulus limnaeus; assembly: GCF_001266775.1. Lineage (NCBI taxonomy): Eukaryota > Metazoa > Chordata > Actinopteri > Cyprinodontiformes > Rivulidae > Austrofundulus > Austrofundulus limnaeus. The sequence goes on along the minus strand of NW_013952404.1, from coordinate 2,429,174 downwards.
GAATAAAATATAAATTATCCAATGGCCACGTGATAATAATGTATGGCCATGCAATAATTATGTTGTGACCATGTAATGCTACGATATATACAATACAGTCATTTCCATGCAGAGTTTATTGTTTACATGGACAAGTCTGATTTAATTTCCTTTTATTTTAACATTGAGGTGAATGACATACAGTATCAGTCACTTGCGGTTAGGCATGGAGTAATTCTTAGCATTATAGGCTACTGTATATTGCAGTTATAAGAGACAGGTGACGACTGGAGTTGTATTTGTCCAAAAAGCTTTCTTTTCTTTTCTTTGAAGCTCAACACTAAAAACAGGCTCCTCTCTCACACTTCACAAGGAGTTGGAGTTTCATTCAGGAATACAGTAAAAAAAATCTGTTTCCCTACACACAGTTATAATAATAATAATAATAATAATAATAATAATAATAATAATAATAATAATAATATAATACTTATAAGTGTGGGTATAGGCTACCATTCAACAGTTCAAAAGTAATTGAATAAATACAGTAGAAAGTCTGACTCCAACAATGTCTGTATCATGCTGGACACACAGCTCAAAATTATCTTATGGCCACAAGATAAACATTTTTTTTCATCCAGTGTCACCTGGTGGGCACCGTAGATTTGTAATTAGGCCTATATGTTCATTTTAAATTCTGTCATTTAATTTGCGTATTTATAACTATTTATTAGAGGAACAATTTGCCACATTGTAGTTGTTTCATAAAATTATCATATTTGAAATAAGTAATAAATTGTTTTAAGATAAATTGTTTTAATTTTTGTGTGTTGAGAAAAAACTAGAACAAAATCATTACATAATAAAACTTCTTCTTGAAATAGATATTTTTATAAGGAAACTTTACCTCAAAAGGTTTTTGTTTTAACAGAACGGAATTTGAAGATAAAAGAAATGCAGTTAAATAGACTTCCGTGTGACCCTCCTGTCCACTTGGTGGCGATGTTTCACAGAAGTGTCTCTATCCAACAGCCGCCATTAAACAAAAAGAAGAAGAAAACCAGCTAACTAAATACTGATGATGTCATCGTGTGAAGATGGCTGAAGGGTGAGAGGGGAATTTACTTTTTGTTTTTATTTATATAAACCCAACAAATAGCACCGTTTTGCAACACGTCATGTGCTCTTTAATATCTTGTGTGTCCACTGAGAGTTTGTGTGACTATTTCGCTGTTACCGTTGCGCTCTGCAGCTTTTCGGGACGAGTTCAGGAAGTGCATTTGTTTACAAAAACATAGCGTTGATTGCATTATATTAGCTCGGTTAGCTTTGTTGTAAGCACCTCAAAGCGCTAAGTAAAAAAATACAAGTCCGTATAATTGTATGGTTTGCACCTTAGCCTTTTTTCTGTCGCATTAATGACTTTATTTTCGATCACCGGTCCTGTTTTTCTGCCAGCTGTGACGCTAGCTAAGACGTTATCTCTCTCGGCTGTGTGATAGCAGAAACATGTCAGCAGTTAAAAGTCCGTGGGGCTAAAGTCGGACACAGTTTAGGTGGTGAGTTTGTACTAATATCGACTATTTTTTAATTATGTGTTGAAAACAGAGAAGCGTGGTGGGGAGGCTGGCTTCAGCAGAGTTTCCAGGCCGTCAAAGACAAGGTAAAGACATGTAAACCCGAAAAAAGGTGCTGTTTGTTWAAGCCGTTGTCCTGGTGTGTATGTTTGCTGTTTAAGCCTAATTAAGCCTGTTTAAGCCACAGACTGGTTGCTCTGCATTTTTTAGGTGACTGGCAAAAATAAAAGGTAGACATCTGAACTTTACAACCACTTTKATACACCACAGTAATACAAATAAAACAATAGTCTACTCATTAGTTATTTTTTTTATTCTGAACATGGTAGAAACGGAGACAAAACAAACAATCAAATCAATAAAATATAAATTGCACATTATTTACAATTTAAAAAGTAGTGATTTTTATATTTACTGTAACTTCTACTTTATTCTTGACCTTAATAATCAACAGTATTTCACATATTGCCCCACACCTAATTTAATTTGCTATTAAATATTCATTCATTCRTTTCAGGTATAGAAAGTGTTAACATGGATATATATTTTTTAAATAATAATGATCATTTTATGCTATTCTGACAAGACTGTTATATTTAAATATTTTGAATACAGACTGATCGTTGCGCCATTTACAGGGYAATAATGCTGCTGTTCTTTTTCAGCTTGCAACTAATTATTACTAAAACATAACTTTATTTGCTGCTTGACTTTGTTAAAGCAACAACATTTGGTCCTTTGAGCATATTTCATGTAATCTTTTTCAATGCTTTATGAAACAATCTGCTTCAAAGGTACAGTTATATTATAGGTATTCACAGCACAGCTAATTTGATGATAATAGAGTCTGTCTGGTTCCCTAAAAGAGCTGCTAGCCGACAAATTAATCCACACCTACTGTGCAAACTTGCCCGTTCATGTGACTRCAGCTGTTTTCGTTTGAAACAAGATCCTTGTTGCAATAATAAAGACAATGTCTTACATTTATTTATTTGTGTGTGTGTTTTTTTTCTACCCTGCAGTCATCTGAGGCCTTAGAATTCCTAAAGCGGGATCTGACCGAGTTCTCCACTGTAGTGCAGCATGACACAGCCTGCTCAATTGTTGCTACAGCCAATGCTGTCAAGAACAAACTTGCTGTAAGTCTTAAAGCTTTCTTTTATGAATATCTTCCACTAAAACTCCCAACAGCAAATCAACTTCATTCCCATTCTGTCCATGTTTGTTCTCATTTCCAGGTGGAAGGGTCGTCAGAGACGACAGAAAAAGTGAAAAAGAGTCTGTCTAGTTTTCTCGGTGTGATAACGGACACTCTTGCGCCACCGCCTGATAAAACAATAGATTGTGACGTAATCACGTTGGTGGCGACACCAGCAGGGACCACAGAGGTGTACGACAGTTCGAAGGTGGGTACAAAAAGACCAAAATAWAAATTATAGAGAAAAAAATGTTTGACYRAATGGTGAGATTTCAAACAAATAGAATCATTTAAATGGCATGTWTGCAAAGATTMAACAAAGGTGTGGATAGTTTGAAAMTGTTTGTTGCTTTTGTTTGCACACCATGTCATCAAAACTCATAAACTCTGTCTTTTTGTTTTTCTTTAATGCATCCATATTTATGCAATACCTTGTAGAGTCATTTTTAAAGTGAAGCACAATGGGCAAGTCACAAAACTGGTTACATTTTTTTTTTCATGGCGAATTGACAGACCTTTTTCTGTTTCGTGTACTGTAACACTAAAACCTGAAGGATGTGTGGCGACTACACCAGAAATCAGTCGTGTCTGTTATGATACGGCTTTACCCTGTTTGGCAGATTAATGTGCATAAATACCACTTTAATTTGGTTTATTTGTTTATTTTAAGCATGCGATCCTTTTCCCCTGAGTTAATCTCTCACATGGCAGYCGTAACTCATCTAGTTTTCTTTTCTGGCAGCTTGTTCTCCCTACACAGGGACACACAGAACACTGTAGTTTTTTTTCTTTTCAGCTGGGTGGCTGTAAAAACTAGTTATTGTGCTGTTACTGTAAAGAAAAAGCGCCCTTGGGGAACACATTGTTTCATTTTATTCTTTACCAGTATTTCTCTTTTCATTGTTTTGGCAGTAAGGCTTGATAGAGCTCTCAGTTATATGGTTCAATAAAACATAAAGCTATAAAAAAAGGGAAGTCTTTGAAAATCTTGCTTCAGCAGGTATTTCTCTGTGATCTGCCACTAATCTGACTGCATTTCTGTTTCTGTGCAAACCTCCGGATCAAACCAGTGATGACTGGTTGTAGTGTCCTTGTGCTGGCTTTGAAATGCATTTATTGCATTTTTAATGCAAATATTCAACAATGTGTTTGTTCAGGGACATATCTGGCTTTAATTTGCTCCATGTTGGATGAAGAATTGGAAGTCATCCCATCATGTGTAAATGAAAATTAGACAATAACCCAGTCTTTGTCCTGCAGGCGCGTCTCTACAGTTTGCAAGCTGACCCTGCTACCTACTGCAACGAGCCTGATGGTGAGATTAAACACGAGGAAATTCTTTTCTTTCCAGGCCTGAAGCATTTTCTTAAAGATGCTAAATTTGATTTGTTCATGTGTGTTTGGTTTTCTTATAACGTGCTTTGCTTCTCTGGTTGCTTCATTTTCTGAGGAGTAGAGTTGAGCGATGTTGGGAAAACTTTATTCAAAATTACTTGTGTTATTTAATAATGATTTAATATGACGATTAATTCCCTGGAGTCCCTGGATGCCAGCACGTCCTAGTCGCATGACCTGTTTAAAWCACTCTACTGGGAAAGATACGCACTCTCTGAAACTCTGTTTCAATTTGCCTCAAAAGTACAGACTTCAAGCTATATACAAGTTTTTAAATTGTGTTGATAGAGTAAGTAAAACCAGAGTCATGATAAATAATTTACAGCACTTTTTTTGCTTAATGTTCATATTTGAAGTACTTTGCAGTGGGAAGCAGCGAAAGATGGACAGACTCATGAAAAAAACCCCACTGAAATCCACTTTCCCGTCTCACCCCAACGCTGCCAAACAAACATTAAACCCTCAAACTCCTTTCTGACTGATGCCTGAAATTATATGACAAGCGGCAGAAAATCTGCAGGAAGAAGAAAATAAAAAGACGCAAAAGTTGAATGAAGTTTGGCTGTGATAGAGACACCACGAGAGGGAGTAATTAGATTTGAAAAATTAATGATATACAGTAGAGCTGCACAATATATCAAACATTTATCGTCATTGTGATAACAGCCTGTGCAATATGCCTGTCGCAAAAATCTGCATAAACCACAATAAATGGCTCAAAAATTTGCTTTTATGCGTTATGTCACTAAGACAGAAGCTTGAAGTATTTCACCAATCAAATTGAGCTCTTCACGTATTTGGCCAATTGGATGGATCTCTTCATATTTTTTAAAAATTCATGCTGGAATGGAAATGATTAGTATTTTTTTTTTATCTGAACCCGCATCAGAAAGATATCAACCCTACATACTTACATTTCTTCATTTATCACAAGTCATATCATCATAGCATGTTTTCCTAATATCGTGCAGCCCTATTATGTAGCGTGTTTGGGTTTTTTAGTTAGAGTGTAGTTCAGTCAGTTTTATTGTCTTTAAGTCAAAACAATGAGGTGATTTGAACGGGGAGCGCCAGGTGATTGAGGTGGAGCATGAGAAGATTTTGCCCAACCCTACTAACAAGAAAGCTGAAGAATCAGCAACATGTTTATTTAAATTGTTGTGCTTCATAGGTCCTCCTGAGCAGTTTGACGCCTGGCTCTCCACTTTCAGCCTGGAGGATAAGAAAGGAGACATCTCAGAGCTCCTGGTCAACAGCCCCTCTATACGAGCGCTTTACACCAAAATGGTATCACCTGTTGTTTCTCGCACTCTTCCTTTTTGTTTTTATCCTTCAGATTAGACGATTTTCTCTTTTCTGCAGGTGCCAGCTGCTGTTTCCCATTCAGAATTCTGGCAGAGGTATTTCTACAAAGTCTTCCAGCTGGATCAGGTACAGTTGTTGGCTTATTCTGAAGTGCAGAAGCTTTTGAGCCATTTGTCTGTTAATCTAGAAATTTTGTCTTGAGTGCCACCTGCTGGTCAGCTTTTGACTCACCCATGAGTTTTAATTCACAAATGTGATCACAATTCAACTTCTACCTGCCTAAAGTGTATAGTTATAACCTAACATCATTGTTTTCTTTCCTAAATCAGAAATGTTGGCATAATGTGTTTGATAGTTTTGATTCTGTAAGTGGGAGAAAAATTTAATGGGGCAATATTATGTGTTTCCCAGGCATATATTTAAATTCTATACAATAATAAAGTAACAATGTCACCTTTTAGTTGTTATTAAAATTATGTTTTTATGTTTAAATCAAAAATAAATTTGACTTATCATTTCTGTTTCTAAACACCTTGAAATTGGCCTCTGTCTCTTTAAGAACCTCCTTCTGATCTCATCACGGCCATTTCAGCACGTCATCACAGCYGCTTCTCTGCTGTTTACAAACTGGAGYGCCACAGCATGCTTTGTTGTAATGATAATTTAAAAAGCAGCAACATTATACAAGATCGGTTTTGGAAAATTGCATCTCAGGATACATATGAACCATAATGTCGAACTGGAAAATACGTCTTTGGTCGTTTTTGCTCCCCTGCCTGGCTGCCTCAGGACACTACAAGATTTCTCAAACATGCATGAATGAGTCAAAGCAASAGTCTGGGCATATTTTTGATGAGAGGATTATTATTTTTATTTTAGTGTTTGGTCTAGGTTTGTTTATTTGTTGCACTGATAGGCGTGTGTTTTTATAAAAATAATACCCAAAATGAGAATTCTCACATATTTAAGGGAGCAAAATGCCAGTTTTTCTGTGATGTGTGTAGGAGGAGGCGAGGAGAGTGGCTCTGAAGCAGAGGGCGGAGCAGAGTGCACACACTGAGACCCTGGGCTGGGAGGAGGAAGAGGAAGGTATGCTAGCAGCTGTTTTCATTCAGTCGGATTCACTGAGAGGCTTGTCATTTCGTCATCGCTCTGCTGTTTCTTCTGTCACTTTCAGATGACTTCCTTGGCGCCGTGTCATCGCCTCAGCTCAACATCACGCCCCGTTCAGGTGTCGGTTCAGCCCGCCCCTCCACTTCTCCTGCAGAGGCGACTCTGCTGAGCCCCGTCCTCTCCCCGTCAGAGGAGCGCGACAACACCCTCTCTGTCAGCAGCGACACTGTCAGCCTGCCAACGCAGGTGGAGCTGCAGCCTCTGCCCGCCGCCGCCGAGCTCACCGAGAAACTAACCGAAGCCACCTTGGAGGACGTCGCTGACAAGAACCGAGACAAGCAGAGTCCCAAAACGAGTGACTTCCTTCACGCGGATAAAGTGGAACCTGTAACGCAGCGGGAGGCCGTTCCGCACGGAGCGTCTGCGCAGATCCCTGCCTCTAAACATCCTGGGAACTCAAAAGAAGAGGGGCCGCAAGACTTGAGAGTGTTTGAGCTCAACTCTGACAGCGGGAAGTCCACGCCCTCTAACAATGGCAAGAAAGGTACATTATCTTACCGTTGAGCAAGAAACTAAAACAGGATTAGAACTCAGCGAAAGAAAATCYAGCTGATTGTGTTTCCTTCCTCCAGGGTCCAGCACCGACGTTAGCGAAGACTGGGAGAAAGATTTCGATCTTGATATGACAGAAGAAGAAGTTCAACTCGCTCTTTCTAAAATAGATGATTCTGCAGAGGTGTGTATTTATTAAAATTAAATATTATTTCTGTGAAGTTGATCTTTTCTTTACTGACTCTTTCCTGTTTTTTCAGCTTGAGGAAGACTGGGAGAACTGGGAGTGAGAGCCTCACAAACTGACTGTCTCACTTTAAAATGCTAGTTCACGGCAGATGACCCATGCTTCTCGTGTTTTAACTCTTTGTCCACTCATGTCATGATTGTCAGTAGCAGATTTTCTGGCTGATTTGGACCTTTATAAAACTGTTGAAAAAAAAATCAACGAGAAGACCAAGGCAATAAGAATTCTACTGCTTTGTCAGCCGTCAGATTAGTGCAGATAAACCTCTGGAGATGGTGATAACTCAGGTCTGAGCGACCCCTCTCTTAGAGTCTTTATGACACTAGCGTATGACTCGTYGCAATCGTTCTGACCTTAAAGTTGAAGGACATGAAAGTCAGAATGTTAAAATGTCAGCAGCTGCAGGTGGAGCTTTTTTTTTTTTCATTAAATCCATGATAAGTCGCGAGTCTGTTTGAGGTTGATGTTTTATTTGTGGGCTGCAAAATGGCCATAAACTGTAATGCTGCTTGTCACCTTTCGAAGATGGAAGTCGTTTTTGAATGATGATCAACTTGTGTCATTCTCTTCTTCTTTTTACATTTTTCATCTTTATTATGCAAGTGAATCCTCAAAATGGAGAGAAAAAAAGAAGTATAATTTGGCCTTCACGGTGCACTTTTCATTTTTGGATTCCTCTTAAATCTAATGTAAGGCCTTGTTAAAAACACACACGGCAGTGTGGCAGTGTTATCCAAAGGCTTTAGTTCCCCGTTTTGTCTTACAAGTTTCCATAGAAAGGCTTGTTGCTTGTTGGACTCTGTTAGTTATTGTCACTTTTAAATGTGTCACGATTGTAAAATTTAGGTAGAGGGAACTTTATCACCTGTCTTTAAGTGATCATGTTTAACTTGAAGCGAGTTTCAAATGGTATTTGATTTTATTAGCTTAAATTTGAGGATAGTATCTCTCTTTTTTTTTTCCTTGAGAGAAACGACAAAGGTGTGCATTTTTAGGTTTCTCTGTTGGTTAGAATAGCTCAGCAGACTGTGTGCCAATTAGATCAAGAAGCAATCTGAACACGCTACGTTTTGCTATGTTTTGCTTTTGTCTCTCTCCTCCCCTATCTGTACCGTATCTGAGAAACCTAGAGGTGTAATATTTATACTAAAATAAATGCTTAATTATTGTGATTTTGTGCTTTTGATTGCATGTCTGTGCAATAACATTATGCAAAACATTGTGCAAATGGGTACTGTTGAGTTGTATGTTTTGTTGTTTTTTTTTTGGCTGATCTTCATGTGCTTGTGTTCAGAAGATGTGTTGCATGTCTAATATTTTCGGCTTTGTATTTCACTCGGTTTCACACGTTGAGCTAATCGAAGCTGTTCTGCACACATCTGTTTCCGGAGCTGTCAGGTTCTTTTATTATTTTTTTTATGTCAAGTATTTCACGATATTTCTCGAATGATCATGAGCATTAAAACTATCATGGCAAATAGGGTTTGAGTCTTGCATTTTAGAGCAATACGGGGATGGCAGTTTTAACAGCTAAAGAAACAAAATTTATGTTTTTTGATAATTAGGTATTTGCAAATAACTTGAGAATGCTTTGCAAAAAAAGTTGTTCAAAAGAACTGTTAAAAAGGAAGCATTTTTGCACAAGAGATCAGTTCAACACTTCAAAAAAATTGCCACTTTGTTTCGTAGCTTCAATAATATCTGTGTGCTAAACAATAGAGCTGTCTSAAGATRTACTGATTGGTGGGCCTGATGGATAGAGCTTCATCAGAGCTAAACAACAAAAGAAATCTGAAGCTCCTATGTTGAACAGTTTCTGAGTTATAAGCATTTTTGCATCTTCGGACAACCCCTCTTTGAAAGGAGCCCCCTCCTCAAATATGGGGTCTATCGTAAAACCATTGGCTGGCGCAGTGTAGATCAGACTCATCTACAGTCCTGTCAAATTTCATTTTGATTGGTGCAGTCATTTTTGTGCTACAGTTGACCATAAATCACAGGAAAAAAAGTGACATGTTGAAGAATGTTCATGGGTTTACTGGGTTATTTTGGTGCTTTAGAATGAGCTTTTGCTAAAACTTTCAGTGCATTAGTGCTTTAGAATTAGGGGACCTAAATATTTGAGTTAGTGTTTTTAGTCTAGTGCTGCCCACCACTGGTAGTTGATTTCAAGTTGTTGTTTATCGAGAGGCGATAGCTTGTTGATGGATAAGAATGACGCAATAYTTRATTCCACCACCAGACRGYGCTGTTGCTCTATTTATTGCTCCGCAGTTTTAACCTGCCACTCCTTTCCGCTGCAGCATCCATCTCACAGAGCTCAATAAGCCCCATGTTTCTCTCACAGAGCAATGTTTTTTTCATTAATCTTATTTTTTTATTATTTATATGTACTTTCTCTACCAAAAAGTAATATTTTTAAGTACTTCCCCTCACTGGTTGGACTAAAGCGAGAGTGAAACATGCATGGGGGGATGTTTTTGGTGGCATCACACCAGTGAATGTAGGTCACAGTGGAGGGACACCTGTGCAGCGTGCTGCCACTGCAACATGGATGCTGCTCGTAAAGATGGCTACTGTCTGGGTTTTCTCTTTTTTTCCCCCCCACACAATAGAATATGGTGGGTGTGGTTTTTCTTGAGGAAAGGGTGTGCTGCTGATGTGTGAGCGCATGAGAAAACACAAGGAGATTCAGGCTCATCAACCTTTTGTCAGCGTCATGACTCATAAACACAGCAGATTTGTCTTTGAAAAGCTCAAATATTAAAGGTTTAGTCTGGTCATTTTTGAAATGATAATTTGTTAAACAGCCGTCAGTGGTCATAAAACATAATTTGTTGTTGTTTTCTTCACTGACAGGCCTACACAAAAAGGAGTGGGTTATACTGGGAATGTTATTGATCCAATACCAAGTAGGGTTAGCATCACTGATACCAATACTTGTCATAATCATGAGATTTTGCCTTTAGTTAATCAAATATGATGTAAAAAACAAAGATTTTAGGCAAATAAGAATGTTTTATACTACAACAAAATAAAACTATGTAAAAGATCTTTATATAATTCCTTAATTACCGTCTACTACACACAATTTAAGGAAAAAAATCAYTAGTGTATGGGGCTAATGACTAACTCCAAATGATTTTGAGACTATTGACTGTATTTGTGGAAAAATAAAGCAAGTAGTACAAATAAAACGCAAACAAAAGAATCAATCTCATCACGCTAGCATTGATCCGATCCAAAACTCATCTTGGTATCGATAGTATTTACACTTGGATCGATACGCCCACCCCTGCTACACAAATGCTCTTTCTAGAAATTTCAAGAAATTGGCAACAAACTCATCAAGTGATGTCATATGAAAGTGCAGATGTTTCGCTAAYGTAGTTTTTATTTCTCACAACAGTATGTGTTTGAGAATGAGTTGTTTTATTACCATGAAAAACAATTTAAAAACTGGCACTAGCCTAGACGAGGACTTTTTCCCTTTTCTCCAAACTCTGTGCTTCATGACTGATATCGCAGCTGGTAAGGTACTAACTACTGACAGCTGTCCGACAGGACATCACTGCCAAAAGGACTAGATTTTTCCTTTAAGAACGAATAACTGAATCTACTTTTTTTTCACTTTATCTAAATTTGTGGTTATATTCAACAAAATTCATTAGTCTCAAATATTTTGGGACATTAGTAATTTGAGTCCTGAGAGATGTTCCTGCGGCTGTAATCCTCTCATCCACTTCTGCTTATTCAATAATAATTCTGTTCTTTCATCCTTGCGTCTGAAGTGTAATGGTTTGCACACATGCTGCCCTAAGTGGACCCCAAATAACACAGACACCGTATATATTACATTCTTTCTTACTCTGTTCCCACTCGGAGGCCTTAGTCAGCAGAAAAGCTGTAAAGGAATTTCCTGTTGCAGCCCACCGCTCCCTGCGCCTGCTGTTGCTTATGTGTGGGCTTTACATTACCGCCGACTCCCACCGATGTCATGTACAGATCATTTCACTGTGGACAGATGCTGAGGAAGGGGAGGGGGGAGACAATCAGGCTGTTGAGAGAAATGCTTCTCTCTCGAGGATCTCTGCGGCTCCTCTCGTTTCCCTTCGTATTCCGTCCTCGACCGAACTCTTCCCACTTCTCCTCAGTTTGAGGGGCRGCGAAAGATGCAAACTAATTTGAAGAAACACACAAAATAGCAATACACACGGAAGGGATTCGGATGAGGTCATTGTCTTGAGGGCTAGTATTCTTCTCGGCACCCTAAAGGGAGAAACCCTGTAACCTCTCTGCCTTTCAGTAGGCACAAAAGACTCCCTTTGAGGGAGGAGGCAGCCATGGAATGTGTTACCAGGGTTTTCTATAGTGACTGGTCTCCAAATTCAAGCCCAATTCAAGTCTATGTGTGTGTGTGGATTAGTGTGAGGCCTTTATTTATAACAGTTCATGTGTTCTCTCTGTCATATAGGAGCTGGCATGTGAATKTATAGTCTACTCTAACAAGTTTGTTCCTGTGATTAAAAAGAGAAAAACCTGCAAGTAAGCAAAGTGTGGATGCATCACTGAGCTTCGTGGGGGGAATTAAAAAAAAAAAAACTTCTAAAGGACTATTGAGAGGCCTCAGGATTTTTCCATGACAAACCGTCGCCTTTCCCAACGTGGAGCAGTGGGAACTGGCTACTTTGTTTGTATGAAGTGCTGTCTGGGAAGAATGTGAAGTTTAAGTCCGGGAGGGTGCGACGTGGGGGCTAATGGTGGTGGTGGGGAGCTGAGGGTGTTGTGGGGGAGGAGGGGGTGCGCACGATAACTCCCACTCCATTCAGATTTATGGTGAAGACAGAGGGGCTCCTCTGGATGGACGTCAGGGGACTAGCAGAGCGCCGCCCCTGTTGCAGGGCATGCCAAAGCAAACGCTGAATCGACCAACCCCTGGCTATTCTTCTCATCCGTCTCTGTCTTTCTCCTCTGCACGTTTTCTGTTCCATCATATGGGAAAGTTTTCTGTAAGGCTTTTAACGCATACGGTGTGCCCATATTTCACCGGTGTCACAGGGGTTATAGTGTGGGCTGCGGGCGACCCCCGGTTGAAAAATTTATTACAAGACAGAGTCAACAGAGTTTTGTGTAATTTCCATAATGAAATATGTGAGACAACGGCCTTTTCAATAGATTTTTTTTGAAGCTCAATGTGAAGTTAAAGCCAGTTACTTGAGACTTATTTGAGAAATTCTTTTCATGTTTTGAGATTATCTGTTGCTTTCAGGCAGTCGTATTCTTGGCAACGAGTTCTAACTTTGTGGTCAAGTGATCAGCTTAAGGTCTCACTAAAGAAATTGTTTGGCATCGTCAAGAACATCTTTTTCTTGTTGGCCTGTTTTCTTGTCCGTCATATTGTTTTAATATCACTCACAGACGAAAACGTAAGGACAGTATTGTTTTTACTATGTCTTTACGACAGTGGCGGATCTAGAATTTTTCTAAGTAAGGGGCCACATTACTCATAACATAATATAATAATAATAATTAATAATAATTATTATTCTATACTATAATTCAACATCCATGCACATAAATCCTCCGTTTTTGTAAGGTGTATGAATTTAACCGGTCATAGTATGTTCCAACACTTGTAACATAATGTGATGTTATCATCCATCCATCCATTTTCTTCCACCTATCCGGGGTCGGGTCGTGGGGGCAGCAGCTTCAGAAGGGAGGCCCAGACCTCCCTCTCCCCAGCCACTTCTTCCAGCTCCTCCGGGGGAACTCCAAGGTGTTCCCAGGCCAGCCGAGAGACATAGTCCCTCCAGCGTGTCCTGGATCTTCCTCGGGGCCTCCTCCCGGTGGGACGTGCCCGGAACACCTCACTAGGGAGGCGTCCAGGAGGCATCCTTACCAGATGCCCGAGCCACCTCAACTAGCTCCTCTCGACGTGGAGGAGCAGCGGCTCTACTCTGAGTCCCTCCCGGATGACCGAGCTTCTCACCCTGTCTCTAAGGGAGAGCCCAGCCACCCTGCGGAGGAAACCCATTTCGGCCGCTTGTATCCGGGACCTCGTTCTTTCGGTCATGACCCAAAGCTCATGACCATAGATGAGGGTAGGGACGTAAATCGACCGGTAAATCGAGAGCTTCGCTTTCTGACTCAGCTCTCTCTTCACCACGACGGACCGGTACAACGCCCGCTTTACAGCAGACGCTGCGCCAATCCGCCTGTTGACCTCCCGCTCCGTTCTTCCCCCATTCGTGAACAAGATCCCCAGATACTTAAACTCCTCCACTTGAGGCAAGACGACCCCCCTGACCGGGAGAAGGCACTCTACCCTTTGATGTGATGTTATTAAAAAAGCTTAAATTGTTTGCCAGTTGGAAGATATTTTCTGCGGTATAGTTCAAGTCTGTAAAAGAAGAGAAGACGACTTCTTTAAGATTGATTCTTGCTGGACTTCACTATTTGACTCATTAGTGCCTCTAGTGTTTGGGCATGGAACTGCATCCACCATCATTGCACTCAGGCAAAGGACAGATGAGTGACAGGTGAGGGGCACCTCTCAGATTTCAGCAAGGGCCAATGCCCCCGTGGCCCCGCCCCTAGAACTGCCCCTGCTTTACGATGTCTGTTAAAGTTTGTCCGTCTGTTAGCAAAATATCTCATGAACCACAAGATCCATTATAACGAATCTCTTAAAAAGTATATATTGGACATGCATCTACAGTTTTTGTAATTCTGGAGTCAATCYGGTTCAAAATGGCTGCCGCAGCTAATCAAACTTGGCAAACACAAGTTTGGCTCTAACTCAGTTTTGCAGATATTTTGCTAAAATKTGAGCACTAAAATACAGCCTCAATGTTTCCCTCCTATATTAGAATTAAATCTATTGTTTTAACTTGTTTGTCAGAATTCTGTTTCTTGGGTGGCATGTGTAAGGCATTACATCCAGGGGGTAAAACTTAAAAAAAAGTTTTTCAAATTCTTCAAACGSCCCCCGATCTGTTTCCCCCAGTGATCCCACAAAACAAAAGCAGACATTCTCCAAGCTCAGTTTTATTCATTTCATCCTCCGTTTCTTTTCACAGCCAAAGCAGCCCCTCTGAATGTCCTGTTCCTGTCCGTCTCCTCCTCTTTTCATTACTGTCCCATTCATTCGTTTATTCTCAGTTTTCATCACTGCTCCGGGACACTCTAGGCCCTTTTCATCCTCCACCGTGTCCCTCCCTCCCTCCCTGGTCTAATCAAACGGCYGCACTCTCCCTCGTCTCATCTGATGTCTGGTAATTGAAGGTGGGATTGTTTTTGGTGCTGAAAGAGAATCAGGCCCAAGCCTCTGTTGCATCCATGCAAATAAGCCTGTCAAAACTTCACAGTATTGTCTTCATTATTCTGTAAACAAAAGCCTACTTATGTAGCCTTGAATCCTGCAGCACCCAAAAGAGAAATTATTGCTGATTATTTTCACAAGATTTAAGTTAAAGTTCTCTATTAGAGTAAAAATTGTAAAAGTTTAATATAGATCAACTGGGGTGGTGCTAGACTTTTTTTGGAAAGGGTGGCACATGGTTGGTCAAGGTGTTTTTTTTAAGGGTGGACATACAAGTAAAGAAAAGCACTCTGGTTATGAAAATTCAAGATGGCCACCCCAGTTAATTCCAAAAGGCTTTAATTCTGCTGTTTTAAGAAATGTGAAGCTGAAATTTTGTGTCATCACAGCTAAGAAAGATCTAAAACAGCATCCTGAATTATAGTCACAAGTTATTATTCAGGCATTTTTAGACAAACAAAGCTGAAAATTGGTGTAAAATAGCCAAAAAACATCTTTACCAATGCAAATCAAAAGTTCAAAATGGCCACCACAGCTAACTTGAGTAGCACGACGGCTCAGCGGTCAGCACCGAAGGAAGGTGAAGGTCCTGGGTTCGATCCCCGGTTCAGACCTGGGGTGTTTCTGTGCAAAGTTTGCATGTTTTCGTGCTTGCATGGGTTTTCTCCGGGTACTCCAGTTTCCCCCACCCCTCAAAACACGTACAATAGGTTGCCTTCAGGCCAAGCGCTCCTTTGAAAAAGAGATCTGAGATCTCAACAAGACTAAATAACGGTAAATAAATAATTAACTTCATAAGACATAAATTTAACCATTTTAAGACTTATCGAGGTGAAACTATTCTGAAATGGCTAAAGATGATCACATTCAATTAAGCTAGCCACCAATGCTAATATTAATTTTACAACCATTTTTAAATCTACGTAGCTGAAAATTTATATACAGTAGTATCAAAGAACAAACAAAATCTAAACACAAATTAAAAAAAATCAAATGTCAATTATTTGAGGGTGGTACCTGGCGTGGCCAGTCAGGTGCCAGGGGTGGTACTTGCCACCCCTCTGGCTCCACCCCTGCTGGACAGGTGAGTCATGTGAGGCCTCAGGTAAGATAAAATCAGAAGATTCATCACAAAAATGGAAACATTGATCTTTATATGGACATGTTTAAAACAACGCACCTGGAAAAATCAGCAGGTGTTATTTTTTTCTAGCAAAAACAAATAAAAGAACTTTTCTATCACACAGATATTTCCTGTAGGCAAATATCTGTTTCTATACAGTGAGTTTTCTGAGTCCAAAGTGGGTTTGGAAACTGTGCCGTTTAATGGGTAAAATGCAAAACAGGAGTGGAAATGTGTAAAAGAGACAAAATATAAAGTGTGTGTTTATTTTTCGTATAAAGTAAGAATGAAGACAGACTAATCCTAATCCCAGTCTGCTGCCTTGTCAACCACTGTGCTGAAAGTCATTTCTAGGGCTTGGCTTTGGTTTGGAATAAAAAAAAAGTGATGTGACTGTCTGCATCCAGGCTGCTGATGCTGCCGCTGGCCCGCCAAACCTTTTGATTCTGGCACRGTGGCTTGAATCCTCAGAAAAAAAACACACTCTCCTCCTCCACTGCTCCACTGTACCAATCCAGGAGATCTGATTGACGCTGTGGGAGTGCCATCTGCCCCTCGACAAGATTACGCAGCACACTGGGCCAAGAAATCCTCCAGCACCGCAGATTAAATATGAAATTTAGGGCAGGAATGGTTGTGTCCAGATTTAGTTGTGCCATTTTTTTTGAGCATCTGAAAAATTGCTTTTACACAACACATTTGTGGATAAATAAGTATATATTTTTAGTTTCTTTGTGTCTTCTCTAGCAAAGCACCTCTTGTATTTAGGTGCAATTGATGGAACCCATTTTATCCTTGGTTTACCCCAAAAATTGGAAAATGTGATATAGCTCCAGGAAAAAAAAAAAGAGGAAATCAAAGAAAACTGAGAGTGAGCAAAAACAACCACTTACACTGAAAGTGGTTACTATAGAAACTGTTTTTTTCCTGTCCTCTGGCTGATTCAGAGTTGTGTATTTATGTCTATAACAGCGGGACCAAATTAGCACCGCCCACCCCTTTTCAATTCTGTGAATCTGCTATTTTGCATTAATTGTTTTTGTAAAGTTCTGTCAAGTCAGGCTGCCTCCTTCACCATATGAATGCATCTTTTATACACTTCCCTCTCCTTTTTTTACTTTCATTAAAGTGTCACTTCTTACCCCCCTCCCCCTCCATTCTCACCACCCTCTCCCTCCCCCCATCCCACCAGCTCATTGGGCCTGGATGCCAAGCCGTATTCACTGAGTGCCCATTTGTAGATTACTCACCAAGAAATCATGTGGCACAATTGAATTACCGGAGCTTACAGAGATTCCACTTACTGTTGAGGCATCTGCAGAATGCACTTCCTTATTGTAGTTTACAAAGAGACCCTATGTGTTGCTCTTTTTAGGGTTCCTGCAAAACATGGCTTTTTGTGCAAATGGAGGCATTTACGAACCCAAATGAAGAAATAAAAAGCTTATGGCTGCTTTACTTGCACACATTCTGTTGTGTTTTTTTCAGATCTGTTCTCTGAAGATGATGTTTCTCTCGTCTCCTTTTCTTTTACTTTCCCCCAGCAGAGTACTAACCCCCGACTGTAGCCTCCATCTACAGCTGCAGATGATCTGCCTGTAAAGGAATCCACCATAAAGATTTTCAACACACCACCAAGTATTGTAAATAACTTACACTGACAACAGCGATGAAAAAAAGAATCTATCCATTCATAAGTAGTCTGCAAGAATCCAAATCATTAGTTTTGGGAATCTACCATTCTAAAATCAATTTTATTTGCTTTATAGTTCATAAACGTTTTTTTTTCCATTATATCTTTCTGCAGAACTTTTTATCATCTTTTGTCTCAAATGCTCTCTTTTCTAAGTTTTACTTTGAAATTTATAATAAAAAAAAACCCCTAGATTTCACAGATGATTTAGCTGATGGGTCAGAAATGATGAAGTGTAAAGCAGAAACTCGTTCTTCATTTGAGACACGCAAAAGCCATTAGCCAGGTGTTTTACAAATGGGTTATGATGTGCAGAACCAAAGTGAGAGAAGCCTGGGCCTCAGAAGAATTGTGCCGGTGAAACGGTGTCCTCTGGGTGAGGAAAGAACCACCTGTTTGTAATCTTTTTATGTATGACTTTATTATTTATGAGCCTAAAAAAGTGCAGAAACACTGAAGATAATGGAAAAATTTTCAAAAGCACAAAGTATCCTTATTAAAATAAAATGTGTAATTGAACATTATATTCTGCAGTTTGGGTTGGGGTAGCAAAAAGCCAGTGTGTTTGTGGTTTTCMGACTCACTAAAGATGTCCAAGCCCAACAACTTTCTCAACAGCTCAAGATGCTCAAATACATGTCAAACGCAGTTCAAGATGGCAGCTACTCACCACAGCTCATCAGTGAGTAAAACTCTTACTTTTACTTTTAATAGTATTTCTGTTATATTTTTTCACATTTAGTCACTTCTACATACCGTACTTTTTAGTGTGCATAAGATTTTAAAACACTGTTTCCGTGCAGGAAATACCAGGTAGARCTCAGTTAAAGCCTCTGCATACTGCATAAGAAGTAGAGCAGTCGATGCGCAGTAATATGTTTTTATTTATTTATTTATTTATTTTTGTGGGGGGGGTTCGTTTTCAAACACACCTTTCATGGTCCCTGAGACACACTGTGCAGCAGCAGTAAATGTCACTACAGGTTTCCTCCCGCCAGAGTCTACAATGAGGAAAAAAAGTCCGTCACCCATCACCCAGCGTTATTTATCCACAAATCTGTCCTGATTAAAGCTCCAAAGTTTTTATCAGTCAGATTCCACCATGCACAATGCCCATTTTTTCTCCATCCATAAGTTTTTGGCCATTTGACTATCTTTATAAAATGCTGCTTCCTGGTACAACCGTCGGCTCCGGAAGCGAGTCACTTTTGTTTTTTTTTTTGTTTGTTTTTTTTTTGTTTTTTTTGAAGAGAGTATTTGAAGCTAAAGTATGTGAGAGGTAGAATATATGTATGTGAGACGTAGAACATAAGTATGTGAGAGTGAGTGGCAGTATGGTTAATGGCTTGCACGGCCCCTCATACTTTCAGCATAAACAAACACTCCCACGAACTTCTGACCAATCACACAATATGTTCTTATGTGGAGGGGGGTAAAAAGTTCGGCCTACAGGTTGTGTCAAGAAGCTGCTGAAATCTTGACAATGCGAACAGAATGACACAATTTTCAGCATGAAACTGCAACAATCCAAACCCGTTTCGGCAGTTCGGAGGGAGTATACAGAGGCCTTTATTGTTTGTTAGCGGTGCTCAGCCGTAACGATGAGACAAGAAACGTYAACAATTTATATTTAGCCGAAGTTAAACACGAAACGCCAAAGTTAATTAGAACTGGCCCTTTGAGGACCGCTATAACATTCATGTGGCCCTCGGTGAAAATATGTTTGACACCCCTGCTCTTATAGATACAGTATAATCACAAGTTGTAACATGTACAGATCTGTGTTTTAGTATTTATGGTGCGTTCACACCAAACGCGATTTCAGCGTCAGGAGCAGCAGGTTTACATGCAAAGTCTATGGTGGAGGCGCTTCAAGCAACGTCGGGAA